>NW_017728996.1:49089310-49090961 GCF_001723915.1 Gavialis gangeticus | reverse complement strand
CGCCCACACGCGCCCCTGAGGGGGCGTCTGCCCCGCTGGTCCTTCGCGACAGCTGCTCCGCGGGCTGCCGGGCCCTCGCGCGGGGTGCAGCTGCCGCCCGCACCGCGCGTTTGCGCGGACCTGGCTCGGCTCGACAGCGAGCGCATTGCTCCAAAGCGGCGCTGATGGATCGCGGCTGGAGCCTGCACAGGTGATCCCAATACAAGAAAACAGTCTTCCCTCGTGTTTGTTTCCTCTAGGGTCGGTTTTTTTTGGTTTTTTTTTAAATAAGACGGGTAGAGGGTCACCAGCCCTCCAGGATTGCCCTGGAGTCTCTAGGAGTTAGGTATAAATATCCAGGCGACTGCTAAAACTCACCCAGGAGATAAATAATAGGGCATTCATTAAAATAAATATTAAACATTGAATCTAATTTATAGAATAGCCCGGTGGGTTTTTAAAATATAATAGTAATGTGCATTTCCTTTCCTGATGTAAAGTCATTATGTCATGTAATGAAACCTTCCGGAATAGATTCAGAATTGGCAACTCTGCTGATAGATAAATTGAGCAGATAGCATACAGCATCAGGCCTGTGCTGACCCATGGTGAAACATGCTAGGGCAGAGACCTTCCTTGGCTGCCTGCAAACAGCTCAGGCTAGGGCACGGCTGGGTGGTTATTTTAGCTGGCAGGCCACTTAGGCTAGGGACAGAAATTAAACATAAACCAGCAGGCTGCTCCCATTTGCCTTCCATCCACTTGGGAGCTGGAGCCCTGTGCACTGGCACAGGCTGCAGCTTCCCTCCTCCCCACCCGAGTGTACAGTGCCCTGCGTGTTCCCACAGCCACCACCATGGCTTCCCTGCACTACCTGGTGCACAGAGCAGAGCAGCAGGGGGAATGGAGTAGTACCTGGGTGGCTGAAGCCACAATCTGGGTACAATCAATTAGCAGACTGGATCTGGCCCGTAGGCCACTTATTGCCCACTCCTGTGCTATGGGCTGCAGTACAGTATCCTTTCCTTCTTGTCATAGAGCTAGAATAAAAAATAATTCAGTACAGATGTCTTTAAAAAAACCCCCAAAACACATCTTTCCTTATCTTCCAGGGAGATGAGACCACTTCAGCCAAGGGTTAACTGTTGTCAGATGTTATCACTCAAAAATCAGTTTGCCTCCCCCAAACAAAATTAAGCTATGCATGATGGAAGAGTCCAGCCAAAGTTTCAAGTGAGGGAAATCCCATGTCCATGAGCTTTGAAAGATGCTGGGTTGGACTTCAATTTGAAAATTTTAGTCCACCCCTCTGATTCAGGACTGGGGTTGAATAGAAAAAAGTGGAAGGGGCCAGAAAAATTGTTCCGAGAGGAGTTGGCCAGGTTTCAGTGGCACACACAAAAGTCACAAGCCTAGTTCAGCATCAAACATTTATCTGACTCAAATCCAAACATTCCCCTCCCCAATCTCTCTCTACTTTAAATACAGAGCCAGATCCTCATCCAGCACCCAAAGAACTTTTGCTTAGAATGTTAAAACATGTATTCTCATATCGTTATGGAGATCCACTCCCCTTTTACCAGCTGCCTGGCCCATTATATTTATATTTTGTCCTTACATCACAGAATTGATGCTGCACTTTGGTTTTAGCTTGGAATATCTGCTTACAGAC
>NW_017728996.1:49080828-49084310 GCF_001723915.1 Gavialis gangeticus | reverse complement strand
CTTAGAATGTTAAAACATGTATTCTCATATCGTTATGGAGATCCACTCCCCTTTTACCAGCTGCCTGGCCCATTATATTTATATTTTGTCCTTACATCACAGAATTGATGCTGCACTTTGGTTTTAGCTTGGAATATCTTCTTACAGACAGCATCATCCTCAATCATTTTGGTCAGCTGGAACACCAAACTAGCTTATTTCAAATTCTGCCTGGATAGAATTTGTTAAAAAAAGTTTCTATTTTGTAGCCCAAGGTAGCACCTAATAAAATTGAAGTTAGCTCACTAGGTAACTAATCAGGCTCTTTCCAGTGACATACTGCAGAAGTCCTTCAACACTGGTCTCTGATCATAAGAATGCTGGACTCTGAAAGGTGTTATACCTCAATCTATCAAGGTGCAAGCAGAGCAAAAATATTATTAACGAGCAACTCCTTTAAAAAAAAAAAGTGTACAGTGTGCAGCAATCGTAAGTCTGCATAAAAATCTCGCAACAAGGATTCCATTTATGTTTTAACACAGCTTTTAAGGCAGCAGGAAATTTGCTGATGGGAGGTCAGTCAAGAAAAATGGGGTGAGGGAAGGAAGCTGCAAGAAGATGAGAGCGCCAGTCATAAAAGTAAGCTTCCAAAGAACCAGTCTATGCTGGAGACTGATCCAGCTTTTATTAGATCTACACAAAAGGCAAATAGATTGCTCCCAGTAGCAGATAAGTAGACAACATAGGTTAACCAAGGGAAGAGAATTAAAAAGGGGGAAATCTGTTCCATATAATACAGAATTTAGAACAAGGGCACACCTCTGGCAAGAGAAGGTGGTTCCCATGAGAAGCAGAAATAGCATATATAGCTTAGTATGTAATAAAAGGCTGGCCACAGACACCGAGAAGGTATAGACAAACAGACCACGGACACAGAAGATGTATTTTTTTCCTCAGCAGTTTAGTAGATATAATTTAAAAGGAACATTTTCCCTCTACATAGTGCGATTTCTTGAACAATATATTTATTAGGTACAAAACACTCCCAACTGTCTTCACATCAAAGAATCTAAAAGCTAATGTTAGCAAGGCAACAAGAAGCCTGTGCCCATAAGAATGGAAGTTGGGCCTATTATGCATCTAGCCAACTCCAGTACTGTGATGCATGTAAAACAAACTCAGGACAGAGCAGGGAATTGCTAGACAGGAAGAAGGTAGAAAACCAGTGTTACAGATTTACTGTGTGAATTTATGGTCAAAACCCCATTCCAACTCCCCTCCAATACTTATATTGGCATTCAACTGCCACTGGAAGTGCTGACTCCACCAATGGAGATATTAGGTCAGATTCTAATTTTTCTGCAAGATGAAACCTGTAGAAAAATCTACTGATTTTAGGAGTGACTTCCAGTGTAGGTCACTGCTATGGGCTTTGTACCACTTGGCTAGCAGTCACAGATTACAGTAATTAATTAAATCCAGGTACTACATCCTGCACTGCTTGTCAGCTATGGCAGGCATGCTGATGAATTCAGTTACATTTCACTGACAGTCCGTCATATTCACACATTTTGGAAATATAAATGGAGGGGAAGACTCCATGGTTACAGCCGTATCCATTACACCTCGTTTTTAATAAGGTTACATTTCTTACTGTAAATGCAAAAAGAAGGTGAAATCACTGTTAATTTGTAATTTCTCAGCCAACAGATTAACAGACCATAAAAGTTTGGCATAGTACATTTTTTACTTATGTTTGGCTACCTACAGTAATCTGCACCCCAGATTTAAAACCCCATCTTAAATACATAATAGATTCAAAGAATGTTTACTTTCTTTTTTTAAAGTTTTATACATTATATACATAAACACATTTTTATTGTAACTGCATTTTGCAGTCTTGTCAAAAGACAGATGGTTGCTGCAGAATGACTGAAATTGTACTCTTAAAAAACAGTTAACTTCCTTATTCTTGGTTGGCTTTGCTGGAAAAAAAGCTTAATTTGTATTTGGTGGATTTTTGCATATATGTTTTATATACAGGCATCATTAGGCAACTACAGGGATTGGCAGGGCTACTAGAAAAGTAACAAGCTGTGGAATGTCAAGTTGCTAGAGGGCTACTTTTTGCCTGCCGTTAGTTTAAGACTTGAGGGCATTTAGCAGGGGCAGGAAAAGAAATCTGAACAAAAAGCATTCAGATTAGATTAGCTTTATGCTGCTTTCAGTTTACAATTTGGAAAAAAATATCTGGCCTCTATTTACAGTGCATTCAGAATCTGAAGAGTGTCTAAAAGTCCTGCTTATTTTTCCTATTCCTTCCCAATGAGATGTCGGCTCCATTTAGGGAGTCAAAATGAGTCACTGCCAGGGCTGTGCACTCTACCTGGGATCCAAAATCTCTGCATCTTGCACAATAAAAAGTGCAGACCAATGTTAGCTGCCTACTGCACTGAAGACATACAAGACTTCTGAATACAGCTCGCTCTCCCACAACTGTGTGGGTTTTTCCAAGGCTGAAAGGAATAAAAAGACTTTTTTGACTAGTAAGGTTGGAATCTGCAAGGAAGCCTAAGGGAATTAAGACTCAAATCCCCCTGGCATTCAGGGGAAGTTGGGCACCCTTTTCTTTAGGCAGACTCTTAAGACAGCAGATGACTCTCAGGGCAAATCTTGCTTACTTTACCCACACACAATCCCACTGTAGCAACGGGACTAGTAGCAAGCGCATGTGACTGTATATAAAGCCAGCAAGCTATGGTCCTTCCTTTACCAAAGACAACAGATCTGTTGAAAACCAAATGTGCCAATTTTATAGTCACTTTTCCAGCCATAAACACCTTTAAAAATGTAGGGCTCAGAGGGTGGGATTCAGAATGTGGCTTTTGGAATGTGCCAAAGTTTCACATTAAAAGGGAAGGTCCACCACAGTGCAAACAGGGCGGCTTCCCACACTGCCCTGAGGCTCTCACTGTACAGTCACACACTAATACTGTCTTCCTAACAATACATCAAAGAGTAAATGATTCTGTTTACAATGCCATGTGTTCAGAGAAACTGCAGGCTTCGAAGCCAGGAGGGATACGACTAGATGTCTCCCGACTACCAGAGTATAACAGCACGGTTTTTAAGTGCTAAAAATCAGCCAGTCACCTGCAATAGGAAAAAAAGAAAGGAGAATTCCTGGTAGTGGATGGGCTGATACTTCCCCTTGCTAGAGGCAGCCCACAACTGGCCACACATTAGCAAATAAAAGCGAAGATTCCCGTGTTTTCAGGGATCTTCGGTTCAGCTCTTGATATTTTGGGGAGGGATTTTTTTTGGCTGATGTAGTTACAACATACACCTATCACCATAGTTATTTTAAAAAACCACCACCATATACTATTTCACAGGGAAACACAAACACAGCTACTATCACACAGCACAAGTGTCCTGCAGGGCAACTCACAGCTTCTTCAAAATGAAAACCCCAAAGAAACAAAATTAAGAGAAGAGGGGAA
>NW_017728996.1:49079279-49080695 GCF_001723915.1 Gavialis gangeticus | reverse complement strand
AAAAAAAAAAAAAAGACAACAGAGAAAAATCTGGTTACAGAGTGGGGGGGGGAAGAGGGAGGAAATCAATTATCTTACACTCCTGCTTGCCTGACTCAGCCTCACTGTGCCTCCCCTGCCCTTCCTGCTCAGGACAGTTTTCTCACATCTCATTGGAATAGGTGTAGTTTGGGGTGGCAGAATATTGCGATTCATGCTGCATCACAGCCCCCTGCGCAGCACCAACTGCTGCATTCTGAGCTGCCTGTTGTACGTGCGGGTTCTTCCAGGCTCCTGTGGTCCACTCCTCCTGGGCTTTGCTGAAGCTCCCTCCACTCCCCCGGTAAAATTTATGCACCTGTGTTGAGAGCAGGAGATTTAGAAAAAAAAAAAAGAGGATGTACAAGCTGAAAACTGGGAGATCACTTTTGTAATTTTTTGGATAACCCCGATTCGCCTAACCCACAGAACCCAATGCAAAGCGTCTCAATCCCGAAAGCACCTCCAGCTCCCACTGACAGCTACAAGTATACTCTCCCCACAGGATTCAGGCCTAAATCTGGAAGGCCCTGGGGATAGCCCTGAAGAATGGGATGCTGGGACTGTTAGTACAACAGTAACTGCAGTGGCTCGACCCTCAAATGCATTCCCTTTCAAGAACAAAAGCAGTCTGTGCTCCACCTCCATTTCATTGTTGCTCTTTCTATCAACTACTAACAAAAGAAGCAGATTTACCCATTGGCATGGTAGCTTGTGATGCAGGTACCTATCCCCTGGACTGAAAGGAATCTTCTGGTCTTGTCCCATGTGTTTGCAGGTGATCATTAACCAAAAGAATCCCCAAAACTGCTGCTTTGAACCCTCCATCAGAACCACCACTCACTTCATCAGCAGTCACCAGAAGGTTAGGTACTTTAGTTACTGCTCATTCAGGCCAGAGCAGAACCAGTTAAGTCTCTCCTACTAAGGCTATTCCACAGACTAATAAGGGAGATTAGACTGCAGACAACATTATTTTTACTCATACCCCATTCGTTTTCTAATCTCATGATTCCAGAACGGGCCCCACACCCCAGAAAATACACATTTGTGTTTCTGAGGGAAATGGAAGCAGTAATTAAGACTAAGGCATCCATATATAGGTGGGGGAAATGGGTAAAAAAGAGGGGGGAGGGGGAAGCTGTAAAGAGTCAACAGTTCCTAGCACTAACACACAAAGTACATCAAAGAACGAGTCACAGGGACTGGACCTCTCAGTGGGCATGAGCAGGGGTTCCCAATCTTTTTAGATCACGGACTAGCAAACCATGGACCAGAAGTGACCACAAACTGGTCCGTGGACCAGAAGTAACTGTGGACCGCAAACTGAGGACTGGTAAACTGCAGTCCAGAAGTGACCAGCATACTGCAGAGCAGCAACCAACCCCCCCCCCCCCC
>NW_017728996.1:49072638-49078978 GCF_001723915.1 Gavialis gangeticus | reverse complement strand
CCCCCCCCCCCCCCTTTTTTTTTTTTTTAAATACACACAGTATAAAAACAGTTGGCTGCTGCTCCACAGTATGCCACCAATTCCAGACCAGCAGCCAACCCTTTGCGGCCCAATATCAGGCTGCGCCCTGGGGGTTGGGAACCTCTGGGCACGAGGACTAGGAAAATAAGAAAGCCCAAATTTAGCCATATTCTTGGAGAGACTTAAGGGATTTTATTTCAGGTTTTTAGTCAGCTTAACATTTCTTTCCTTAAATGTTAAGCATCAAAACATATCTAGGGTTTTGTTTGTTTGTTTTAAGTCTTAGAAGCCCAGAGCTTGCCTCTTGTCAAACCAAAGGGAATTCAAGTACCAAGGTTTCCAGATCTCATAGCCATAGATTTGGTGGAGGCTACATCTCACAAAAACAGCGCTTCCAACCCTAAATGCAAGTGACACCAGACACAGAACTGCTCCTAACAAAGGATGACAAGTGCTGAAGAACACCAAAGTAGTGAACATCCTAGCTGGATCCCTTGGCCAGAAACACACCCAGAAACCACCCCAACATTTGATCTCTAATCCAGAAATCATACCATACTGAGTGCGATGAAGGAAAAGACTGCCACAAGTGTAAACATGATGGTGGGGATAAGCATCACCACAGCTGCACCCACATTGGTCCCAAAGAAGGATATCGCAGCAATCCAACCACTGCAAGGAGACCATAAAAAGGGCTTTGGTTAAATGACTTGAGCAATGCAGGCAACAGATTCAGTTGGTTCGGGGGCTTCCTCATTGGCTTTGTCGTTTGTGAGCTACAAACCTACTCTGAATTGACGGTCCTTTTTCAAAGCTTTCAGGTCACCTGGAACCCCCTTTCCTGTAAGTAACAAATCCCACCCTTTCTCTAGGTGAAAAAAATCTCACAAATCAGTTAAAAGCAGCAATGTTTGTTTGATATGCAGGTGGCTCAACAAGCACCCACAGGATCACTACAGTGCTGCACCATCTCTCTACATTCTTCTCCACTCTCAACTCCACCCAGCTGCTGCCCTGAATTACCCGAGCCATTGTACTTTAAAAGGATTTCTTTCCCTCCCTTTCTTCCCCCTTAATGTTTTGCTTCATCGGGCATCAGAGTCAGAACAGCTGCAGTTAACTTAGCACCTGAACAGGAAAAAAAAAAAAAAAACAAACCCTTAACAAAAACAGCTTGATACAACAGAGTCTCCTCTCCTTACCAGACTCCCCAGCCAGGGATTCCTATTGCCTGGATAATGCTGATCACCAGATGGGCCATGAAGGTGAAAAAGAAGGCCATGTAGCTGAAGGAGCTGTCTGTCCTACAAGAGAAAGAGCGGACAGTCATCCTCCTCACCGCTCTGAACCTCTCATTCACCACTATTCCAGGTGCACTCCAAGGGCAAGTGAGGAAGCTCTTCATTTGAACCTCCAAGGTCTTTGCCACCAGCTCAGCTAAATAATGCCTTTGTCTGCATGAGAGATTTTTTGTTTTGTTTTGTTAAAGTGCGGTGAATCAGAATAGGAAACTGACAGTCCAGTGCAAATAGCTGCCCACAAAAAATAGTCAAGATAGTGTTTCTTTGCAAAAGGAAGAAAAAAAGGAAGATGTGAGGTGCTGAAGTTAGGTGTATGTAGCAGTTGAGAGACAGGGCAAAAAAGTCAGATGACGGGGCCTAGATAGCAATAAGAATTTCACAGCTCTCATTTAGACATGTGAAGTAGCCTACAACTAGTCACAGGGCAGAGTCTCTTCAACACTCTCCATCTACTTAGAAGGCCCTATTGCATGAACACCTCACAGGAAATGGATTACATCCTCAACATGCCTGTGAGGCGAGGAAGTGATACCTCCATTTTGCTGATGGGAAGCTGAGGTATTGGGAGTAGAGTAATTGACTGCCCCCAAATCATGTGGGAAGTCTATGGCAGAGTAGGGAACTGAACCCAGGAAGACCAGTGCCCTCTTTACCATGCCAACCTTCTACCCCCATCCTACCCACGGGGTATATGGAAGTATTTGCTGAGCTGGAGAATAAAAGGTAGACCACCACAAAGCACTGCAATGAAGGAACTGCTCTGATCTGCCTTTATAATCAATGCAAACACCTGCTAGCCACCCCCAGAAGGTTTATAGAAATAGCCTCAGGGCAAAAGAAAACCACCACCAGAAGCATTGAAGATTCCAAGTTCTGGAGCAAAAGCCTAAACCATTTTAGTTGGATGGGAACAGAGCTGGGATGTTTCTACTCATTACACACTACTTGTGAATCATTTCAAGCTGCAACACACCAGAACACAGCATCTCAAGTCTCCTGTTAATGTATACTTCTAGGTCTCTCATGACTCACTCTCAGGGAGGGGGTGGAATATGCTTTATACAGGGGTTTTTATGGAGACCTGCGATCTTAAATCCTGATATTTGGAAGCTAAGGAATAATAGTGAAAGGTTGGGTGGGAAGGGAGGAATTCCCAAACACATAGGTGGTGACCCAATCGGAGCACTGATTATTTGTGAGGAGAAAGGCAGCAAGAAGCCAAGATCAGCTGTGATCACTTACTTGAAGGCTTTGTATATAGGTCTAAACCAGCAGACATAGGAGCAGGGTGTAAAGAGAATGAGCCAGAGAATTGCCAGTCCAAAATTAACAGCTCCACCGCCTCCAATCAGCCATGCGAGGCAGCCAATCAGATTCACTGCCAAGGTGATGCTGTTCACTGCAAACATATACACACAGACATACAGAGGAAGCAAAGTAGCACATACACTGAAAGAAAGTATGCTGTGACTGGAGAACCCTTTCAGGTGGTTGCTATCACAGGGTGCAGAAACCCTTACACAGACAGGACCTCCTTAATGCAAAAGTCAGAGTTTTGTCCCCAATTTAATTGCCTGTCTTCGCCTCCTCAAAATGTTCCCTCTGACAGTAGCTCCAAAGAAGCTGGGACATGGAGGCATCAACAAGTCATGGTCCAAGTAGGGCTACCCTGCATGCTTTACCCAATACAAGACATGTGCAACCCTGAACTCTAAGAGTGGAAAAACTGAAGTGAAATCAAAATGTTCTCTCTTTCCACCTTATTATGGAAGAGAGAGAATTGAACTAAGCCCCTCACCAGCCTCCAGCAAATATATTCTCCACTGAGGTGTTCCAAGACACCAAGGTATTTTCCCCCCTGGTGACCAGCCTGCACAAGATGTTTAATACTGACTAATTGTCAAAAGTTTTTGAACTGCATTAGTGTGATAAATTTGAGGCGTGTGTGTGTGTGTGTGTAAATATATATTATATATACACGCACGCACACATTTTTCTATTCTGCTCCTTTGAGGTTAAGCAATGAAAAAGTTAGAGCAGTGAAGGGCAGCCTAGCAGACTAGAGAATCTCATCAGTACTCTTATGCCTCAGTACTTAAGAACTGCTTTTTATTCCAACATCCTTTCCAAGCTGTATAATGAAGCGGTCACTCAGGATGCTCTGTTGTATGAGAGACAGGTGTTCAGGCAACCAAGTGAACCAATATGGTCACTAGTGCATTACATCACACAGCAGTCCCAGATGTTCTACTAGGACTCCTTATTAATACTGTGCTTTTTTTTTTGAGCTCCTCCCAGCAGTATCTTCTCTCCAAGGGACAGGCTCACCTGAAGCATCTCTTTGGATAGTGAGTTAATAGAAACAAATCTCAGTGAATCTACAGATATGGCATTTGTGCTGATAATCTTTGGGGATCAAGGGCCAGAAGGAATCAATTAAAAACACAAGAAGAGCTAAATCAAGGGAGAGGCGTCAAAATAGCCATACACCTCCTTCCTATCACCTGGACAAATACACCTATGGGAATTGTTTTTTAGGCTGAACACACAAACAGGCTCTCTGAGCAAAGGAAGGGAAAATTATCCCATTTCCAATCCTGATACGACAGTGCAAGCTGAAAATTGGGACCAGGCTGGGTCAGTGAGCATAGTGGGCAGCTCCCTGAAAGAGCTAGATCCATGAGTGAGAAGCACAAACACCCAGTCTCTTGGAGCTCATTCAGCTGCTTCTAACCTGCACCTCAAGCACAAACGTGTCCTCAGGAAAAGTTACTTCAGTGTCATTCCTTTTAGCTTTCAACCTTCAAAGAAACCACCTAACAAAGGAACAAAGGTCATCTGAAAGGCAAACGGTGCCAGCTCACTTGCTCTGTCCATGCCAAGGAAGTCATGTCTGGTGCCTGGGGATGGAAATGTTCATGAACAAATCCACTTTCCTCCATCTTATACTGGATGCTCAAAGCTTCTACTTAAAAATTCTATAGATACAAAGGGCTTATTCTATCTGTCTGTGTGTCTGTCTGTCTGCCCCTAACACTCTTGCGGGGCATGGCTCCAGCCACAGGGTGAATTGCCCATCAAGAATGACGGCAGGGATGGAGTACCACCATGATGGAGGGGACGGGGGGCGGTGAGGCCAGCGCTGCTGGCCTCCCCGCCGCAGCCCTGCTCCTTGGAGGCAGCAGTGGCACAGAGTGGTGGCAGCATGGCGCTGGCCTCATCCCTCCCCACACCCTGCTCCATCCCCGCCATCATTCTTGATGGGCAATTTGCTAGTAAGTAAGCAAGCTCTGTTCCAGCTCACTCAGCTGTCAGCTCAGAAGTACTGCTTCAGTAACAGAAATCTTTTTCCATCTGTCCCCCAACTAAAGAGGGCAGTCTTTTTTCACCATGGCTGTGGTGTCTACACAGAAGTTTTTCATATACTGACAGTTCAGGTGAACAGTCAATAGCAGCCCTGAAGACTTCCCCATGGTGTCCTACCACAGCACTGTCACCACAACCTGGAGGCATATCTGGGCAGAAAGTAAGCAGGGCCAACAAGGAGGCTATTATTGCCAGTGGCAGCAATGGTTTCTATATCCACATGTCCAGTGCACTCCAGGCTTGGGCATTCACTGGGACACATGGACGTGCACGTCCAAGAGGACCTGTATGTCTGGTTTAACACAGTTAAAAGCTGGGAAGCAGCCCTCCAGAAGTTAAGGAAATCAAGACCCTAATGCCCAGAGATTAGGACCTGAACTCAAATTTGGCAATTTGAGCCTCTGTTTTGCCTGAATCAGCAAAGGCCAGAGTTTCTCATCCAGCTGGGAAGCAAACATCACATGGATAGGTACTTATTTAGCTGCACTCTCTTGTAAAGTTGCATAACCATGCAGTCTTGCCACCCCAAGTGCCCTTGGTTCAGGAAGCCTGGAACAAAGAGATGGCAAGCTCTATGCCAAACCACAGAAGGAAAGCAAAAGAACACAGAGGAAGAACCACCAGAGAGGGTGTAAACCTCAGCCTTTCCTCCTTGGAAAACATCCTGCCACTTGTTCATTTTCTATTAGCTTGGAGAACAGCACATTTTTTACACAGATGGGAGAGGCAGGTAAGACCTGGCTATGAGGAAACCCCCAGACTGCTACACTATGGAGGGCAGGGTACTGTGGAGGTTACACCCCGTCTGCATCAACCAGGCTTCCCACTACATCAATGAGGCCCTCTAGACACTAATTTAAAGTGGCACTTCTGCCTCAGAGACAGCTATGAGTCCAGCTCAGCCATGCAGCTCTGTCAAGTTTTCAGACCAGGATGTATGGGGAGGGTGGCAGAGATAGAAAACAGCTCCATGGCAACACCATCAGCTGGTCTCAGATTCCTGACTAGGAGGGCCCTAACTGAAATTGGGATGAAGCAAGTGAGAGAGGAGGAGGGGAACCCTTTCATGAGATCATGGCTGGGATATAAGGCAGGGAAGAGAGAGCCTTAATTCAGATACTGCTGTAATGTAAAAATAAGAAGAGTGTTGATGGGGTCTTGCAGCTCCCACATGATGAGCTCTCCAGCAGAGTGAATAAAACTGAGAGAATCGAGGCAGTAAACATTTCAGCTACAGGAAACTGTTTTGCTTCCTTAAAAGCAAGCTCTGCTAGGGAACAGAGGGTCTAAACAGTCCTCAGCCTGTGAAGCACAGTCACCAAGGGGGTTGGGAGAGAAGACACTCTAAAAAAAGAATTGTACATTTGGCTGCAGTGGAGGTAAAACTAGAGACAGGTTAAAGTCCTTCAGAACAGTGGGAAAGATGGCATCCTGCTCCCTATTTACCGCACAAACCCAGTCCCCAAACCTAGAAAAGTTGATGTCTCAGTCAAATACTGGGGTCACTGGTAGTTTAAACCACTCCATAAATAGACAAGAGACAAAAAATAGCCCTTGGATTGGAAGGCAGAATGAGGTTTCCCCACCCTGTGCTGCTCTGCCTTTTACATCAGCAGCTTCTGGAAAGGCAGCATTCAGAGGGACTGCCATGA
>NW_017728996.1:49066288-49067638 GCF_001723915.1 Gavialis gangeticus | reverse complement strand
CTACATGGGGCTGTGCCAGTACCCCAAGGCCAGGAGTAGGAGAGGGGATTGTGTGTGTGTCTATGTCCATGCAATGAGGGAGGGAGAGACTGTGTGTGTTTGTGTCTGTGCCTGTGCAATGAGGGAAGGGGAGAGACAGAGAAAGGCACACAGTGTGTGTGTGCACAGAGAAATGCACACAGTGTTTGTGTGTGTGCAGAGAAAGGCACACTTTGTGTGTGTTCATAGGGTGAGTCCCACACCCCCCCCCACCATACACATGCACCCACACCCCCGTTTGCACTGCCATACACAAACGCCAGGCACCTGCCCCCACACACAGCTCCCCACGGACTCCATACCCACCCACACCCTACATACACACCCACCCAATGCCTCTCCCTCCTACAGGTACAAGGTACTTGACCCAGTAACTCACGCATCCAGAGGTAGTAAAGACGCTTGACCATGCTGCGGTGCTGTGGGGGGATCTCGGCATCGAAATCCTGATAGAAACATGGCTTCAAGGGGATGAACTTGGGGAGGGGAGGAAAATTGTTCACTTTTTCTGCAAGAAGAGATTTCAAATATTGATTAATGGACAGGCCTAATACAAGGCCAGGTTCCTCCTAACTGATCAGACATAATTTGTGTGAGTACATCTGCTCTTGAAGTGGCACTAAAAGTAGTACAGCCATGTTTTGTGCCTATGTTTCATGGATCTTCTGCACAAATTTAATAAAAACACAAAACACGCCCCCCCACCACATTTCTTCTCACTTCAGCCCAGGCTACAGGTCACATCTGTGACTCTACACCAGGCTAACTCAACTGCAAGGGACAGCATATTTATTACATGGAGGAAAGCACCAAGCCTCTTCATGAAAAAAAAAAACCACCAAGAGCTCAAGAAGAGATTCATCCTTACCTGCCATGGTCTCTCTCAGCTTCTAGTCCAGAGAGAAATTAGGCAGAAGGCAGGGCAGGGCAGGGCAGCACCAGAGAACAACTCAAAATTGCCAGAACTGGAAGGAAACGAGAGATACGAGTGACATTAAGGGAGCAGATAGAGGGAACAAACAGAAATAGTCCTCCCCCCATATTCAAGCATCTACTGGCATTGATGCTGTTACTAGAAGGGAACATGTCCTATACCATAGTACATCATCACAGCCTTCCCCTCCCCCCAACCAAATCACAGGCAAATTCTTGTAGCTTTTTGGTGTTTTCCCAGTTCCCAGTGTATATCCTTCCCAAATTCAGAATCAAATCCAGCCCTCTCCAACCTTTTTCAAGCAGCCAGCTATATTCCATCATTCTCTGAAATGATCTGCAGACAGAGATCCTAACTGCTTCCAATCTCCTTTGGGG
>NW_017728996.1:49055605-49066023 GCF_001723915.1 Gavialis gangeticus | reverse complement strand
GGGGGGGGGGGGACACGGAAATCACCTCTGGTAAAACAAACACTCCTCAGATGCCCAAAATAACTCACCTTCAAGGACAGTGCTATAATAAGGCACGGTTATATTTCTCTGTATGCTCTCTACCAGGCACACACCCCTGCAGCATTTATACACAGACCTGTAATCACAACACCTGGTGACATCAGTACAGAGTAAGCCCACTAGCTCCAGAGGCCTAAAGCATGTGCAGCAGTTAAAGTGCTGGCTGGAGTCTGATGAGCAAAAGAAGATTCAGCAATGTGGGACAGGGATAGGCTTAGTCTTAGCTCCTACTCAAGTGACCTACATCTATACTGCAGTCTATTTCAAGGAGAGGAGATCAGGCTGGAGTGCACGAGAGGCATACCTGAAACACTGACCCAACTGCGCTGTAATCTACAGAAGAGAACATGCTGCTCAGCAAGGAGCAAAGGAAGGGCTTGATAAAAACAGCTAGCTCTGTTGTGTGGCATGTAGCTATACTGCAGACCCAGACCCATGTTTGCATTCTCCTAAAGAAGAGTCAAACCCAACCCCAAATGGATTGAAACCTTGATCTGGATCCAATGTGGCACAGAGCCCTGTCTGTCAGCCTTTCCTAGCAACTCAAGGAAACTCCACGCATAATTTAAAAGCAATGATGTCCAACTGGTGGCTCATGGGCCACATGTGGCTCATGATCGGTTATTCTGTGGTGACAGCAGGAACAACTGCCAACAGCTGCTACCAGAGGCTCTGGGCTTCCCCTCACTCTGGCTTTTGCTTCTGGCACAGCATGGTACAGTGACATCAGTACAGAGTAAGCCCACTAGCTCCAAAGGCCTAAAGCATGTGCACCAATTAAAGTGCTGGCTGGAGTCTGATGAGCAAAAGAAGATTCAGCAATGTGAGACAGGGATAGGCTTAGTCTTATGTTCCTACTCAAGTGACCTACATCTATACTGAGCCATCAAGTCTGCAGTACCAGCAAAACCCATGGCACAGGACACTGGTGAGGTACAGCAGCAGAGCCCATGTCCAGGGGGAAGGGGCATCTGCATGGGACAGCCATGGAGGAGGGATGGAAAGTGCCCATGTGTTTGGTGCGGAGAGAGAGGAGAAGGGTTGCTTGTGGGTCCGGTGCAACAGTAGGTCTCATATTGAGATCCTGAGTCAGTAAACTTGGGTCAGTTGAGCAGATGATGTGAAAGAAAGCTTGAGTCACTGGGAATGTAGCGACTTAAATGCATAAGTCTAGGGACCGAGATGGCCTCACTTGCCCAACCATGCAATTCAAAGTAGTAATCTTTCAGGAAGTCAAAAGGCATTTTAGAACAGTAGGACTACACAGGTATCTAGAAGTTTTTAGAAATCAGTATTGCCACTGTGAATTGCATTTAGGCAAGACAGCATTTAGTGGAGCAGTGATGTAATATGATCTTTGTGGCCAACACTGTCAGACAGGGGGGTAGCCACATATATTTTGAGTTTTGTTTATAACTACAGAGCTGTGCATTAACTTCATCCTGGCAGCACCCCAGGTCAAACGGTCCAGCTCCCACAGCCTCCTCATATATACATTAAGAAAAGTATATAAAAGAAAAATATACAGAACCCTACTGAAGCCTGCCCAGAAGCCATCAAGGCTTAAGGAGATCACATCCTGGGGACAGGAAAAACACTAAAAAATAGTACTGTTGTTTACTCCAGCTGGAGGTTTTGAACAGGTAACCCAGTTCTTATGACTGATGGTGCCAAAGGCTACTGGCAGGCCTGTAAGAGTTAGACCTGTATCTACTCCAGGGGTGGGCAATTATTTCAGCTGGAGAGCTACTTAACAAGTTTTGGCAAGCTGTCGAGGACTGCAAGAGTAGCTTCATCCCTTGACAGGTGCCCTGCCCCCTCGTTGCCATCTTGGGACCAGAAGTCCTGCCCCCCAACCCAACCTTTGCCACTAGAAGTCCCTCCCCCTTGCCCCTGGAAGTACTCCTTTTGGGAATGGAGTTTGCCACCCTGGAACCAGAAAGAAAAAAGAAAATTACACACTAAAAATCAAGTATCCACAATAACATATTTTAATTTTATTTAAAAAAAATATTTTTCTCCTGATTTGTGTGCATTTGCATAGTGATAGAGGTGATTGCATAATAGCTCAAAACCAAGTCTTATTCTTATATATTGCAAGGGGGTATGGGGCTTGTGGGGGGCTATGGGTACGTATGTGTGTGTGCGCGCATGTGGGGTGTGCGAGAGAGCATGGAGGTGTGGGGGAGTGCATGTGGGGTGGGGTTTGTGGTTATAGTGAGGTGTACATGGGAGCCCCCTCACATGCACCCCCACCCCACAACAGCCTGGAGCCCACATGCCCTGTGGCGCCTCCCTGCTGCCACCAGCAGTGCGCAGCCCTAGCCTGCCCTGGATTTAATACTGACAACATTGCCCACCCTGGACCACCTGTGCCTCAGATTTGTGCATCAAAAATGAAGAGCAATATGGAATGCATTTAGGAAACAAGGGCCAGAAATAGAAGCGTTTGACATCAAGGGCCACATCCAGATGAACACAGACATTTCTTTTCCCAGGGGAATGCCTGTACCATGCACACTCTAGTGCATGGCAGGTTACCTCAGATGGGGTAGGGGAGGCTGGGGCCAGCTACTATGCTGGCCCCAGTAGCCTCACCTGGGGTTCTGGGGGCCTTCCAGGACTGCAGCAGGAAACCTGGCCACCAGCCAGAGCATGGTTCTGGCCAGCCAGGCTCCGTGTTGGGTAGCACATGTTGCTGCCGTGTGCACCACCCCGCATTTTTTTGGTGTGGGTTTTTTTTGTTTTTTTTTACTCCGGGATGGTCTGCAGCACCACATACAGGCAACCCACACTTAGCACTCCCTGAAAAACTGAGCATTAAGCAAAACCAAAAGTATGACAACCCAAGATGGCAACTGCAATTGTTTTTAATGACTCAAGATGGTGCACATTATAACAAAGCTTGCTGAGCACCAAGTGAAATCAGGTATCAATTTAAAACGAGCATTATAGCAAAACAGCGTTAAGCAGGGGTTGCCTGTACTGCACATCTGAGCTCATCTGGATATGGCTCAGGAGGGTAAAAGGAAAGGTTGGAGACTGGAGATACATGCAGTGGCTGGGCATTTTTGCCAAGATATGCAGGTGAGACTTTGCTATGTGCCCAATTTGGGAAACATCAAACAGCTGAGCACATTTGTCATCAGTAAGATCTGGGATTGCTCAGCAACTCTTAAAATCAGCCCCCAAGATGGCTCAAATGGAGCCAGCAATCACTGAAGAACAAAGGATTAACATGCACATGTTTGCAAGATTACAGCCAAATTAAAGACATTACAAAAGTCTTTAATGATCAAATACAACTTTTGGGCCTAATCTGTCAGTGCTGCTTTAATGGAGATGAAGCCAGCCATAAGCAGCCATTGAAACCAGGTCTATTATCCTTTCACTTGAATGCCCAGGATAACTACGAAAGTACCACTCAGCTTGGTCAATTACTTCATCAAAGCTTATTGCTTCTGGTGGAGATGACTACTAATATAAACAGTGGAAAGTAAAGAATACATCACACATCAGGTGAAACCCTGGTCCTAACAGAATCAGAGGGTGCATTGCCATTGATTTCATTGGAAACATCTGGCCTCTTAAGAAGAAAGAAAGAAAGAAAGCATGGACACTCTGTTTATGCAAAAAAAATCACCCACTTCTGCCTGCAGATCAACTGCATATGCCCTCCACATTCCTGGTATCAAGGCCATGATTTTTTCCTATATAGCTGGTCAAGGCCATGACTTTTTCCTATATAGCTGGTCAAGGCCATGACTTTTTCCTATATAGCTGATGCCCTAAATAAAAAAAGAGCTTCCTGCCTGGATCATTGATATTTCTCTGACATGACTAATACAAAATAAACAAAAAACCAACAGAACACCAGCTTACATAGGGTCTTACTAGGGCTTGGTTTTATAGAGTGTCATTTTTAGCCATTTCTCCCAGCTGAGGAAACAAATGTAAGCAAGCAGAAGACAGTGAGCAAAAAGCACCAAGGGAAGAGGAGAATACCACTCTCCCCACACCCACCCCTTTACACATGGGTTATAGGATCCATTTTTCACAGGAATACTCAACTCCTCTCTCTCCTGCAGGAACAAAGTGTAAATCACTGGGCTCCAACCCTGGCTTCCACATGCCACAGGCACAGACAGCCCCAGTGTGCTCCCACTGAAGGAAGCCCATTCACTCACCTACCACTTTGGGCAGGAATTCTCCCTTGCATATTCATCACAGCTGAGGCCAAGGGCCGGTTCTCCAGCACCCCCGAGCACTGTCTGTCACCCAGGCTTTGAACACATCTCCTTAGAAAGAGAGGGATCCTGAACAAGAACTGCTCTTCTGAACCCACCGCACTTCCGTTGGAGAGGCAGGATCTCAGCTGGCGCCCATCTCCCCTGGGCGAACACAGACCACATAGGGCCGGCCTAAGGCGCCGGCCAACAGCGCTGGGCACGACCGTGCCACTGGGGGGGGGGAGCAACCAGGCCTCCCCGAGGACGCGCACGCATGCACTCCGGGAGAGAGCAGTCCCCCGTGCACACGTAGGGCCCCGGCAGGCTCCCCTCATACGCACCGCCGCGGGCCGCAAGGCCCCAAGCGGGACTCACCTTCCGGCGGCGGCGCAGAGGCCCGAGGGCCCCGTGGCTCCCGCTCGGCTCCGCGCCCAGCGCCTCCTGCTGCAGCGGCCACCGCTCTCGCGAGACTTCGCGCCTGCCTGCCCCCGTTATGGGTGGTGCCCGCGCTCTCGCGAGAGGCGGAGCCGCTGGCCGCTGGCCGTGGTGCTGCGGCCGGGGCGGCGCGGAGTAGAGCCGCTGTCCGCCCTGTAGCGGAGCTCCCACCGCCCCCAGGGCACGTGCCTGCCCCTCCGTGCCCCTGGCCCTCGTGCCCCAGGCAGGGGCGGCCGGCTCCGCTTGTCCATCGGCACAAAGGCTTCCAAGGACTTGGGAGCAACGTGACCGTAGACATGGCACCCATCGCTCACAGTCGAACACCCACCCTGCGCTGTAAGGCCTGGCATCGTCCTTTCGGCCTGACTTAGGACCGCCGGTGACACCCTGGGAGCAGGGACGGTGCTCGCACCACCATCCCTGGCAGGCCCTGCCTGGTGGCTTTTATGCGAGCAGTTGCCTGGACGCAGAGAAGAACAGCTGGAACCGGAGGGCATTTGATAATCCCCCCTCACCCCCGCACACGCATGCCTGATAGGGACGCCTGCCATCCCAAGTGCTGCACAGCACAATTTAACTCATTTCCAATACAGTTAAAACTCCTTGGCTGAGAGAAGAAAATAGCAGGCATGACAAATAACACACCCAGCATGAGAGGCTGCGCAAACATGGTACTTCCTGCCTTATTGCTTGTTTATCATCTGGATGCAATAAAGGAAAAAGTAATGAAGAAGTGCTTATGCTCTGCAAAGGCTGTTGGTAAAATAATAGGCTGCATGGGTGTTATGTTTCCACTGTCACAGGCCAGGGTGCATGCTATTTACCATTTTACATAAGCTAGGTCAGATGAGGTCAGTACTTCACTGAGAAACAGCCTACGAAAAGGCAGGGTGATGGTAATACAGTCAGCAGCCTTTTCCTTCTGAATTAATACCAAAGCTGTGCCTGTGTCTAACTCTAGAAACTATAGCCCTGTTAATTTTGCAACATTTGCAATGAGAGGTAGCAATTAAGACCTCACTTCTCACAGTCATTAAAGATCCCATGGGAGTTCTTGCAAGAGCAGAGTGTTAGCCTCTGTCCTTGCCAGCTCCTAACCTAGCCTCTGCTATAATCATCATCCACTTATTTATTGTATAGGAACCTGTTGTTCAAGTCACTGAACATACATATAATGTAAAGTTGGTCCCTGCTCAAAGGAGTTTATAATCTAGATGTATGATGCAAGGCAATGGGAGGACACAATGCACAGAATAGGAGGAGCACAAAGTAACAGTGACCTAAGTAGCTTCTTCTGAGCAGAGGATTCTTCTCCATTTTAAAATCCAAGGCTGGTCTTGGGTACACTGATATAAATATGGAGTAAACTTGACTGTCTTCAGTGAAGCTACTCTGGATTTCCAGTACTGTGAGGAGTATGCTCCTACTTCACCTACTAAGGACAAAAAAAATTAACTTTAGCCAAACACAGCTCTTCTTATCCCCAGTTCTGTCCCCACTGGCACAGAAGCAACCAAGCCTCCCTGGTTTGTAAAAAGAGCTGTCGTGCAGTTGTTGGGGAGGTAGCTACTGCTGACCAAGCAACAATTGAAAACCAAGGGAGTTGGTTGGGCATTTGCAGGAAGTTCTCAATGTGTAGGAGCTACTCAATAAATCTAGAGGACAAGATGAACAAATATCAGAGTAAGAGATCATACAGAGGTTCATGTGTATGTAGGAAAAGGAGAATGGCACTCTGGGATAGGCACTTGTCTGAGGTGGTTAGGAATAGCATGTCCTATATTTGTACAGGAGGTTGAACTAGATAATACTTGAGGTCCTTTCCAACCATTAGATCCTATGATTCCTGACTAGGACCCTATATTTTAATTTGGGATTGCCCCCAGTTGGAGAAAACTTGCTAGAAGGCATCACTTAAGAAACATGACCATTACTGCAGTGCAATTAGGAATATTTCAGCAGACTTTGATACTCAATGAGAACAGGGCTAGGTTCATTGACAGAATATGTTAGATTTCACATTGCAGGTCCTGCAACAACCCCTCTAGAATGGGAGGGGAGGAAAAGCTCATTGGGTTGCCTTCCCTCCAAGGGACCTGGAATCTCTAGTTGTGTATGCTTATCCTTGGAGTTTATGGAATAAAGCAGTAGTCATAGCATGAAATTCTAGCCCTGTTGAAATATTTGGGCTATTAACTACTGACTATAATGGGGCTAGCATATCACTCATTGTTGCCTATTTCATCTTTGCTTGATTAACAGGTTATATTGCTGTAAATGGAAGAAGGATTTTCTTTCCTTTAAGTAGACCAAACTTGGAAAAACAGATTAATGTCTTAAATTATTTGCAAGCTACAAAAATGGCAACAAAAGTCTTAAAAATAGACAGCATCCTCCCCTGTGTCTCTACACCACAGTTTTAAAAAGAAGTATCTTGTTCATCTCAGGAACAACCCTCATGAGTTTAGCTCAGCATCATCTTTTCTCTCCTCCTTTTGCAATGAAAACTTTTATCCTAAAAGTGAATTAGCCCAGTGAAGTTGGTAAATAAAATATTATTACACATATACTATCCATTTAGGTCAGATCATACAGCACTGATCAGTTTAATTAGCCTTCCTTATATCACTGACAACCTTCCTTATATCACTGACAGCTCTACAGATCATGAATCTATAATGAAAGTTGCCTTGCTCTCACTGCTTGGCTTACTGAAATTAGAAGGGACTGTTTCATTTTTTTAATGCCCCTCTCTTCAAATCTGAGATCCAAGATTCTTGGACAGCCCAAAAATGTTTAAATCCTATAAGCTGATTTAAAAAATATTATCAATTTGGATCAGGGTTGTCACAGGCCGGCTAGGCACTGTGAGTGTATCATCCATTAGGCTGCTGGGTTTGGGATCGAGGAGGCAAGCTGGGAGTAAAGTAAAGGCAAATTTACTTATAGCTTAGTTAACAGAAAGGTTAATGCAACAAACAAATAGTAAAATAATAAAGAGCTAATAGTAAATAATAAAAACAGATAGACAAAATGACAAAGAGTTCCCACATGGAGTTGGCAACTTATCGGCAGTCCCTTTATGCCAGGTGCGCACCAACTTGTTCCAGCAAAGTCAAGCGTCCCTGATCAATGCTGTCTGAGGGGTCACCAGGAAGGTCCCTTGGTCAGGATCTGGTCCTTGCTGACACTGGGAGTACAGCGATGGTCCTTCTGTCCCATCCTTCAAAATGGGTACTTGACATGAGCATTCCTTTATGCATTATTTTATGCTAATCTGTTGGCTTTAGAGCCACTCACAATCTTGCCCTGTTGCTGTTTCCCTATGGGATTACAAGGTGCTAGAAATTATCATGAAAGGTTACTGCCTGAACTCGGGTTCACTCAATAAGCAAATTACACCACATTACTTTGAGGTTTGAAATTAGCATTACTCTGCCCAAGCTTAATCCCTTGGTTTCTTATTCCTTGGAATGTGCTAATTATATTAGGTGGTCAGATCTTGTTATGGCTGACCTTTAAAAAACCTGATAGATCAGCTAATTTTGTAGTTTTGCTTATTTTGGGGGCCAGTCATTCCCATGATCAGTGCAAACAATTAGATTCAACACTTTGGTTAAATTGCGACAGACAAATTCCACTTGCAGGTTGCAAACTTGCAAGCTTTGCATTAGCTAATCTTAACTGCTAGACAATTTCCTGGATGTTTCCAAGAGCATATATTTATTGCTCATGATAGTAACCCCTCTGGTTCTGGCCACCACACAGGGTGAGCTACACTTGTCCACACACTCTTTGTGGCTTTAACTTTCTACCCTATATTTTTCTTAAGTTCCCATGGCTAAATTATGGACATCCCAGAGCACTGGAGGTTGAGAAGGATTCAAACAACATAAACCTGAGTCAAACAATTACTGTGGTGTGACGCATCCCTGTCTCCATGGTGGATTTGAGACACACTAGGTCTGTACTGCAGGCTATCAGCGGAAGCCCCATCCCACCCCAAATCCACATGAAATGGGCTTGGAAGTCTCCATGTGGTTTTAAGCAGACAAGTGTGTACCTTCTCATGACACCCTCATAGTTGGAACTAACTGGCATCCCTGCTATCAGTCAAACAGAGCATCTAACATGTCTGAGAGGCCTGTAGGAGAAATTTCCTCCTCAGCCTTTCAGAACAGAGACTGGCAAATGCATTGATGAAGGGGAAAGGTGAACTTGACAGTGTTGTACCCATTCTGTGTATACACAGAGACCTTCAACATCCAGTGCTGTTCATTAGTAGCATACAGTGTTTTTTTTTTAGTAAATTGAAAGTAACTGCTCCAGAGTCAGGAGCGTGTATCTGCTAAGGCCCATATATAATCAACAGAGAGACAGATGGATTCAATACTCATAGCACATTGCAGCTAGAGAGAAAGAACATGATAGCAAAATGTCTGTTTCAATGCTCTTCACTCGTGTCAGCCAATGATATGCAAATAGAATCAAATAATAATAAATATTCATATTTTTTTCTATATCAGTTATTAACTTAATGAGGTTTCACCTCCTTCATACCTCCTCATACTCTTTTCCACACTGGTATGCCACTGAATCCCATCTCTTCCTAGCAAGAACTCCTGCCATCTGGCACATGTGAAGAGCAGCAAACTACAGGATGAGGGGGAAAAGAAAGAATTAATTAATATTTTATATTCACTTTTATTCAGAGAACCTAAAATAGGACAATTTGCATTATTTTGTGGTGAAAGTGGCTATGAAGTATTATTCCCATTCAACAGATGGACAGAGAAAATTACTGAATTGCCCAAAGTCAGCTGATCTGAGAGCCAAGTCATCTGCAATGGCCATCAGACTTTAAAGCTAATCTCTTTAACAGATTCTTTGCTTCCATTTTCTGAGCAGGGACAGTGACATCCCCCCCACTGGGAATCTGAACAGACCCAGGGAAGGCGCAGCCAGGCCCAGGGTTAGTGAGGACCTAGTCAGGGAACTTCTGGAGGGACTAGACGTGTTCAAATCAACAGGTCCTGATGATCTCCACCCCAGAGTGCTGAGGGAATTGGCAGAAGTCATTGTGGGACCCCTGGCACAGCTTTATAAGCACTCGTGGTGCTCTGGTGTGGTGCCAGAGGACTGGAAAAGGGCCAGTGTGGTCCCCATTTTCAAAAAAGGGAGGAAGGAGGACCCAGGAAACTATAGGCCCATTAGTCTTACCTTGGTCCTGGGGAAGCTCTTTGAGAAAATTATCCAGGAGCACATCTGTGAGGGACCAGCAGGGGAGATTATGCTTAGGGGCAATCAACATGGGTTCACTAGGGGCAGGTTCTGTCAGACCAACCTGTTTGCCTTCTACAACCAGGTCACAAAAGCCTTGGACGCAGGTGTCGTGGTGGACATAGTCTTTCTGGACTTTAGGAAGGCCTTCGACACTGTCTCTCACCCCATCCTCATTAAAATATTAGGCGACTGTGGTGTTGATGCCTACACAGTCAGATGGGTTGCAAATTGGCTGGAGGGCTGCACTCAGAGAATGGTGGTGGACAGGTCATTTTCGACCTGAAGGGATGTGGGCAGTGGGGTTCCCCAGGGCTCGGTCCTCAGGCCTGCACTGTTCAATATCTTCATTGGTGACTTGGACAAGGGGGTGAAAAGCACCTTGTTCAAGTT
>NW_017728996.1:49054529-49055331 GCF_001723915.1 Gavialis gangeticus | reverse complement strand
GACATCAAGAGGCACTACTTCATGGTCAGGGCAGCTAGGATCTGGAACCAATTTCTAAGGGAAGTAGTACTTGCTCCTACCCTGGGGGTCTTCAAAAGGAGGCTAGATAGACACCTTGCTGGGGTCGTTTGACCCCAGCATCCTTTCCTGCCCATGGCAGGGGGTCGGACTTGATGATCTGCTCAGGTCCCTTCTGACCCTGTCAACTATTAAACCATGAAACTATGAAATATTCAAATTCTGAAGTCCTGCTCCAAAGTCCTTCAAAGTTAATGGGAGACCCATAGATTTGCATTAAGTAATGCAGAAGGGAAAACAGAGACAGAAAGAGTTTAAAAAACCCAACAACAACAAACCAAACCAAGGTCTTTTTTTAAATCTTAAATCTATTGAAAAGCAGGATACCCTGCCTGACTATACTAGCAAACTGGTCAGTGCATGCAGTGTTGTAATAGTGGCCTCAAGGTGGTGCTCTGACACTTCCTGTACATCACACTTCCTCAACATACCTGTTTCTTCACCCTGAATACAAGTTAGAATAAGCTCCGTCTGAAGTGATGGGTGTTTGCATTAATTGCAGTCCAGGTAGTGAGACACAAGTCACCTGCCAGAGGAAGGCCAGGGTACAAATGGTTGCCAGCATCATTGCCAGAGAAGGACGTAGCCAGTAGTAGTGTGGAAAGTGCCTCCTCCTCAGTTCAGAATATCCTCTGAGGGATCCACTATTTAGACCGTGTACCTAGGAAACAGCTCCTTCACCCTCTCTTCTCCTTCTCTTGTCCTGTCTCTTCCTCTCCATTTT
>NW_017728996.1:49037345-49049529 GCF_001723915.1 Gavialis gangeticus | reverse complement strand
CCTAATGCAAACCAGATAGTGTTAAGGTTTATCGGATTTAGGGTTTCTGTACATGACTGGACAAAACTACAACTTGTCTATTCACTTATACACAGACTTTAGGTCCGTACTCAGTCTTGGCCTTATCTCAAGGCTCTATTGTCCATTCCACTCCATTTTTCTCTGCTACTCATTCTGTCCTTACCTCTCTGCTTCCTTCCCACCTTCCATCGTCTCATCCATCTGCTTCTATTATATATGTTAATCTTTTCTCCAGAACTCCAGTTAGATTTTAATACAACTGTTTTTGTAATGTTATTCCCTCTAAATTTCCATCTGTTCACATATCTGACAGAAAATGATGCTCTGAAAACAGATGGACATTAATGCAGACCACCTGTGGCCAAAAATAGCACTCCTATCCATTTTAGGCAAATTCTTTATCTACCTCCTGTGAATTTAGTGCTTGATCAACAGCCTGAAAACCTTGGATCTAATACACTATGGGTGAAAGGTATGCCTGCTCCTTGCAATGCTTTGTTGTTGGGCATCCAAACTGGTCTCAATTGGTGAAGGGCAGGGACTGAACATTCATAGAGACCAAACAGAGTTCACAAGCCTAGAAGTGATACCCACAAAGCTAAGACACTTAGTATGCCCACACTTGGGAAGCTTGCTGTGCTGTTAGTGATGTGTAGAGCTTCAGTCTCCAGGACACTCAGTCCAGCACTTCTTATCAGAGTACTGTTACTGTAGCAGGCTGCTGGCTTGTAGAGGCTGGTACCAGGCTGTGCACATCAGGCTGTGGCAGTGATTGCAGATCTGCCCAGAAGGACCTGATCAGCTGATACGAGTATGAAGCTGGGACAAAGGGAAGTCAAAAGGATCCCAGGCAAAGGAGTTAGGGAGAGAGATCTGAGAACTGGGAGTGGGAGAGAGTTACCAAGCTAGCAGCTGCAACACAGGGCCAGGGTCTGGGAAAAAAGGGAGATGGAGAAAGAGAGAGATAGGGTGACTATACTGGACAATGTGAAATCAAGGACACTGCCCTACCCTCCTCCAAGCTGCAGAAGTCAATGGCCCATAATGCTCTTTACTTCACAGGTATTAACAATCACAGGTAAAGTAGCAATTAGTGTTAATGGTCAGTCCACTAATCAAGCTAACTTATTTTAGGGCAATTTTACTGTCTGCTAGGACTTCCTATTTCACAGCCTCTGATGCTCTGCCTCTGTACCCCACACCCAGGAATGCTCATCGCAATTTTCACCCAGCTGTCCCAGCCACATATGGTCACACTACAGAGTGGGCAAGAGACAGGGAGTTGCCAGGTTAGTGGCTGCAATACAGGGTCAGGGCACTTTCTCAAGGTCTGGAAAGAGGCCCAGGGGCTGCGAGGCTGGAAGCAGCAGCACTACACCAGGGAACTCACTCTGAAGGCTGATCTGAGAGGCCTGGTTTGGTGTTCTTATTCTATATGCTAAACTTCTCTCAGAACCTCCCTGAGAAAAGGAGGCAAAGAAGGAAGACTGAAGGGCTGAGAGCAGCTGAGAGCCAGAGTCATGTCTCAGGGTCTGGGAGAAGGCCCAGGACTGTGAGGTAACTCTGGATGGACTATGTTTGTGTCTGCTTATGGATTTGAGGGTTTCTGTTCTGGTGTTTTCTGAGAGGCAAGTGTGCCCAGGAAAATAAAGAACTGAGTTGAGCTTTAAAGGCTGTCTGTGCTGAGCAGTCCTTAGCCCACTACAATTACAAACCAACTCAGTGCTCAGCAAATCTCTGTTTCCACCATAAACTTGCACTTTTCAGCCATTCCATGCATTTCTCGGACATCTACTTGATGCCTTGTCATCATCTTACACCAATGGTGCTCAAACTTTTGGCTCGGTGGGCTGTGTGAGTGGCATGGAGCCTCGCCTCCCAGTGCTGGATTTGGCTCTGGAAGCCACAGCAATTAATGGTACCACCACTCCCCCACTTCCAAATTTCCAGAGCTGGGAGGAGCCCCATGGACCAGACTCAGCCCACAGGCTGAAGGTTGAGCACTACTGATCTTATACTGAGAATGGCCAAAATGGGATTTTTTTTATGTGTTCTCCCAAACTTCCACCCAGTTCTTATCTTCCCCCATTATACTTCTCATCATTCACTATACTGACTCCTTTCTCTCCCTTAATCCACGCAGCCAGGCCATAACTCTGTCCTCCCCCTTTGTCCGTCTCAGCATTTACAACCTTTGCCAGAACTGCTGTTACCATTGCCAAATCTCCTATCTGAACACTTACTACTGGTATTTCTGAATCCTCAAATTATTGCAGTAGCCTCATCACCTTCCAGACACAGACATATGCACATGTTCTTTCGCTACATGCCAAGCAGAGTCATTGGACTCTTTGTTCTTGCCATTTGATTTGATCACATCAGCTTTTTGTTTGAGTCCCTTGGAAGTCTCCATCCTCATCTGCAATTACATCAATTTTTATTACCACCTCTGCCACCCACTACTACCCCTCCCTTTTATAAGCTTAGCTTTGGCTTCCACCCACTGTGCTGCCAGTTTGTAGACTTGTTTGCTTATGGCTTAGGCAGAAATGACCCCGTCTTGAGCAGGAGGTTTGATTAGATAACCTTCTGATGCCTCCTCTAGCTCTGTTTATCTATGAATCTATCAGCTCAGAAAATCACGTCTGTGTTTTCTTCAGTTTACCCACAAGGCCTTACACTTCTGCATGCTGTCTATACTGAATCAAGCTGACATATATATATGTTGGCTGAATCATATATATATAGAGAGAGAGAGAGAGAGAGAGAATCAAGCTTTACACACACTCACATATACAATTTTGCTTATTGTTTAGTTCCATCCCTTAATTTCTGTTTATTTGTCTGCCCCTAAATTCCTCCCTTATGAAATGAAGTCTTCTTTTAAGTATATAGAAATCCCCTAGTAGATAAGGGGTACCAGGCTCATTTTAGTAGCAATGAAAGCCAGCTCAGAAGAACCAAAGCAGAAGGATGTGATTACTTTTAATTCTAGCTTCTTTGGATTTTTATTTCTGTCATATTGATGCAGTAACTTTGCTAACAATCCCTAGAGGCCTGTTAACCCATTGGTACACCACAAAATAAAAAACTAATTACACGCACATGCACACACAATACGTAAAAGAAAATTTCCATGGCAGGATGTTTGCAGCATCACAAGGCCAGTTGCAAAGTTACTAGAATGCTACTGCCTTGCAGGGAAGCAAAGGCTGGGTGTGGCAATGACTTGGTCATGTCTCTTGACAACAAATTGTGTCTGCTTGAAAGAATGCTTGCTGAAGTGTCCTGTGACAGCTAAACCAGCATTCAGAGGGTTAAACCTGGTTTTCTGCTGCTTATTTCTGTATTGCAGAATACTTATAGCTAGAAGAAAGAGTGTAAAAGGAAGCCGTTGTGGTTAAGCATTTCTGTATTTTGTTAATGCATTTTGCTATAGCTTAAAGCCAGCTTCATTAGCGATGGCACGGCTAAAATCAATCATATAAGGAAAACACAAAGGCTTGTACTGCTATTATTTAGTCATATAAGGAAAGTTTGTAGTATAGAACTATAATTGGCTGCAAGCCAACAGCTAGTTCAAAAATCTACAAATTTGCTGGTGCACCCGGAAATTGGGAGAAGGAAAATGCAGCGTGGTAAAGGAAGCTATCATTTTGAAAGAGAAGCTGCAGACCTGAATTCAGCGGGGTGGTGGGTCCTGAGAAGCCTGAAGACTGAATACCAGGGTCCTTCCCGGTACCCCTTTTGACAGTGTAGATTGGGAATGCCTGACTTCACTGGATTTTGAGAAGCTTGTCGTATACCAGGCATAAAAGGGGGCTGCCGATAAGTTGCTGACTCAGAGATTTACTGTCTGTCTCTGTTGTGTTGTTAAGCTTTGCGTAATTATGTGTTTGTTAGATCAATAAACCTTTCTTACCTTTTTATCCCTACCACTTTCTCAATCCCGAACCAACCCACTGCAGGCAGCTGGGACAGCTGGGTCTGACTGAACACTCAGTGTGGAGCCCACACCAGCAGATTGATAATTTGGATTCTTAGTCTACATTTTGATGGATTTATGTGCAGGTCTTTAATCCAGAAGAAATATATTGTAGGTTAGATGATGTCTGGCATATTGACAAAGCGATGGATAGTAAAATGAGATGGGACTGGTTGTCTGTTTGCTGTCTGTCAGAATAGCATCCGAATTGAGGGCATGTGTTCTCACTAGTGCTGCACTAGTCTGGATGGAGCCACAGGGTGGTACATAGCCAGGGTGGGAGTAGCACAGAAATGCCTCTGCTCCTGCTGCTCCCTATTATGCCCTATTTGGGTTCCAACTCGATGCATACAGTTCTGGCTTTGTCACTCTGCATCCTTCCCTATTATGAATATGGTCTTTGCTCCTTCAGGTCCCTGCCTACCAGTTTGCAGTACTTCATTAGAGCTATTCCCTCCCCTGTTTCTTATGGAAACATAACATGGGAAGGGGAATTGGAGAGCCATGATAAGCTGTGCCCCCCTAACCACTCAGGGCTCTGGGAACCTGAGGTCCCTGGGATTTCATCCTATATTGCTATGCACTATGACAGGGGGAAGGGATTGGAAAAGAAGAGGCTCTGCCCTTATTTAGATTCCACACAACATGGCCTCCTGTATCTGGGATGGACAACATCAGCTGGGGGTGAAGGAATGGCAGTGAACGTGGGTATGGGAGGTCCTTTCCTCTTCTACCTCACATCATCCCAGCTGATCAGCCTTGGGATGTGAGGTTTAATCCCAACACCAGTGGAAACAGCAAAGGCTTGCCTCTCTACCTAAAAGGTGTTTGCTCAGTATTTGGTACTCCTTTGATAGGGAATAATGTACAATTGGCTGCCTGTGCATTTCGGATCATAGGAAAATAGGCTGGATAGGACCTCATTTACTTAGTTTACTTAGTCCAGCCTCCCTGCTCAAGGCAGGATCATCCTTGACTAAATGACATGGCTCAGAGCAATCTCATCAGGGTCATAAGATGCTACAGGGCTTTGGGAGAAGGGCTTAAGGGGTATAGGTGGTGTTTTCCTCGATCCTTCCAGTTTCAGGCTATGGGAGGAGGGGGGAGAGGAGGATTGAGGTAGTCAACCAAAGACTGCAGTGCTGGTGTCATCATGAAGGCTTTGGCTTCCATGATCACAGTCCGCCCTTTGGTGAGAGAGGCAGTGGTCTCAGCCTCCACCTCATTGTGCTGGGAAGGAGGCTCTTCTCAGTCAGACTGGCTGACCTGCTTGACCGGACTTTAAACTTAGCCTGCAAGGGGATGGGAGGGACTACCGCCACAGCAAGCCCACTGGGCAACTTTTCCAAATCTAGCAGGCTAAGGCACCTAAGGGAACTTACCCCTACCCCAGCCCCAGAACAATTTGTAGGGTAGGCAAGGGCCCCCAATGGGACACCAATGCCAGGAGCTTGGGGAACAAACAGAAGGAACTGGTCCTCCTACTAAACAAGAATGACTACAATCTGATAGGGATAACGGAGACCTGGTGGGACTCCACCTATGACTGGGCCACAGGTATAGATGGCTATACCTTGTACAGGAGAGATCATGTGGACAAGAGGGTGTAGTTCTCTATGTCAAGCCAACATTGGCACCCAGGGGGGATGACTGGAGACTCTCTGGGTTAAAATCCATGGTGAACATGCTTGGTGGGAGTCTACTACAGACCTCCTAGCCAGGATCAAGAGCTTGACCAGGAATTCACCAGGGAACTGGCTAAGGCTGCACACTCCTGGCGCATGGTTGTCATGGGAGACTTCAACTACCCAGGCATCTCATGGGAAGAGCACTCGGCCAAATCCAAATGGTCACAAAGCTTCCTCGTGCGTGGATGAGCTCTATCTGACTCAAGAAGTCTGTGGTCCAACAAGAGGCAAAGCACTGCTTGACCTGGTACTGGCTGATAATTTAATCAGCAACCTAATGATCGAAGGGAAGCTGGGAGACAGCAACCACGAGCTGATCACCTTCACCATCCACCATAACGCTGGCCAGTCAGTCAGCAATGCAGAGGTCCTTGACTTCAGAAAAGCTGACTTTGACAAGCTCAGGAGGCTTGTTGGTAAGGCCCTAAGGGAACATGACCCAAAGGGGAGGGGAATTCAGGATGAGTGGTTGCTCCTCAAGGGAGCAATCCTGGGAGCACAAGCAATGTCTATCCCTTCTCAGCGGAAAGGCAGCAGAAGGGCACAGCAGCCCCCTTGGGTCTGCAGGGAACTAGTGGACCTCCTGCGTCTAAAAAGAAAGACTTATAAAGGGTGGAAGGCTGGATCCACCTCAAAGGAGGAGTATTCTGCACTGGTCTGGACGTGTAGGGAGCGAACCAGGAAAGCCAAAGCTGCAACTGAACTCCAACTGGCTACACATATCAAGGACAATAAAGAGTCCTTTTTTAGATATGTGGGAAGCTGGAGGAAAAGCAAGGGTAATGTTGGAGCACTGCTAAACCATATGGGACAACTGACAACTGACACCCAGGAAAAAGCCAACCTGCTTAACGGGCATTTTGCATTGGTTTTTCACCAGCCCCAAGGGACGGCCCTGCTCAATATAGTACGGGATGTCCAGGGCAAGGGAGAAATGTTACCCTTCATCAATGAAGACCATGTGAAGGAACATCTTGAGAGGCTGGATACCTTAGCTGGCCCAGACAGTTTACACCCTAGGGTACTAAAGGAGCTGGCAAACATCATAGCTCAGTTACTGGCATGGATCTTCGAGAACTCATGGTGCTTAGGCGAAGTGCCCAGCGATTGGAAAAAAGCCAATGTGGTGCCTATCTTCAAGAAAGGGAGGAAAGTAAATCCAGGGAACTACAGGCCCATCAGCCTGACCTCTATCCCAGGGCAGATCTTGAAAAAAATTATCAAAGAGACCATTCTTGACAAACTGGCTGATGGCAACATCCTGAGGGATAGCCAGCATGGGTTTGTTCCAGGTAGGTCTTGCCTAACCAATCTCATCTCCTTCTATGACCAAGTGACATATCACCTGGACAAGGGAAAAGAGATTGACGTCATATACTTTGATTTTAAAAAAGCCTTTGATCTGGTATCCCATGATCATCTCATAGAAAAACTGGCCAACTGTGGCCTTGGTTACGTCATAGTCCGCTGGCTGGGGAATTGGCTGTGAGGTTGGACCCAGAGTGTGGTAACAGATGGAAGTAAATCATCATGGTGAGCCGTGACCAGTGGGGTCCCCCAAGGTTTCATCCTTGGGCCTATACTCTTTAACATCTTCATTAATGATGTGGACATTGTTATCAGAAACGGACTGGCCAAGTTCTCCGATGACACCAAACTTTGGGGTAAAGTGTCTACACCTGAGGACAGGAGGGTGATCCAGGCTGACTTTGACAGGCTCAGTAAATGGGCAGATGAAAACCTGATGGCATTCAACACTGAAAAATGCAAGGTACTCTACCTTGGGAAGAAAAACCTGCAGTATGCTTATATGCTTGGCACTGCTATGCTTGCTAGCACCCCAACCGAAAAGGACTTGGGGGTCATGATTGACCACAAGATGTATATGAGCCACCAGTGTGATGCTGCATCTGGTAAAGTGAGCAAAACTCTAGCTTGAATCCATAGATGTTTCTCAAGCAAATCCCAGGATGTCATCCTCTCACTGTACTCGGCCTTAGTGAGGCCGCAGCTGGAGTACTGCATCCAATTTTGGGCTCCACAATTTAAAAAGGATGTGGAGAAGCTTGAGAGAGTCCAGAGGAGAGCCACACGCATGATCAGAGGGCAGGAAAACAGACCTTATGATGAGAGGCTGAGAGCTATGGAATTCTTCAGCCTGGAAGGGGTCAGGGGGGACCTGGTGGCTGCCTATAAGTATATAAGGGGCATACATTAGGATCTGGGGGAATGCCTGTTCACCAGAGCGCCCGAAGGGATGACAAGGTCAGATGGTCACAATCTCCTCCAAGACTGTTTCAGGCTGGACATAAGGAAGAACTTCTTTACTGTCCGAGCCCCTAAGGCCTGGAACAGACTGCCACCAGAGGTGGTGCAAGCACCTACTCTGGCCTCCTTTAAGAGACATCTGGATGTTTATCTTGCTGGAATCCTTTGACCCCAGCTGACTTCCTTCCCTTGGGGCAGTGGGCTGGACTAAATGATATTCTGAGGTCCCTTCCAGCCCAAATGTCTATGAAATCTATGAAATAAATCATCCCAGTCAAGTGTCTGGCCAGCCTAGTCTTCAAAATTTCCAGGATGGAGATTCCACAACTTCTCTAGGTAGCCTATTCCTGTGATTGATCATCCTCATATTCAGAAAATTCCTCCTAATCTCCAATATAAATGTCCTCTGCTACAGATTGAGGCCATTGCTCCTAATCCTGTCCCCAAGCACCACAGAGAATGGTTTATCTTCATCCTCTTTGTAATCACCCTTCATGTATTTGGCTAGCTAGCTGAAGATCTGCAGCCATTTTTTGATCATTTAAACCCCTGGGTATATTAGATGTCAAAAACTCCCAAATATGAATGGCAGCTTTTCACTTATACTTTGCACTGGTGCAAATATCTCTATGAGGGGCAGGGCAATGAAGGAGCAGACCCCTGGGTTTTACTTTTGTCATGCTCTGATAGCAGGATTTTTTTCATTTTATTTTGCTTTGCTGACTCATTGATCTAGGTTGAATCAAAGTTTCACATCAATTATTTCTCTAGTTACAAATCCTTCTCTCTAATAAATTCCCCTTGTGCAGGAAAGGGGGCAAAGGGGCCAAGAAACCCTCTTGGCTGAACAGGGAAATCAAGGAAAGCCTTGGGGCAAAAGAGAGGCATATAGGCTGTGGAAGCAGGGGGTATATACCAAGGCAGAGTATACATACCTGGCCTGCACTTGTGGGGAGGCCATCAGAAAGGCCAAAGCAGAAATGGAATTAAGGCTGGAAACAAAAAGTCCTTCTTCAGATATACAGGGAGCAAAAAGAAGGCGCAGGGTAGCACAGGCCCGCTACAAGACAAACAAGGGATCAATGAGTGATGAATAGGGGGGATAAAGCTGAGCTCTTCAATTAGTTTTTTTGTCTCTGTATTCCTGAACTCAGATCAGGACAAATCTCCCAACTGGATCATAGATAGTAGGGCTGTCTGAAATTTCACTGGCTGTTTTGTTTTGCCCTGCAGAGCAGCTCTCCTCAGATCTTCTAAGCCCTGCTCTGCTCCCTTCTCTGTCCTGGAGGTGTCTCCCTCATGCTGGGCACGCAGCTCCTTTTATCCTCTTCAAGGCTCCACCCCTGAAGTCTTACAGACCTGACAGTGTTGCAATCTTCAGTCAGGTCCAGGGAGGAGCTCCTCTCCCCCTCCCCTCAGGAAAGGGGCATGACTGAACTCCTCTTGCTGCCTCCTGATTGGTGGATGGGCTCCACCAATCAAAACAACAAAATCTCAAGCCTGGGACTCAACCCAAGCTCCGAAAGGCAAACCTGCTACACTCCCCCTGTGGGAATCTTCACCGTCCCTGGTGAAGGTCACATCCCCAAGCCCAACTCTCACTGGACTCATAGGGTGGTGATGGGTACCTCTCCTGGTATCCCAGGGGCATCATATGGAAACCACCTTACAGGCCTACAGTCACCTGTGGGACGAGGAGTGTGGTCAGGCTCTGGCCTCCCAGGAGGCCCAGGCAGTGCAGGTCTCATGTCACCCATGGTGCCTTCTCTGCTGGTGGATGGAGGTGGTGAAGATGTCTCTGTGTGTGAGCCTGAAGGTGGGTGGGGCTTCAGGCATGTCAGGCCTCAGACTCAGTTCACCTTCCAGAGCGGGGGGGCCCCAGGCTGGGGTGGAGGTCTGACAGACACCACCCACCACAGTCTGAGTTGGAGTCAGAATCTTCTGGTACTATGGCGGGTGGAGGGTCAGCTGCAGGTGTATCCTCCTGGCAAGAGAGTCGGGGCCGGTCTGTGGAGGTTGTTGAGTCGGTGGGCAAGGCCCCACTAGTTCCCCTATAGGCAGCAGGAGGTTTCTGTGTACGACTCGCTTTTGTCCAGGCCCAGCCTCTGGGGCAATCTCATATACCGGTAAAGTCCCCATCTGTCGAACTATGATGTAGGGCTCAGCCCTCCACCAGTCCACAATATTATGTCTGCCAGCCAATCCAAGGTTGTGTAAAAGCACCCAGTCCCCTGGGCAGTCCCTGCTCCCATACATGAGCATCACAGTTCTCCTTGTGGCACTGTTGATTCCTCCCCGCGGCATCAGCTGCCAGTTGGTACGCTCTCCTCAACCGGTTCCGCAGCTGTTGGGCATACTGACCATGGGTTAAGTGCTGCTCGTAGGCCTTCTCCACCCCAAAACACAAGTCTATGGGCAATCGGGGTTGTTGTCTAAACATCAATAGATAGGGCTGACCCCAGTGGCATCGTTATGAGTAGCGTTGTATGCATGTACCAGGTAAGCCAGATACTGGCTCCAGGCAGCCTTCTGCTCATGTCTTAGGGTGCCGAGCATATTTAGGAGTGTTCTATTGAATCACTCTGATGATTCACCCTGCGGGTGGTAAGGGGTAGTTCAGGACTTTCAAATCCCCACAATGGCAAACACCTCTATTAGTAGTTTGCTTTCAAAATCTTGGCCTTGGTCCGAGTGTATTCATGTGGGCAGCCCAAACACCAAAAAGTACTTTTCCCAAAGCACCTTTGCCACTGTCCAAGCAGTCTGGTTGCAGGTGGAGAAGGCTTGTGTGTATTGGGTAAAGTGATCAGTCACCACAAGTATGTTGCCCTTTTGATTTCCTTCCCCTTCTATGGATAAAAAATCCATGCACACCAGCTCCAGTGGCTGCGAGCTCTGTATGGTGTGCAAGTACACTGTTGGGGTTGGCAGGGTCTTCCTCTTTATGCATCTCTCGCAGTTGAGACATTTATCCTTCATGTCTTCTGTCATCTGGGGCCAGAAGAAACGTTCCCTAGCTAGAGCCTGGGTGCACTCCATACCCAGATGACCAAAGTCATCATGCAGGGCCCTGAGTGTAAGCACTTGTTGCTCCTTGGGAAGGATCAGTTGCATCAGTGTCCTTCCCTCTGGGTCTTGTACTTCACGGTGCCGCACCCCATCAATAAGCCGCAGCCTTTCCCACTCTCTCACCAGGAGATGGGCCACAGGGGTGACTTGCGCAATGGGAGGAGGTTGCTCAGTGCTCTTCTGTCAGGCCCACAACACGTCCCTCATATCAGGGTCTTGCTCCTGGGCCTGGCACCATTCGGCTGCTGTCATTTGGGGAAGAACAGCAGGGGTCTGGGTTGTATACTGTGTCCATGCCTGTGAGATCCTGTCATGTGGTATTCCTGGGGTCTCAGCTGCACAGACAGTGTTTACTCCCTCAGCCACAGGGTCCCACACAGGCAAATCACAGAGGGCCCGGACTGTCTTTGGAAGCAGCATGTCCCGGTCAGTTTGGGACACCAGTCTTGAGAGGGCATTGGCGTCAATATTCCACCACCCTGCCCTGTAGTGCAGGCTAAATTAATAGTCCACTAGAGCAGCCACCCACCAATGCACTGTCAGTATGTAAGTCAAGGGATTGTTATCTGTCCATACTTGGAATGTGGTTCCATACAAGTAATCCCTGAACTTGTCAGTGACAGCCCATTTAAGAGCCAGGAACTCAAGCTTGTGTGCTGGGTATCGGGTCTCACTGGGTGCCAGACTTCGACTGACATAAGCTACTGGGCATCACCATTCTTCATGCATTTGATACAGGACAGCCCCCAGTCCTGATAGACTGGCGTCTGTGTGCAGAATGAATGGGCGATTTGAGTCAGGTGCTTCCATAAGGCACTAGATGTTTTCGTGGAATGCATCTTCACACTGAGAGTCCAACCATAACCCAAAAGACTCTGTAGGGCCGTGCACTTTCTGAACCCCTTGGGCCAGGTCCTAGGCCCCCCGCTTCTTAGAAGACTTCCCTATTTGGTACCCTCAGGTGAGTTGGTTCAGGGGCCTAGTGATGGCTGCATTGTCCACAGATTCATAGACGTTAGGGTTGGAAGGGACCTCAACAGATCATCGAGTCTGACCCCCTGCATAGACAGGAAAGTGTTGGGTTCAGATGACCCCAGCCAGATGCCCATCCAACCTCCTCTTGAAGACCCCTAGGGTAGGGGAGAGCACCACC
>NW_017728996.1:49031416-49032345 GCF_001723915.1 Gavialis gangeticus | reverse complement strand
CACCTCCCTTGGGAGCCCATTCCAGACCTTGGCCACTCTAACTGTGAAGAAGTTCCTCCTAATGTCCAGTCTAAATCTTCTCTCTGCTAGCTTATGGCCATTATTTCTTGTGACCCCCAGAGGCGCCTTGGTGAGTAGAGCCTCACCAATTCCCTTCTGCACCTCCATGATGAATTTATAGGTAGCCACAAGGTCGCCTCTTAACCTTCTCTTGTGGAGACTGAAGAGGTCTAGGTGCCTTAGTCTCTCCTCATAGGGCTTGGCCTGCAAGTCCTTAACAATACGAGTGGCCCTCATCTGGACCCTCTCCAGGTTATCCACATTCCTCTTGAAGTGTGGCACCCAAAACTGCATGCAGTATTCCAACTGTGGTCTGACCAGCGCCCAATAGAGGGGAAGTATCACCTCCTTGGTTGTTTGTCATGCATCTGCTGATGCATGATAAAGTGCAGTTAGCTTTTCTGATGACTTCGTCACACTGACGACTCATGTTCATCTTGGAGCCCATTAGGACTCCAAGATCCCTTTCCATTTCCATGCTACCGAGCAGGTAATTTCCTAGGCAGTAGGTGTGCTGGACATTTTTCCTCCCTAGGTGCAGCACTTTGCATTTCTCCTTGTTAAGTCCAGTACAAACCTCCTGTAAAACCCCACAAACCCTAGAAATCTCTTAAGTTCCCTGTAGTTGGAAGGACACGGCCAAGTGGTCACAGCCTTGACCTTTTCTGAGTCAGTGCTAACTCCATTTTGGGATACAACATGTCCCACATATTTGACAGAAGGCTGGAAGAATTTGCATTTGTCAAGTGCCAACTTAAACCCAGCAGCTTCAAGACAGTCTAGCACGCAGAGAAGCCTTTCGTCATGCTCCTCAAGGGTTTTCCCAAACACTGCAGGAAGACGAGGAGACGCCATCAGGGCAAGGAGTG
>NW_017728996.1:49009536-49031405 GCF_001723915.1 Gavialis gangeticus | reverse complement strand
ATGGCCTTTGTGACCTGATCGTAGAAGGCAATCAGGTTGTCACCACTGGATAAATAGGCTGGTGTTATGAAATCTATTTGAGAAAAGATTTGGGCTGCTTAGAAACAATGTTTGAATGAACTGATCCCAAAGTGTGTCCTTTTTCATTTGCATAAGCAATGCTTACATGATTCTTAAAGCAGGACGTTGTTTCGAGCTCCAAATTCCATCTAAAACCAGAATTTTGCCATCATTATTTCTTTTTTTGTACATGCTTCACAGGTAAATGCTTCCCCACCCCTTAGAATAATAGAAAAATAGGGCTGAAAGGGATCTCTAGAGATCACTTAGTCTAACCCCCTGCTTGAGGCAGGGTCACCCCTACCCAAACTATCCCATACAAATCCTTGTCTTCTCTAGTGCTAAAACTGCAGAATCAACCCTGTTGTACCACTAAAAAGCATAGGACAATAACCTGGCACAAGGTGACAACAGTGGCCAGTGTCCTGCTGCTGCAAGGCTTGCTAAAATGCACTTAAGAGATCCAAGAAAGAAAGTGAAGTTGGGATGGTGTGGGTGCTAAGGTGCATGATTGACAGCCCAAGAGGTTGCAAGTGCAAGGCCATAGCAACAATATTGAGGCCATAGCAGAAGCCTGCCAGATTCCAACAAAATCTATGAATTGTACTAAATACCTTGTCACAAGGACATGAAGATCTGGTACAGAAGTTTGATTCACTGGTCTAACTAAATTGATTAAGTTTGAGTGCACATTGATCCAGGTCTACCTTGGACCAGGTTCTGCCAGTTTCAAACCAGTCTACATGCATCAAACTTCTGCTCTGTTGTGGGTAGAGATTGATTCCCAATTACTTACACAGGTAAAAGTGTAATGGCTACACCTAGCAGCAAGAGGAAAGATGATGGCCACACCCTCCTCTAGAGAAGAAGGTACCCCTCCTCCCTTCCCACAATCTGTCCCAAGCCAATCATGGGGTAAAATTCCTTCTTGATCCCCAAATGTGGAAATCAGTCTGACTCTGAGCAGAGGTACAAGATCCTCTAGCCAGGAGCCTCTGGATTTTACTTCCAGCAGGAGCATGGACACACCCCACTCAAAATCCTCAAGTCTGATTGCAGTCAACACCTAATACCTCTAAAAGAAAAAAACAAACAAACCCTTGAGCCCTGTAGCATCAGGAAGGGGGGAAAAAAGTCCCTCCTACCCTGTTGTGGCAACCGGTAAAGCCCAGAAGAATGGGAAACACCCAGCACCCTCCATTTTGCTCTCCAACCTGGGGGCAGCAAGCTCCATACATCATAATGTATCTTTTAATCTTCTTTCATAACTCAGCTAGTTTGGGAGGAGCTCTACTTCATTCTCCTGCTACCAAGTATGGTCCTCTCCAATATGCACCTGCCTGAGGCTGCAGAGCTCTTCTCATTATTTTCTCCCAGCAACCTTGGAGGGCTGGAGTTCCTGAGCTTCTACCCATTGCTACTCCTAGATCATACCTGCCCAACACTTTTCCAACCTCTTCTTGAAAACCTCCAAAGAAGGAGATTTCATAACTTCCCCAGGCCATCTATTCCATAGCCTGACTATTGCAGTGAAGTAGTTTTCCCTGATACCCAATCTAAACATGTCCTCCTCTCCACAGCAAAGGAAAAAAAGAGATGTTCTTTCTCCTTTATGGCAGTCTTTCAGATATTTGAAGACTGTTATCATATCCCATCTTAATCACCTTTCCCACAAGCTGAACGTGCCTATTTCTTTCTTTTTTTTGACTGTGAATGCAACAAGCCAATGGATTGTAGATTATATTTGAAAGCATATATGTTCCTGGTTTTGTTCTGCTTCATTCATTATCTCTCTAACTTTTTCATGGAATTTTAGAGAAATAAGCTTAGAAGGGGCCTCAGGTCATCTAGTTCAACCCCCTGATCAAGGCAACTGATCCCCGTCTCAACTATCCCAGACAAACATTTGTCTAATCTGCTCTTAAAAATTTCCAAATGACAAAGATTCCACATCCTCTTTAGGTGATCAATTAAAGCACTTAACTATCCTGGTAATTGATAAGTTCTTCCTGATACCCAATCTAACACTCCTCTGATGCAATTTAAGCCCATTAGTTCTTGTCCCATCCCCCTGTGGGTGAATTGATCATCATCCTCTTTATAGCAACCTTTCAGGTATTTGAAGACTGCTATCAAATCCCCCTTCAGGCTGCTTTTCTCAAGACTAAATCATCCCAGATCTTCCAAACTTTCCTTGTAATTCATGTTGCTTGGATCTTTCATCATTTCTGTTGCTCTCCACTGGACTCTTTCCAAATTTTTCCACATTTTTCTTGAAATGCAGTGCCCCAAACTAGATGCAGTATTCCTGGTGAGGCATCACCAGAGCTGAATAGAGTGGAAGAATCATTTCCTGTAAGCTGCACGCAACATTCCTGTTAACACATATTGGTATGCTATTAGCTTTTTTTCACAATGTTGATTCATTTTCAGCTTGCAATCCAATAAGATCCCCAAGTCCTTTTCTGCAGAATGCAAGTTAAGCCATCATTCTCCAATCTATATTTGCATATGTGATTATTGTATCCTAAATGCAGGACTTTTCACTTGTTCTTATTGAATTTTATAAGATTAATTTTGGCCTATTTCTCCAATTTATCAATGTCATTTTGACTCTTAATTTTACCTTCCAAAGTATCTTCTACCCTTGCTTAGTACCAAATGTGAATTTATGATGTACTCAGTTCTATCCACCAAATCATTAATTAAGATATCCAATAGTACTGGATCCAGGACAAACTTCTGGAGAACCCCCCCCCCCCCTTTAAAACTTTTTACCAGTTAGACAGTGAACCATGAGTGACTGCTAGCAGGGGTCTTAAAAGGCAGCCCAGCCTGGACTAATTGCCTAGTTGGCTACACTTGCCTACAGATGGCCATTGTTATGGCCACGTGACTGGCTGTTGGGGGAGACAGCAATGTTACAATACATCTGGATGTCAAGGGTGGCTGATGCACATAGGGGTAGTGGTAATGTCTACTTGTTGCTACTGTTATTGCTGCAAAAGTTGGGGGCGGGGGTTGGTTTGGGGTTTGTTTGGTTTTTTGCTGCTTCCCCCTCCCTTTCCTCTGTTGGCATCTACAAGGGGTTGCACCTATCTCCCTGCCCTAGTTATGCCCCTGTGGGGAAAGCAGTCTCTCTACCTAGTTCTAGCTGTGTCAGCAGGCTGCAAGCAACCCAACCATTCTTTTGAAGGTCTGCTCTGATAAGCTTCTCTGATCTCATACTCCTTGTTCTCTGACTCCTGACTCTGCTTGACTCTGTTCCTGGACTCTGGCTTTTTGGATACTCCCCCTTGGATCTGCTAACTTGGTCTCTGGCTTTTGGTTCGCCCTATTTTTGGATCTGACCCTTAGCATACATTGACTTCCGCTCTGGTTCTTGGCTCCTGTTTTCAGCACCAGCTTCTGGCTCCTCAACCTTGACCTGACCTGTGATTTGGACTCAGCTCTTGGGTGTAATTATTTAGTTCCTGACTTTTGATCCCCTGACTCAACCTGTGGGTCACCTGCCCCTTCCCACTGACCTAGCCATTAAGCCAGACTGCCCACAACCCAATCTTTACAGCTACTCTTTGAGCACAATTACCCAGTCAACCATTTATCATACTCTTCACAATGCCTTGGAAAACTGTAAAAATCATCACCTAAAGTCTAGCTATTGCACCCACTTCTTTCCTCCTATCCGCAAAGCCTCTCACCTTGACACAGACTGAAATCAGCTGGTTAAGCAAGACTTGGTCTCTCAGCAGGCAGATAAAGTCACGTGGCTGTGTTATGCACAATCAATGTGAATGTGTATGCCTGCAACTCAAAATGCATAACAGACATACTGCTTTACGCTTAATTTCCCAGGCGCTTACATAAATTGTTCTGTCTGTCCATTCAGTGTAGCGTTGTGGGATTTGTAGAGAATTCATATAAGTGATAGGAGGTGAAGCCACTTCCATAGGCACAAAGGTGCTTCTGTCCTGTTTAGCTGGCCACTTGCATGGTAGACTGTTTGAGTCAGAGACCTTGTTTTCATGCCTGTCTACAAAGTAGGTAGTAAACAGCTGGTGCTCTACAAATAATGATTCACAAAGGTGTAAAATCAGAGATACACTTACTGGTGTCAGAGGCATGCATCAGTGCACATGTCTTCGTATACTTAGTCTGCATTCTTAGCATTGTAGGTTATTTCATGACCTAAAATGGGGGTTGGACCTGTGCTTTAAATGACTGGAAAGAATGACCATAGATCCTTTACCTGCTGTTCCACAGTTCTCCCTCGGTCATTACACTATAGAGAAAGTGCAAGGGCCATAGACTTTGTTACCGGCCCTAACTGGGTGATGCCTGGTCAGTTTTCTACCTTGGAAAGTTATAGTCTATACAGGTGTTGTATAGACTATAACTATAGGAGAAGGAAGGAGACAAAACTACCCCCTGGCCCAAACTCTTTCAAAAGCTGGATCAGCAGCTCCCTTCGTGCCAACTGCAGTTCACAGCTTCTGCCAAGCCCAGGCAGGGCTGCTTGTTTCCTGGCTGTTGGGGTTAATGAGGACAGCCTTGCGTGCCAGGCAGCTTCAGCTGAGCCGCAGGCAGCTGAACACACCCTGCTGCCTGAACCCACCTTCACTGAGCCACCCTACAACCTGGTCCCCTGCCCCTCTTTAAGGACCAAATGCTTTTGCTCTGGTCTCTTTTTCCTCGGGACTGTACAGCCCTGGAGGGCTCAGCTGGGCTAAGCAGTGTTGGAGGGCATGAGGGTACAGGGGGTCCCTTCAGAGTATCACCCTCTAAGCCAAAAAAAAAAAAAGGTGGCAGGGATCTTGCTAAAGAGATGCATGTATCTTCATGCAGCCCACTTAAGAGCTCCTAGAGCCACAAGCTGTTTCTTGAAGAGGTGGTGCCACCCATGGTCACTGGGGCTTTCAGACAAGAAGCCTGGGTGGCAGCAACAGGGGCAGGGGCTCACTGCTTTCTGCAGGTCTCTGTCTTTCTCTTCTTTCCCCTTGTGCCAGTGCCTCCTGTCCTTCTCTTTAATTCTATTTCCTGCCTGCAGAGGGGTGCCCCAGCTTGCTCAAGACCCCCTCCCCACCCTCCTTATGGCATAGGGAGGGGGGCATCAGCACTGGCATGGGCTGCCATGCTGCTTGCAGGCTAAGAGGTAGGTAGAGGGGTGTGTGGCTGGGTCCCTGAGGTGCCCCCACATCCTTACTGGAGCTGTACTGGGAAGATGCATGCGGGGAGCTGGTTGTTCCTGGGGCATGGATGGGTTAGGGCTGCCCCGTGCTGCCAACACACCTGCCTCTGCCTCTGCCATGCCCCCCAGCACAACCCCTTGCAGAGCAGCGCCGGGAGGCTTGTGCAGCAGGGCGCGCTGCCCCTTTAAGAGCCCTCCCATAGCGTGACTGAGTGACCAGGGCGGGACAGGTTTGTCCTGAGAGTTTAAACATCCCGGCCCCTTCTCACGCGATCCCCGGAGCCGAGTGGCTGCAGCAGGCGCCGGCCCCTCGCCTCGCAAACAGCCCGGGGCAATGTGGGGGGAGGAGGGCAACTCATCACCCCCCTCCCCCCACAGCAGGGCTGGCCAGGGGCCCGATCCTGCCTCCCCCGGGCTCCCAAGGGACCAGCATCCCGGGGATCGGGCCCCGCACACACACACACGTGGGTCTTTGCAGCAGCACCCCGCTCCTCGCCAATCTCTCCCCGCTGGTTTGCCCGGGAAAGCGATGAAATGCAGCCCAAGAGCTTCTCATGTCATCCTCGCCTCCCTGTACCCGGGGGCACCAGCTGCATGCTCCCTGCCCGGGGCTTGGATCTTCCTGCCCCCATGCCCAGGGGGCTCCAGCCCCTGCACGGTCCCTACCCGGGGGCCCAGATCTCCTTGCCCGCCCATGCCCATGCCCATGCCCATGCCCATGCCCATGGCTGCCCCACGTGCCCGCGATGCAGAGCAGTGGCTTTGTGCAAAGCCTCCTGTCTTGGAGGCCAGTCCCACCCCGATCTCGGGGGCGAGCTCTGCGCGCGGGCCGGGGGAGACACCAGGCCGGGACACTTCTCAATGGCGGGCGCTGCCAGGACCCCCGGGGTGGTAAGGGGGGTGCCCTGGGCGGCTCGGGGCACGGGGGCACCGTGGACCCCGCTGGGTCCCGGGGCCCGTGCGGCTCCCCATCAGGGTCCGGGCCCCCAGGAGGACAGGCGGCAGTACCATCGCATGCAGCAAGCGCGGGGAGGGGGGCAGCCTGAGCCCAGGTAGGAGCGGGGAGAAGGGCACGGCCCCGCTCCTGGCGCTCGGGGGATGCGCCGCAGTGCAGCCTCCGCTACCGGGCGTCTCCCCTGCTCCCCTCAGGGCCCCGCTCCTGGCGAGCCGAAAGAGGCTCGAGCCGCGCTCTCTTCCCGTCCTCACCGCAACGGGAGCCGGAGCCACGGGGATTTTTTTTCTTTTTTTTTTTTTTGCTCAGACTTTTTTTTTTTGCCACGTGACGGGGGATGCTCCGCCAATCGGGAGGCTCGGAGGCGCATATAAAGCGGGCAGAGGGGCACGGCGCCCAGGTGCTGGAGAGGCGAAGCCACCTGGCAGCGGCACGAGGCACCTGGCTGCGCACCCCGGCTCCCCGCCCGGCCGCACTCGCGCAGGTACCGCGGGGCTGCAAGGCTTTCCCCAGCCGGGCTGATGGGGAGAAGCCTGTCCTTGCAGACCATCCCGTGGGGTGGGGTTTCTCAGGGGAGCGTGGAGCAAATCCGTCTTTGCCAACGGCATCCGAGAGGGACTGGCCCCCTGGGGTGGGGGCTTAGCCCCAGCCCCTTTGCAGGGGGCAGCTCCTTCCTCCCCCAGCCCAAGCAGCTCCAGTCTTCTCCTGCACTTCAGGTGAATGAGGGAGCATCTCACACTCACTTCTTTTGGAGGGGAATAATGGAGAGGCAGGTCTTGCTCTTCTTGAACATCACAGCAGGCAGGACCCAGCCCTTAAGTCTCCTGCCGACTGGCTCCTTGAAGTGGGGCCATCTTCTCCCGGAGGAGCAGGATCTTTGGGTAGCCTGGTTCTGTCTTCACCGGGATGTGGTGGGAGCAGCTGGCTGTCAGGTTAAGGCCCCAATCTCTGCTCATCAGGAAGGACTAGAGGATGGGGCAGGGTCTTTGGCGTGTCTTGCCTCCCATCTCGCAGAGGACAGAAATGGGCAAGGTGTCTGGTAAAGCACTTGTGTAGTCCACCTTCTTCCTCTAAAGCATTTTGGAGGGTTTGGTCTGAATGGGCTGAAAGTTAAAGCGCTGAGTGGATGACTTCTTATCCCAGATGCTTATGGGCAGAGGTGGCAACTGTGTCTTCCCTAGGAACTGCTTAGCTTGCTTGTAAAGGCTGAAATCTCCTAATCTCCAACAGGTCCCTTCCCCATAACAATCAGGACGGCAGGTTTTTTTCTGCCTAATCCTGGGATGAACATAAATCCTGGTGATTCTTTCACACCTCTTTAAGATGAGCTCTTTTCTCCTGAAAGCACTCTCCTTCTCCCCTGTTCTTAGTGAATGAACAGGTAGAGGTCTCGCTCTCCAAGAAGGAGAGGCTAAAAATCTGGACTGGATTCCTTCATTCACTAGTTTCCACTTCACTGTCAATGAAAGTGGGAGGCACTCCCTCTTCTCTGCCAGCCTTTATGGCTCATGCTTTCATTGATGCATCCATGAAAGTGCTCTTTGGAACTGATACGGTCTATTGTGTCTGAAATAAAACCCACTTGATAGGAATATCTGCCTGATCCTGCAACTAGCGTGCACTGGTGCAGTAGCTACAGGTCAAAAGCTCCACTGGAGGAAGATTACAACTCATGTAGTATTCCCATTTTTGAGAGGTGTGCAGAGGATATAGTAGTGATTCTTGACAAAGCAGGACTGCATTGTTTTTTAGGTGAGATTCGTAGAATCCAAAAAGTAGGGTAGGAAGGGACCTCAGCAGGTCGTCTAGTCTGACCCCCTGCTCAAAGCAGGACCATCCCCAACTAGATCATCCCAGACAAGACTTTGTCTTAAAAGCCTCTAAAGATGGTGATTCTACTACCTCTCTGGGTAGCCTGTTCCAGTGCTTTACTACCCTACTGAGATTTTTTTTTTCCCCCTAATATCCAACCTAAACTTCCCTTGCTGCAACTTGAGACCATTGCTTCTTGTTCTGTCATCTGCCACCACTGAGAACAGTTTAGCTCCATCCTCCTTGTAACCACCTTCAGGTAGCTGAAGGCTGCTATTAAATCCCCCCTCAGTCTTCTCTCCTCCAGACTAAGTAAGCCCAGTTCCCTCAGCCTCTCCTCAGAAGTCTGCCTCTCTGCCAAAAAATATAGTGCAATCATTCTAGAGGTGGTTCAGAGCTCCTAGTAATACTATCTTTCTCTTCCAGGTGATGCTTAAAACTGAAATCTTAAATACATTCTTTCTTTGTGGTATTTTTCAAAAAGGCTAGAGCTGCCAGTGTTGGGGCCAAAGTACAGCATATGTTCTCTATTTTGGGAGTTCCCTTGTGTAAGGTCAAGTCTTTAAGGCATCTTCTATTTCGTAGTAAATAGTGGTTTAGTGTTGCAGAAGTAAAATGTTCTACTCCAGAAATGGCATGTAATGGAGCTGTCCATAGAAAATCTGGGGAAAACCCTGCATGAATTGTTTGTGAACCATAGTGAAGTGTTCTGGAGTTGATGGCCCCTTGACTAGCTATTTAGGTAAGGTGATGAGATTTTGACCTGTCTCATGTAAAATGCTCTTCCATCCTTAAGGACTTTTACATGTGTAAAATTGGTGCAAAGTATTAAAGTCCTGGGTTTGTGCAAGAGTAAAATGAAGGTGGTCTGTATCTCTTCTTGCTTTTGGTTATTTAAAACCTGGTCTAAATGCAACTAGTTTCTGGGAAGTGGGTTTCCCCAATGAGATTCAGAGCTGCACCTTGAAAAGGATGCTGAATGTGTATAAAATTGTCAATGTAAATTGTTTAGTGGAGTTACAAAGACCCTGTCTCTGGAAAATCTGTCAGTGTGCATAGTAAATAAAGTTTAGAAAGTAACAGATTTCATATCTTATGCTTTTTTGGGGGGGGTTATATGTAAAAGGAAGTTTGCTGTAGTTATAAATGCAAGACGCATGCAAGGGATAAAGGGCTAGGGGATCAGTAGGACATACTAGAGTTTAGGACATCACAATCTGAGCAAAGGTGTCAGAATTTCATCTGAATTAAAATGACCTAAGGTCTCAAAGTGAGTATCTGAATCAAAGTTAGGAGCTGGGTTTCCTAGTTCTATGAAGTAACCCTTAAATAAGTGCCTCAAAACTAGAAGTGCTGCTTGGGTTTTACCTTTTTGCTCATCCCTTTCTCTTGTTATCAGACCCAGGAAGATGAAGACTGCAATGTCACTGCTAGGAAGCCAAGGCATCTTCTCAGTCACAGAAATTCTTATTGCCTTGGCTGTTTTTCTCCTGGTGTTCACTGTCATTAGATCCTTCCAGCAACAGATCCCACATGGGCTGAAGAGACTCCCTGAACCAAGGGGATACCCTCTGATAGGCAATGTGTTGGAGCTGGGAAGGAACCCACACCTGTCACTGACTCAGATGAGCCAGAAGTATGGAGACGTGATGCAGATACGAATTGGCACTACACCAGTGCTAGTCCTGAGTGGGTTAAACACCATCAGACAAGCCCTGGTGAAGCAAGCAGAAGACTTCATGGGACGACCCGATCTCTGCAGCTTTCGCTACATTGGGGATGGCCAGAGTTTGACATTCAGCAGTGATTCAGGGGAGGTGTGGAGAGCCCGCAGAAAGCTAGCCCAGAATGCCCTGAAGACCTTCTCAGTCTCGCCCAGCCCCACTGCCTCCTCTACCTGCCTCTTAGAAGAACATGTCTTCAAAGAAGCTGACTACCTAATCACAAAGTTACTGCAACAGATGAAAGAGAAAAAGAGCTTTGATGCCTACCGGTACGCAGTGATCTCTGTGGCCAATGTCATCTGTGGCATATGTTTTGGCAAGCGTTACAGCCATGATGACCAGGAGTTATTAAGTCTGGTCAGCCTCAACAATGAGTTTGGGGATGTGGCTGCCTCTGGGAACCCAGCAGACTTCATCCCCATACTCCAGTATTTCCCAAGCCGTCCCATGAAGATCTTCAAAGATCTCAATAAGAGGTTCAGTGCTTTTGTGCATAAGATTGTTAAGGAACATTACACTACCTTTGATAAGGTAAACACTCAGAGGCAATTCATTTGCGTTCTCTTCTTGCCCTTTATTGTCTGTTAGGTGACTTGTCTTTTACCTTCTGGCTGGCAAACAAATATTCACAGAAACAGTTTGAGATCAGTGCACACAATGTAGCAGTGTTTTGCTAAAGGGAATTTATCCCATAGAAACTCTGCTAGTCAAGCACCACACTATATGTTATTGTAATCAGTGTCCCCAAATATTATTTTTATATATTTTACTATTGCTACTACTGCATTTTTTCCAATTCATTATCATTTTTATTCATCTAAGATTTAGCTTAGCTGCTACAGACCTTAAAATGAGAGAGAATAAATAGTATTGTTATCTAAGGGCTTGGTATATTTAAAAAAAAAAAAAAAAAGTAAATTTTAAGTTTCTGAATACACAGTGTAAAACTGAAAACATCCACATCTGTGGCAGTAACATAATCAATTTTCCTACTTTTACGAGTAGATTAGTCTAGTTTAACTGACTTAATGTTCTGGATTTTGGTACCATTTACATTCTCTGTATTCTTCTATTTCAGAGCCACATCCGTGATATCACTGACTCTTTGATTGAACACTGTCAGGATAAAAAAATGGATGTGAATGCTAACATTCAGCTCCCTGAGAAAAAGATTGTCAACCTTGTCAATGATCTTTTTGGAGCTGGTAAGAATGCTTCCATTCAAAAGCACAGGGTTCCAGATTTTTTTCTGTCTTCTAATTCATTCAGACCCACTATCAATCAATGAGTGTTTTAAAGAGAAACTATGAAGGTATTAAATTCTTAAGGCAGACAAGGTTCTTTGAGTGAATCTGATATATTTTATTAGACCAACTTTAAAAAGTTGGAAAAAAAAATTCTTAAGACATTCAACCTGAAAAAGCAGGAACAGTGAAACCCATATTCCAGGCGTACTGCGGTTCAGTGCTGACAATCTGGAGTTGAGCTGATAAAGTGAGTAAATGGGTGTGAACTAGAACCCCTGGGCTTCTGGGTGTCTTGAGATGACGAAGTTGTGGAATAGCTACTCTTTTGAGGATTAACCTTAGCAAGTGACTTCCTGATCAGCCTTGCTATTGAAATGGCACAAACGTGAATATTTAGTAAGCTGTGAAATTTGGCTAAGAAATTACTAGCAAGTCAGGGCTATATCCTTTCATTTGTCTCCACTTGGCAACTAAATACTTTCCCCTTTTTCTATCCAGGTTTTGATACTGTGACAACTGCCCTGTCCTGGAGTCTTGTGTACCTTGTAACATATCCAGACATTCAGAAGAAGATTCAGAATGAATTGGGTAAAGATTCTTCCCCCCGCCCTAAAGTTTTAAAAAGTAGTAATATCTCTCTTTAAAGGCCTCTCAATCAACATCCCTCTCCTTCCCAACTTGTAGATCAGACCATTGGCAGAGAGAGGAGACCCAGGCTGTCGGACCGACTCATGCTGCCATACCTCGAGGCCTTTATACTGGAGACGTTCAGGCATTCTTCCTTTGTGCCCTTCACAATTCCTCACTGGTAAGGTGATGCTTTGACCATCTTGACTTGCGTCTTTTTGAGTTCTCCATGGGAATGGTCTTCTGACTAACCCCAGTGGATTTCTTACCCTCTTATCGCCGTAACCCTTCCAGATATGAAGCCAAATAACCCACACTCCACTGTGTAAATAGTACAAAAAGAATCTCCTTATTGAGATGGGTAGTTGGGGTGGGGAAAGTACCCCAAGCAAATGTTGAGTCACTTATTTAAATCATGCCTGTGGCCCTGTCCATCCCTCAGCTGCTGTAGATTTCATTGCCTAACACTTGGGATTGGTACTTGTACAGCTCCGTTATTGCTGATCTTCTTCCAGCTATTGAATCCCAAGTTTGGTTGGTTATGGCCTTTGGTTGAAGAGCTTCACTTCAGACCTCCCAGCAGTGTTGTCTGAATAGATCTTGATGACCTTGCTTAGTTTCCTAATATTTCCTCTCTTCCTTGAGAGATGTAGTTTTGCATGATCACTTCTAGAGGTTTTCAGTTCCTGAAAGTGAGCTTTATAATTGTCTCCATTAGCTAATAATACTTGGAACTACCCATCTTTATCTAGACATGCATGGATAATAAGTCACTGCGGATGTAGATGAGATCTAAAAATTTAAAAGCTTCTCTAGAACTGAAAGGAGACATGCCACTTTTAAAACCCAGTGCTCCCTCAATTTCTTTCAGCACAACTAAAGATACATCATTGAATGGCTACTACATCCCTAAAAACCTCTGTGTATTCATCAACCAATGGCAAGTCAACCATGATGAGTAAGTATATTAAGCTACTATTCTTCTGATTTAAATGTAATTGCTTGGTACTCAACATAGTCAAATGCACTTTTAAAACATAGGAGAAGTCTAGGTGAGGTACAAATGACTGCACAGGATTCTGAGCAATATGGTACATCATATTGGTCAGTAGGTATAGATTGTAAGCAGGCTGAAGTGTCCGTTTCAGGGGAAAAGCACTCTTCTCTGAGAAATTTCTATGTGGCCACTAAATAATAAGTCCAGTTCTCTTACTTAAATGAGAATAATTCAGTTGACCTGAAATTCCTCCTAAAAATCAGCCTTTTAAGTAGGCACAGAATTGGGGTCCAAAGTAGGCGGCTTTTTTAAGCATTCAAATCTGGGTCTCTGCTTTACCCCATCCACTTACGATAGTACTATATTGAATGTGCTCCTACTGGGCCTTGCAAAATCATGGCTTCCAGGGAGCAGCTAATCCAGGTTTACCAGTAAAAGAATTATTTAAGCCAGATGTGGTCTCACACTTAAAAAAACAAGCTCAAGAATACTGCATCCAAGATATCTGCATGCATGAATAGCACAGTTCTGAAGAAAGTTTTTTAAAGCTTTATCCGACCCTGTAAGTCTGTTGCACTGACTGGAACAGAAGCAAAATGGGTTCCTTCCTACTAATGGGCCAGCCTTTGAATAACTTACTCCTTTGAGCAGTGAATCATGTATGAAGTCATTGGAACTATTCATGTGACTAGCCCTGCACCCATAGGAGTAAAGGTTAGAGTGGGTCAGATCTTGAAGAGCAATTGGTTCTGCCATAAAGGCCTCAAATTGAGACATCCAGTGTTAACTCTTCTTTCTTAGATTGAGTCCATTCACTTGGTCTCCCTTCTGCTGAGGTTGTCTGGTCTCTGGTCCCTATCCAATAATTTTAAATTCAACATTGGTAGTTGCACAGCTGTTCAAGGGGGTAATGCGGACTGAGTCTGGAAAACTAGCTACTGCTTGCATGCAACAGGCAATTTAATGTGGCTTGACTTGCAGAATCTTGCATTGATGGTAAGGCTGCCACTGAGTGGTAAAGGCTTTTGCAGTGTTTAACTGTAGTATCCAATGTTTCTCTGTCCTGAGGCTATCCCAGCTGAGATGCTTGACTTCTAGTTACTGCTTCAAGGATTGATACAACGGCATTCTCAGGTGTCTCCCCTCTTTTGTTTCAGAACACTTTGGAAAGAGCCATCTGCTTTCAACCCAGAGCGTTTCCTCAATGCTGAAGGGACAGAAATTAATAGGATGGAGAGTGACAAAGTGCTGATATTTGGCTTGGGGAAGAGGAGGTGTATTGGTGAGTCCATTGGCAAGTGGGAGATGTTTCTCTTCTTGGCCACACTGCTCCAGCAACTAGAGTTCAGCATATGTGATGGACAGAAGGTAGACATAACACCTCAATATGGACTGACCATGAAGCACAAGAAGTGTGAGCACTTCCAGGTTAAGCAACGTTTCCCAAATAAAAGCTTTGAGTGAGCTGTACTTCCTTGCTGCTGGGACGTGAAACGGGACATACCATTTTAGAACATGGAGTTTGCCTTCTGGAATCGCCAAGACCATTTGAGGGCTGACATCCTCTCTACAGGAAAGCAATATGGAATAAACAGGGGCTATCTCTCTGTGCTAATTCACTGGGGGCTTGTACATATCTAATGTTTTCCGAGAGCTTGTGCATAACAGCAGATAAAGAGTATTGTTGATGACTCATTAGGCAGGATTTGCCAGCCCTTATGCCCTGAGGAGCTTGCCTTGTACTGGCTTCTCACACCTCAATTAACTAACTTCATTATTGTTACCCATATAAACACAACAAAGATTATACCAAGGTCCTTTGATCATAACTGCTGGTCTTGTGGGAGGTCTTAACACTGGGTAGTGTTTCAACGTCCCAGATAATACCACTGTCATGATTGGTAGCCTTAATATGTGCCTTAGTTTGGAATAAGCAATAATAGTAGCTGTCACTCTAAAGTACCAGGGATTGTCTCTGAAATGTTACCAATTGGCTACTGCTGTGCAAGTTCTTTTATTCATGATCAAATCGGATACGTGGCATATGAGAACAGCTATCATGTATGCATCATCTCCTTTTGCCTCAAGTTTTTTGAGAAACTTTTTAACCAGCTTTCTCACAAATAGTTGCATGAGTTTGAAACAATGAGCTGTTAGCATGTGGAGTTAAAAGCAAAAAGAGTTTGCAATGTGGAAATTCACTTTTTGTGCTCTCTCAGTGCAACTTGTAGTGTGAAATCCTATGTTTGAGGACTTCAGTGAAGTAGAGGTAAATATCCACTGGTGTGTGGTTAGTCAGCTAAGTTGCATGGTGCTGCTTCTTCCTGAAGTAATTATCTTGAGCATGATCATTCATTGAGCCCAGTTTTTTCTCCTGCCCAGGCAGGGGGTTGGACTTGCAGATTTACAAGGTCCCTCCGACCCGACTTCTAGGATTCTATGATATGATTCTATGATTGAACTGACTTGTGAATGAATTGCCAGTTGTCATTAATAGAACTGAGTTGTCTGGATACTTGTAAACAACAATGCTGTTAGTCCACATCAAACATCTTGGTGCTGTTGTTCATGAATTTGGGGTATTTTTACTAATTACATTAAGCAGTAAGCCTTATGAAAATCATAAGTCCAAAGTAAAGACAATAAAGGGAAGATGGCAATAAAAGGGGAAATAAAAGACTACTTGCCTTCCATTTACATATTGCTGCCTTTTTTAATGGTTTTAAAGAGAACTTGCAATAGAGATGTATCTATTCAGACTAATAAAGGTAAAGATTGTAGGAATGCAAATACTGTAGCTATATTTTAACTATAAATGAACACACACTGCTTGCTTATTTTTGTACTGTGTGCAATGCTGTATGTATGAAACATTTTCATATAGTCTCTAAGGACTACATGTGGAAAAATCTGAGATAATAAACCCTAATAAAAAAATGAGATGCTTCCAATTTTGTCTTTGTACCTATGTGCCATAGGAAAAACGTTAATAGCATCAGTGACAATTTATTGCTCTTTCCTTCTTTTTCAAGGTTTTGGCATAGACATTTTCTATCCAGATTAACCTACTGCCTGCTTTACAGATCTCAACAAAGCAGGATCAGGCTCTGTCTATGCATAGGGGGATTTTAACTATATTCAAGCCTAAATCAGTGCCTACTGCCATCAGTGAGAAATTTTTGACCCTTGGTGGATCAGAGCCATGTCCCCATCCAGTTCCTACTTGCATGAAAATCAGGAGTAAGACTATAGTACTCTGTTAGTGCAAAACATCTTTGTCCATAGTTGAGGGGCAATTTCTTTTTAACATGATCCTTCTTAGAGTATGTTAGCTTCTCAGAGACTTATTCACGCTTTCCCGTCTAGTACTGAAACAGCCTCCCCCTGAATGATGCACGTGTTTCTAGACTGCAACTTCACTTCTCTATTTCTGTATTTTTGGGTACTGTTACTTTAGCTCCTTTCATAACTTCCTTTTCAAAATGGACACAACATACTAGTGACTGGAATTTGGCTGTACAGGTGGATTGCGTGACTACGGTTGGCCAATTCCCAAAAAGCAAACCTTGAAATACCATTCTCAAGCCATCAACCACCAGGCTACACGGAGAAGAACCAGTGGGAATCTGTTTTCTCCCATGCACTTAAATACATACTTAACTTTGTGCATACAGTTCTAGGGATCTTGCATAAGCAACCTTGCTGTTCACTTTGCACGTAATTTTGTGGATACAATTATATATGCACTACTTCTTAAACCTACCGGTTGATAGAATTATCATACTTGAAAATAATTAGTACAAATTAATTAGCACTTGAGTACGGACTTGTTCAGAACACATATGAGTTCTCTAACAAGACAAAGCCACTAAACTTGTTAAAGCAGATGCTGCTTCAGCAAAAGCACCTGCTGCCTCAAACAGGCAGTGAACATTCCCTTTCAGTATAAAGAATGGGAAATGCTGCTTCTACTGTGCTGCAGGAAATGAGATCCTATGTATAATTAAAGTAGCATCCATGCAGTGATGCTTGGAAATTACTCTTGGATATCACAAGTCCATAACTTCTAGGCTTTTTAGTTTTTCTGGTTCTACATCTAGTTGAATAGCAAAGCTTGAATATTTCAGTAATGTCTCCCTTGCTGAAGAGGCAAGACTTTTAATTGCCTGCTCCAAGAATTCTCAGCTAGCTTAGCTTCATGATTAGTGCGATTTGGTTTTTCAACTGAAAATGCATGCCAGAAAGCCCATTCCTCTCTCAAAGTGAAGTGTACTTCTGGGAAGAATGTCTGTTGAAGTCAACCACAGAAGTCTTATTCTGACCATGTAAAATGGTGCATAAGCCTTTGGCTAGTGGCAAAGTAAAGTTTTGCAGTTTATGGACTAACAGCTCCATAAATGGATTAGAAATTGAAGAAAACAGATTTTCAGACAACCCACCCTAACAGTTCACAAGTCCATTTGCAAAAAAATTGGGATGAATTAGCAAATGATTCACTAACCCAAACAGTTACTAATTTAAAAACAATATTTTGGATTTTTTTTTTCTTACAGCTGGTCAAACAATTCATTAAGTACTATATACAGAGCAAACATTGATTACTGCCTGAAGTGTTTGCTGCTTAAACTTAAACAAAAATGCTACAGAAATCATACCCTAGTTCCTTGCACTGAGAGGGTGATGGGAAGTCAACTAAAGAAAATAAATATAAAGAGATTAAGATTTGAATTACTTGACAGAAAAAAATATTCCAAAATGGAAGATAGTTTAATAGGAATTAGGGCATATAGAATTATGCATCTGGAATACAGTGCATCACTAAACTATATGTAGCATATGGGCATTTCATTAAATCAGCTGGAGGATGGTGTCTCTGCAATCACTTTCTTAAATGGCTAGATGAAATAATGTGCCCCTTAGAAGGTCAGAGAATCTATTCCACAATGACCTTTACTACCACTGTTAATTCAGCTACTGTAATCATTTTGTTCTTTATACAGTCGGAAGCTCAGTTTTAAATTGGCAAGATCAGCAAGTTCACAACTAAAGTGTACAGCTTTTTTTTCTTTAGAAAATTATGAGCAAAACAAAATATGGTCATTTTCCTGACTCCGTCAATCAAAAGGTTGATTTTAGTAAAAATGAAGGGAAACTGAGAGATGACAGGAATTTTATAAAGAAAAATCCGATATAAAGATGAGAGGCAAGTAATAAGCAAATGCTGGGGTTCATTTTGCAAGGTCATCAGTGGGATTTTGATACTGCAAAACAAAATCTAAACAAAACCTGGGTTCTGTTTAACCCATACCTCTCCAAAATTGAGATGGAAAATGAGGGGTAAAATGTTTCTAATTCTGGTCAGCTCCTCAGTGTGCTCATGTGACAGATTATTCCTGCACCCAAGTTGTGTTTGTTGGGCATGTCTGGCAACCGAAAAACTCATTTTCTGATACTTACTGGTCCATGAGTGAGAGAGAATTGTAATGCATTTTCTAATCTTGCATTTCTATCTGGGAGTCGGATACAGCAGCCAAATAAGCTTGAAATAATTATACCCAACCAATGTGTAACAGCTGGTAGATGTGCCCAGTACCCACTTATACATGGAATTCAGGTCATATAAATGCACAACCTCAAATGTGTACTGAAAAGGCAATTAGGACTTGTAGTAGAGATGATATATCTTATTAGACCAAGATTTTTCCAAAAAAAAAAGTTTTCGTTGCAAGCTTTCAGGCACAAACACATTTATAATAAGTTCATGAAACTGAATACATCAATAAACACTGGTGTTCTTGACCCACAAGTTCATGGCCCCAAGTAGGAATATCCCTTTCTCATGTTTTATGGTCAACCCAGTCCAGCCAGGGTCCCAAAATAATGGTGATGTAATAGAGAGTCACAGAACAGGAGGGTTGGGAGGGATGTCAGGAGATCACATCTAATCCAACCCCCTGCTCAAAGCAGGACCAACCCATTTTATTTCTAATGCAGCAGGGGATGAAATCCCCTTCTTTAACAGGTCAATGTGTCCATGAAAATAAAAATGTTGCCTTGCTTCATTTAAATCACTTCCAAGGCAGCCTGTGTGACCCGGCCATGATTAGAAAACAAATCCTTTTAATAGAACAGGTGGTGATCCAACGTTATGGGAAAGGAAGGGTGCAATTTATGAGGCCTAAGGAGCGTTTAAGGAAGTAGGGTGGACTTGTTTTTGGAGTGAGTAATGGGCTAATACATGAGCACCCTGCCTTCTGCTCTTAACGTGATGGTTTTCTAGGGCACCAGATAGCAGCTGACCATTTTAGTCACTAGGCCGAGCTCAGCCTTGCTAAAGCGCGGGGCTACAAGAAACGTGTTGCGTTTGTAGCTATGCAATGAGACTACTAAATCAGAGGCGCCTTGTCTGTGGAGACGTGGGTGCCCCTGTGGTGTTTAGGTGGGAGGCTTGGTTGAGTCCCCGCCCTGCACATAGGTGCCAGGAGGCCGCTCCTTTGTCTGTGTGGAAGCCAGGGAGCCCCTGCTTGGGGAAGGTGTGCCCTTCAGGTGTGCCCTCCCCGCTGCCAGGGTGCTGAGTCCAGCAGCTGGCGCCAGGCAGGCTCACTCATCCCGTGGCGGACGTCAGCCCTTTCCACACCCACGGCGCCAGCCACCCTCCACGGGCACACAGTGATGCCCACTGAGGGGAGAAGGGTGATCCTACTGCACTGAGCGACGCCCTCTGCACCTGACAGACAGAGCACAGGATGGCAGGTGATGGAGTCTGCACTACATTAGGGCTCCCTGCGCCACGTGGTTCCCTGGGGGCTGGGAGGGGTGCTGACACTAAGCGCGGTAGGCGGGGACCCCCCACGCCCCGCCCCGCCCCGCCCCGCCCCTCCCGGAGGCAGTGGACACTTGCGCATGCGCACCCCGGCTCTCTCGAGCCCATGAGGCGGCGTTGGCGTTTTTCTAAACTCCGATTGGCGGCTAGAACGTTCCCCCATCGCGCTGATGGGGGGTTGGGGGTGGTGCTCTAGGATTGGAGTTCCGCCGGAGGTGGAAGTGACGGTACGACGCCCCGCGGCAGACAGGCGACGCTTCCGGTGTGCGTCGGGGCTGCTACGGAGCGGGTGAGAGAGGTGGGGAGCGAGCGGGGGGACTCGGGTGTGGCCCCTCTCCCCCCCCCCGCCTTGGCCTTGGCCTTGGCCTTTCCCGGGGCGGAGGGCTTCTGGCGGTGGCCGTGGCCCTGGGCGTTGGGGCTCAGGCTTGTGTACGGCCCCCCGCTCGGGTGAAGGAGCCCGGCCAGCGCCTTGCAGCAGCCTCGCTTCTTCCTCGGGCTCCAGGGTCCTTCCTGTCCCCCCGAGTTCGCGTAACCCCCACCTCGGAGGGGTCCGGCCTGGGGAGCATCTCCTCCCTCGCGCTCACGGGGGCCAGCCCTAAGGGAGCCGCTTGTGCTGGCTGTCACTGGGCCCCGTTAGCATCTGCCTGCATCTGTTCCCCACATTGCCGCAACTGCAGGAGCTCTGGGGTGAGCCATGCAGGGCGCTGAGAAAGCCAAGCAGGTTGGCACGTGTGAGGAAAAGAAGCGTCATGAGGTTTGAGGAAGGACTGATGTTTGGATGCCAAGAAGGTTTGGAGGTGCCACCGCTGTGGGGAGGAGCCCTGGATGTTGCATCCAGAGCCTGGGGCTGGGGCGGTCCCACCGGTTGCCTGTGGCGGCCCCTGGCCTGCACCTGGCACCAGCTGCCATAACATTGTTCTGGCTGCTACAGAGTGCTTCCTCCATCCTCCAGCTTCCACTTTGTACCCTGCTGCTGTGGCAGGGTGCGGTGTGGGGCACAGAGCTGAGTGTGAGGTTGGGGGCACATGGGGCGTGTGGGGTTGGAGTTGCGGCGTGCAGTGTAGCAGTGGGAGGAGGCACCCACGGGGGCGTGTGATGCAGCAGGGGGTCATGCGTGCACACCACAGCCCCTACCAATGCTGCCTCGTGGCATATGGCCCCCAGCTGCTTAGAAACGGCTTAAGCCTGCGCTGTCCAGCTTCTCACTGTTTCACATTGAGAGCAGAGGTAGATGGGGCAGGGGTGGGACGGGACATACCGTCTTGCACCTGCTTCTTGTTCTTGCACTTTCCTTTGAAGCATCTGATGTCAGCTGCTTTGGGAGGGAGAGTACTACTAGAGTAGCTGACTTTGGGTCTGGTCTAGAATAGCACTTTTTATAAGCCTTCATGTGCCAAAATAAGAGGAAAGGGAGTAGACCCTTGATCTCTGCCTGTACTGTACTGATAATTGTCAGTGATGGATTCTTCTGAACTGGCAGTTCTCAATACTAGTAAACACTGCCCAAATCCATCTTGAGGCTTGTTATTCTGCTGTAGCACCAAATCATTTTCTGTACCTGTTCAGTGAAGTTGGGTTGATTAAAATGGCTTTCGGTAACAATTTATCTTTAAAGCACAGATAGCACTTCGGGTAGCCCAGCTGGCTCTTGGTGGTCCTAAGTAATTGCAGCCCAGATGGCAAAGCAGAGTTTGACTTTCCATGGGATAACTTAGCATTTAAAACTTTTACTGACATACTTATCTTGATGCTCTTTACATACCCAGAGCACTGTATAAACACAAACTATCTTGCCCCTAAGCCTGTATGACCAATACTATTCCCAATTTACAGTTGAAATAAGCTAGACTTATTTTTAGTCGCAGGGAAAATTAATTTCAAAATCCACTTTAGCATTTGGGAGTCCAGTCCAACATTTTTTTTAAATTCATTCAGAGGTAATTATATTGCCAATTACATTGTAATTGTTCTGTCACCCTTCACATATCATTAATTGATCTGTCTGTTCTAAATATTTTTTCAGACAAAAAGTATGGAACTAGACCTGTATGAATAGGAATAACTTTATCTCTAACACAGGAATTGTACTTTTTAAAAGTACAGACAGTCCATTGTTCAGTGGAGACACTAGCACCAATCTCTTTTTTTCTAAGTCAGATCATGGGATTGGACAAAACTTCTGTATAGACTGAATAAATTGTTGCTGATGTGTAAATGGGATATATATTAGAGGTGCACCTCTAATCAGTTCCATATTGGATTGGCACTGGTATAGGGAAAACTGACAGTATTGGAAATCAGCTCTTTATTGGCTGCATCAGGGAAAATGTGACCAATAAATGCCCCTTGCATGTGCGCAGCAGCATGCATGTGGCCAGGACTACAAGCCAGAGGGTTGGAGACCATTGTTGGGCTGGTGGGTTTGTTGTTGGGGAAAGG
>NW_017728996.1:48989496-49003029 GCF_001723915.1 Gavialis gangeticus | reverse complement strand
GGGGTGTGTGGAGTGGCAAGAGCTGTGCCCCCTGGGCAACCTACTTGTGGCTTCGTTCCACACCCTGCCGTGCCTCAGCTGAGCAGCCTCAGCTCCAGTCCCGCCCTCACCATGGGGGGGGGGCCTGAATCTGCTCCCCCCCCATGCCCCTTCCCTTCCTCCATAGCAGACTTGCCGGCCTGATGCTGCTTTCCAAGCTGCCCAGCTGTGAATCAGAATTGGCTCTGTATGGGGCCATATGGCTCCTCAAAAATCGGTCATCGGTATCGGCCCAAAAAATCTCTATAGGTGGACCCCTAATATTTATCTATCTAAACTGTACAGTACAAGCACTACTTTATGACTTCCAATTTCTTAGGTAATTAATAAGGGAACATTTACAAATAAAAAGCAAGCAGTGACAAATAATCACTTTATTTTTGTGTTTTAGTACTGCTTGGCAGCCAGCACCCTCCCCGTTCAAATCAGCTTAATTTTGGGGTAGTCACTTTCACTACCTAGTCCTCAGTACTACAGTGTTTAGGGCTTAAAGGGGTGCTAGTTGACTTAAAAAAAAAAAAAAAGGCCAGCAGACTTTTCTGGTGTGGCATCATAAGAGACAGTGTGCCACACTTCCTGGACACTGTTTCTGGGAGGATGGCACTCTGTCACATAAAGTTAGGCCCCCAGACTCTTGCAAAGGGCAGTGGTAAGACTGCTACTACTTTTCTGTAAGTCATTTTTCATAAAGGTTCCTGTAAACTGTTGTTTCCACATCACAAACCTCATCAAGGTATTACCACTAACTCCCTGGCTGCTTTGGGCACAAGCTACAGTGCTCACCGAAAAACTGTGACTGAGAGTTAACACAGGACTCTGCCCCTTGGGTTTGCTGAGCAGACACAAATGGCCTACACAGCGTGCATTGTGCCTCCAGGAATGCTCCTTTTCTAGCGAAGCAACCTGCTTTCTTGCTTAAAATGCACACTTCAACGTTGGGTGGCTGACTTGTGAGGGAAAGGTGCATGTTATGTGGTAAACGGTGTTCCCTCTCTCCTCTGTCTTTGGATTTCATGAGTGCCTTTTCTCTTGTCTCTTCCTCAGCTTTTATTTATGCATATGGTTTGGTTTTTTCCTGCCTTGTGTGCAGTTCTTCCTCATTAAAGATGGCTGCAAACTCTTAAGTGTAGCTTCTAGATAACTCTACTCCTTCCACTTTGCTCATTCTCCTCTTCCTTGTTCTGGTATTTCTCAGGATTCCTTTGTTAAAAAAATATCATCCCAAACATTGTCCCCCCATAAACTGATTATCTAAATAATATAAAGACAAGTAAAAAGAGGCCAGGAGATTCAAAGCTTATTTGTTTGGTTGCTCTGTTTATCATAGTTTCAAGTAATTTAAACATGTTTGCTACGTGATCTCTGTCTCTGTCACGTGTTAGATGTGCCTTTTTGGCTAATGTCCAGTGTGATGGCACTTTACTGGCTAATAAAGTCCTGGCTAAGCTCTCTATCTTGCTTTACAGGAGCTACTTGTTGTAACAGTCTCTTCCATTTCCCTTTTCTCCGATAATCTTGTATCGGCTATAGTTACAGAGCCATTATAGTGCTAGGCAAACAGCTGTGCATGTGGTGGTCTTTTGTTAGAGAAAGTAGTAATTATGCATTCAGAGCAAAGCACAGTCACTTTGTAGTGTACAGTATTGGTTCAGAATTGTACTTATCCAAGACACTAGAACTGTGAGTTGAGAGAATTCTGTTGGATCAGACATAATGTATTTTTCCCCCCTGAATGTGTACCCTTTGAAACAAATGCTGTTGTTGGGATATTTTAACAAAAAAGATCATAACATTAATAGTAATACTTTTACTGTTGACATTTTGATCCCTCCCACTAAAATCATGGAATTGTGCTATTCCCTTTATTAGGATAAAGACTGTCCTATTTCTCTTTCCTTCCTGAAGGCTTTTGACAGGCACTAATGTACCCATCAGTAACTACTCAACTGTTGTAAAACCCAGTGACCTTTCTGTCCAACATTGCTACATAGATCTTTTAGAATAGGAAGCAAATACAAACTTGACTAAGACTTTGGGGAGAACATGTGTAGGCAGGAGCTAGAGTTTAACTAGAACACCCATGTTCAAGGGTGTTGCTACTGGAAGTATTTATGAGTCTTAAAACGGGTTACCAAAAGTTACTCGTTAGATTGCAGTGTAATGTAGCTGTGCGAGACTAGATATTATCCAGCATTCACATTTTTAACAGTAGTGTGCTAGCTGCTTCACATACAAACATATGGGCAAGGGTATTGTGCTAAGTTCAGTCTTAGAGTTTATACAGGTATTATCTCCACCTTGCTCAGAGAGAACAGCCAACAAAATAATGGACTAAGTCAGGAACAGGATCCTGGAATGGATTAAAGTAGAAGCTAATTAAGTTTGTCAGTCTCCTGATTTATTTATTTATTTATTTATTTTTGTTTCAGCCAGTGCTCTTTGTCTTCATTTTTACAGTGATCACGTGCCAGAAACATGGCTACAGACTGGCTTGGAAGCATTGTGTCAATTAACTGTGGAGAAAGCCTGGGAGTCTATCAAGGACGAGTGTCAGCTGTGGATCAGGTCAGCCAGACCATTTCCCTGACCCGGCCTTTCCATAATGGGGTCAAGTGCCTCGTGCCAGAGGTCACCTTCAGGTTAGTGTCCTTCTCCTCTGCTGCTTTCAAATCAGCTTTCCATTTGGCCAGAGTCAAGCTTTTTTGCTTCCAGCCTTGTTATAATTAATGATTACTGTGAATAATGAGTACCTCCTCTGTTTCTGCTAGCCTGTAGATGGAGTGCAAAAGAGCTCCTATTCTGACTTTGTGATTTCTGGGTTCTAGTGTAAATGCAAGTGCAGATCACAGTTGGAGCAGGCTTGTAGGAGCCATGAAAATGGGTGCTTTATCTATTATTCAGCTTGTGGTTACATCAGACTTAAGCTTTTTTGTCAATAGGAAGTTTAATATTTCCTTTTTAAAATTATGACAATGGAGCATTGGATTACTTTAAACTTGCTCAAAAATAAATCCATTCTATGGTTCCAACTCCATGTTTATCTTTTCGGTCTCTTATCTTCTGCTACTTCCCTTCCTCCATCTAGGTAGCTCTTGGGGTACGTCTTGCAGAATCTGTTTTCTTCAGCACAAGCCTTGTTCTTTATTTCTGAATTCAATCAGTACAGCTTGTGGAGGTATGCCAACAGCATCCCAAATGAACAAGTGAACTGCTATCTTGAAATAACTGCACAAGAACAACAGTATCTTCTGCACTCCAAATCATATTTATGTTTCTGAAGAATAAAAATAATTAGCTCCCACTTCCCGCCTCCTGTTATCTCTGTAAATTGCAGGATTAAATGATCATCTGATAATTTTGTACCCCAGTAGAATTAATTAGTTGATTGTGAATCTTTATTATTCTGCACAACCCTATAGTCAAAGACAGTGTCTTTTAACGACTCCTTCCAGTCATGCTAGTTAGCAACTTATACTTGCTCCTTGATTATATGTACCTGGGGTGAATTTCCAATCCTGCATTGGTGTTCTGGCGTTTAAAAGAGCTTGCATGTGCCATTCTTCTTGCATGTGTTTGAAATATGTGGGGTTTGCCCTCAATAAAAGCAGACTAAATAAGGTAGTAACATGAAACATAAGATTAAATATAGCATGGTTATCATTTCACAATCTGTTTGAATCAAGCTGATTTCTGCCAAGCCATCTGCTACTTATTGCAGTGAGTCAGAAGCATGATTTTTTGTTTTGGAATAACCATCCTGAATTTGTGCAGAGGTTTGGACTAGATGATCTTTCAGGTCCCTTCCAGCCCAATTGATTCTATTTAGGAACAGAACCAATGAGGTAAACTTTTGGAAGTTTTCTGTCTTAACTTTGTTTTCCCTTGCTCGTAAATAGGCATGGAACCAGCAAGATAATACCCGCTTCCCTTCTTTGAAGAACCAGAATTGTTTTTGTTGAAGTAACCTCAAAGTATGTGTTCTTGGAGTATGGAAGTTGATTTTAATGTTGTCTTTTTTCTGACGATAATGCAGAGATTAACATGCACATATATACATACACACTCTTCCTTGAAGAGCTTAATTTTTACAGAACTGGATGGCAGTACTAAATCCCATATCGTTATGGTCTCTCTCTCTTCCTATGTTCAGGGCAGGTGATATTACAGAGCTAAAGATTCTGGAGATTCCAGGTCCTGGAGAGATCAGGCAGTATGGGGATCTGCAGCAGACTGAACTGGGTATCCCTGGAGTTGGATGCCAAGTGAGTACCAATCAGAATGGCACTGGCAAAATGCTGAAGAAGCCCGCTGCTTCCAGCAGTGCCCCACAGAACATCCCAAGGAGAACAGACATGAAGAATCAGGATGTCGTCATCTCCCCACAACAGCAGCAGTGCTCCAAAAGCTACATGGACCGACATGTGGAATCCTTGAATCAGTCCAAAGGCTTCCGTCGGAGACATAACTCCTGTGAGTATATTGACCAGCCTGTAGCTTTCACTGCTCCTTAGCCTGGGCTGTCAGCCTGGTTCCAAGTTACTGCTGCATCATCCACCCCTTTTAAGCAGATAACTAACATGCCAATTATACTGGTGATGGAAATAATATTCTTTTTCCCTGCCAACACTTGGGAAAGTGATACGAGCTATGGTGTCTCTTAATATGTGGGAAGCGTGCATCTTAAACCTGCCTGCTACTTTTTCTTTAAATTTTGATGTGATTTAGTGGTGGCTTTTAGCTGTACTAAGAGGAGTGATGGATGACATCATTAGCACTCTTGATTCTTGCGAGTCTACTCAAAAGCCAGATGTATTCTTACATGTTTTGCTGAATAAGGGCTTGAATGGTACCTGTGGCTATTAATGTTTACACGTGGCAAGTAACAGCATAACTCTTCAGGCATCCTAGTTAGTTCAAATCCCATTGCTCAGCCAACTTTTATGATGTCATTGAGTGACCTACAGGCTTATTGACATGTGGCTTGTGGGCAGATAACTGCTTTAAAAGTGCACCTGTCCAGGGTGGCCTTCAAAATTGATAGTGGACTGGGTAAGAAGAGGCTGGAGGTGTAACTTTGAGTCGCATGCTTCAGTACAGGACCATTCTTGATGGAGTGGGAGCAGCAAGAACGTGAAATAACAAATGGAAGGCATGGAAAAGGTGTCTTGAGGTTACTGAGGAGATATGATGGTTGTTGGGTGCTCAGGGATTTGGGAGATGCATGGGTTAGGCTTGTGCAGGGGAATATAGATGGAATGGAGAGATCAAGGGAAGATGGAGTGTTGTACAGAATGGGCAGGAGTGCAAAGAGATCATGGAAGGCATAGTCACAACCCAGTGTGCAGGGGGACTGGGGTGGAGAGGCAATAAATTGTCCTTTTTTTTCCAAAATGTTACTTTTTTCCTCTCAACTTATCAAGGTGTAAATCCCCTATCCTTGCATTTCAGCTTGCAGGGGAAGTCCCCATTTGGACCTTGTGAGAGTAAAGGGAGTCAGGCTTTGTCCCACAGCTTTTATGTTCCATCCTGATTTAAAACAGACAGGAAATTCATAAACAGTATCTTTCCTTAATGAGGAGTTAAGGTTCCAAGTAGACTACAGTCGTGTCAAAATAATGACTTAAAAATTATACTCTACAACTTCATTACATCAAATATTTGAAAAATATGGGAACAAATTATTCCAGTCATGGCCTATAATCTGTCTGCGTGTCTCTGTCTTGCCTCGCTTGAGTTTTAAAGTTTTCACCCAACCTTAATTTGGCCTAGTAAAAGTCTACAAAAATAAATGCTAAGAGTCTAGAAATTCTTCTACTGTATTTTCCTTATGCAACTATAACTAAACTGCCCTCCTCCCCAGACATTAATTGTTGTCTCATATTTACTTTATTCCTTTCCACTCCACTCTGTAGGATTACACAAGTATGTAATCAACATATTTCATAGCACCGAGCACCCATTATTCTATTTTTGTTTATAAAAATATTCTACTAGCACTTTATGCTGCGTCAGTGTGCTGCATATTCTCATCACTTGATGTGCCCCAGGTTCTGTGTCGTCCCTCATTTTTATATGTTCCTTAAAGCATCAGTATGCACCCAGAATGTTTCCATTATAGAATGAAACAAGGAGTAAAGTTAAGTTTGAGTTGACAGATCAAAGAGCTTTCCTGCAGAAATATCTGGATATCACAGTTTTCTACAAAAAGTACTTTGTTTGATATCCTTTATTCATTTAACTTCTTGAAACTTTGCACTTTTAGAGAGGTAAAGGCTTGACTCTACTATATACAACCTTGCAGAGAGACAATAGGGCTGATGGGTAGGTAATCGGGTCTGTTCTCTCTCATTTCCATATACTGCTGTTAACAAGGATGTTGTCTCTGGAGACACAAATCCACAGTTTGAGAACTGAAACTAAACATTAATGCAGTACTTAGTCTAGACTCTAGAAGATCCCATTAAGTGCTGAGTGCATTGGGTAAAGTGGTTTTCTTTCATCTTTACTAATTTATAGGGGAGCCTTTGGGAACCCTGTGATTGGGCCTCTAGTATAGTCCATGGCCTGTTGTGACCTATTTATACAACTTTTCTAAAAAAGTTATATGAATATATTGTCTCCAAATGGTATATAATTCGAAGTTTTATAATCCCTATTCTGTGATGTTGTAGCTGAGCTTTAACATATCTTAAATTAAAACTGTATATAGGTTTACTTGTTTAAAAAAAAAAAAAAGCATCTTAAATATGATTAGACCAAAACAAATCTGATTTAAATAAAAAAAATCAGATTTTTTTTTTGTTGTTCTTTAAAAAAAAATATTGGTTTTCTTTTTTCTTTCTGTTTTTGTATTCGCCCTGGACACAGTCCTGGATCCTCTATATTCACTAATTGAATTCAATGTATGATGCCTTATATGATGTATTTTCTTGCAAATATGTCAAAACCCTGTGAACTGCTAACCTCCTGTGGAAATTGGGAACCAGGTTAAAGAACATTTGCCTCACTTTGCTGAGCTGCTCATGATGCTGGTTGCAGGAGACAGTTGAAAGAGGAATATGCTGAGACATTAGCAAGAACTTTCTTTAGGCTACATAACAGCTGGGCTTAAAGCAGCTGCCATTGCCCGTTCAGTGCCCTTTAGCGTGCTAAGTCAGGGCCAGGAGTTTCCCCCTTGATGGTGCTTGTGAGACAGAAATCAATAAACACCAAACAGCTCCGTAGGTTACACAACAGTGGCTTATGTGTGAAACTGGCACCGTGCTTGTTCATGCTAGGGCTGGCAGTAGAAGCTCCCAGAGGGATCTTGCAGGAAGGCAGCCAATTCTCTAGAGACTTTACACTTGCTTGGCTGTTATAAATGAGAGGTAAAAGTCTGGGAAATTTTGTTTATCTTTTTTCAAGGGAGGTGCTATTTTGTGTTATTCTATGTGGGGCGAGCTGCCAAGTTGACATGGTGCCATTATGCTGTTCTCTCTTAATAAGCTGAACACCCAGGCACAGAATACTTAGCTAGTCCTGACTTCCCTAGTGTACTGTGGTGGGAGGAGGGAAGTATGCCTCCCTTTGACACTGGTCTGCATCTAACCCCAATCAATAGTGACTGAGTTACTATTCTACACCATGCATTGCTGTACCTGTTCTGCAAGTGAATGCAAGTTGAGAGATTTCAACCCAGTTCCTCTCACCAACCTGTAAGTCATAGAATCATAGAAATTGAGTGCTGGAAGGGGCCTAGAAAGATCGAGACCACCCCCCTACCCTGGGCAGGAATACTGCTGAGATCAGATGATCCCAGCAAGGTGTCTGTCCAGTCTCCTCGTGAAGACTTCCAAGGTTGGGGACTGTACCACCTCCTTGGGAGGTCTGTTCCAGATTGTGGTCACCTTTACCATGAAGAAGTTTGTTCATTTGCTCAATCTCTCACACACTCCCCTCCTCCCACCACGGTACCCTAGCAAAGTCAGTACCAGCTAAGTCTCCTGGGCTTGGGTGTTCAGCTTGCGTGTGTGAATTGCAGGTCTGTGGCAGAAACCGGATTGAAATCTCAACTTGCATTCACTCGCAGAACAAGTACAGCAATGCATGGTATAGAATAGTAACTCATTTGCTATTGATTTGGGTTAGATGCAGACCAGTGTCAAAGAGACATCTAAGCTGTGACTTTCCTCTGCCTTCCTCTTTCCACTAGCTTGTTGCGTAGTACATCTTGCCTTAGGATCATAGCCATTTGGGGAGGGAAAAAATAAGAATAACTTTTTTTGGAGGTCCTGTAAGGACACAACTTTGACGTGTGGATGACCACAAATTATGCAAGTTATGTTTGTTGTGGTTGTAACACAGTCTTCACACTGGAGCCAGCTGTGGTGGTCAGCAGTATTTCAGAGCTGGCATTCACCAACATGGATTAAAGGGCTGGGCCTCCACAATCCCAATGTGTCTAGTTGTACTGGGGCATGATCTTGGCTCGTGTTCAATATGTCTGCAAAGGAGCCTTGGGGAGCTTTTCCAGCTATTGTTTTCCCAGCTTTCTAATGTCGCTTTCCATTCTGTCAGCATTTATACTTCATCCACTTCAGCTACCTTTTCAATCCCTTAGAACCACCATACAGAGCTGCTTCTATACCCATGCTTTGTATTTCAGGATAGGGGAAGAATAGAATGCAGTTGTTTTCAGAAGAGTCTGGAAACGAAGATAAAATGCTTGTTGGGTGATGGGAGCAGGCTGGGTTGGGGTTGCATCTTGTGTTCATGCACTAGGCTCTATGGTGTATGAAGTTCACGTGTCACATTTGCCTAGTTTTAGATCTTTGTAGCCTCATTGGGAAGCTGGATGCTTCCCTGTATTGTCCATGTGTTACAGGAACCTAAAGTGAATTTCCCTCAAACACAAAAACTATTGTCAAGAGGCTTGGCAATGAACACTCTAAGCTGTGGCTCCCTCTGCTTGCATGCCTTCCTTACTCCTCTTTTCTCAGGTTTTTTAGCTGTGTGTAAACCACATTGTTAATCTGTTCTCCCTCAAAGGTTTCTTTAATGCAAAGAATCTCTCTTCTTTCCCAGTTGCTGTACAGCTTGAAAAGGAGCCCAGCTTTTCTTCAGATCATCTTTTAAACGTGGAATAAATCAGACTTTGCATTTGAGTTCTGTTTTGTTTTCCAGTGAGAAACCTGCCAAAGATCACAAACCCACAGACACCAAACAGCAGTTGTCCAGCTGAGTTTGCTTGTGTGTCATAGCAAAACTGTCTTTATGCTGTAAACCTATTACCAGGGTGGAAAAAAGGGTGACTTGCCTCATGGCCATCTGTCTTGTTGGTAAGCAGTGGAGACTATTTTGGGTTTAACCAGTGGACTTCCAACTGGTTAAGTAACTTGAGCTACTTGTAAACTTTGCCATTCTATGTGGCTTCTGTTCACTGCTATCTTGGCTAAAATCAGCTCAGCATTCTTGGCTTCTCAGTGCAGTAGTTGGTAAGTGCAGAGAATTAGTACATGTGAGGAATCAACCTGAAATTTTTAGTACTTTCCCATGCTGCAAAGGAACCTGCAAGCTCTAAATAAAGTAGTGCTCACTGTGGTGTGCTAGCAAATGGAGCATCCAACCCCGAGTAAGCATGGGAATTGAGAGCTGGGACTTCCAGTGGCTTGACTCTGTCAGGCTGAGCGTGATGCATCCACCAGTCTCTGACCCCAGGTTACTAATGTGCCTGTCTCTAGATGGCGGCCGAGGAACTTTTGTCATGAGCTCAATCCAGATTCACTATGCATATGTAATGTCACAGGCTGTGTGTAGGGCTTTTGTGTTTAATGCTTTGAAGGAAGTGGACCAGATATGAAGGACTTGTAAGAAATTGACCCAACAAGGTATCTTTTTTTTAGGCAGGTGCTGCAGTTTGGCAGTTGTTTAAATGAGGAGGATGGGTGTAATAAGCAAATGAGGATCTAGGGCAGGACCTGAGTTTGTGTAATAACCTTGTGAAAATTAGGGCTAACCCCCTTCATAATGGTCACTCCTTACCTCAAAGGAAGCCACAGTATGTTACAAGCTGCACAATGTGGGGCTGTACAAACTACTCTGGCTCCATCAAAATGTGGACTCCCCTGTCTTGGAACGTAGCTACTTGGCAAGTGGTAAACTGTGCAGTGGTGTGAAAGAGAGAAAGCAGGCTGCTTGGAGAACTTCCCTGAACAGACTAGATCAAGTGTGCCCATCTTCCGAGCGGTTGGGGGCTGCAGGTGCAGCTCCCCTGCCTGGCCCTGATTGCATGCCATGTGTGCTTCATGGTTTGCCACACTGCACACTGGTGTGGAGGGCACTCCTCCCCCTGCTTTGAGCTGTGTTGGCATTCACCCCTCACCCCTTCACCATGTCATGCAGAATCTGTAAGTCCTATGGCTTCATGCTCCCTCAGCTCCAGGGGCAGGAGGTAGAGAGTGGAGGGGGGGCCTGGAAACTGGCAGCTGCTAGAGTGCTGGGGAGAGAAGCACCCAGGTTGTACCTTAACCCCTTGGTGGCTGCCAGTTGGACAGCCCTGGATTCGGTGATCTAGAAATAACACTTCCAAAATCATCAGCCGACTGAAACAAGCATGTTCCTCCCATTTTTAGTCAGTAGTATGCTGATATGGCTCCTCTCTACAAAGAAACAGCTTTTGTGTAGCTGAGTGGACCCCTGTTGCTTATTGGCACAGGTGATTTCAAGGCATGTCTTTAGCATCAAGGAATTTCCACATTTGTTATTGATGGATTAATTTATGCTCCTTTTAATAAAGATAAGTGGGTGGCTGTCAGAGGGTAGGAGGCTGGTATTTGGCACAATATTAAGGCAACAGCAGTGTCCTTGAGTGCATACAAAAGACACTCTTTTTCTCAAGGAGCTTAGAATAATGCAAGCTGCTCAGTAAATAAATATAAAGCAGGTGTTGGCAGCAGTTGAATGTAAATCTTTTCCCACTTCTTGAACCCTTAACTGTACCCCTTCAAATTAGTTTAATAATGCCGAAGGGGTGCAGTTAAGGGTTGTCATGGTTGCTTGCTGGAAGCGATGAAAGGTGCTTTGGTTTTTTTCTGGTTGAGGCAGGAGAAGGTCAAAGGGAAGGGGAGAAATAACTTAAAACATCATAGGAAGTTTTACACTTTAAGGGTGCCTATAGATGTGCTCTTTCACATTCTAATTGGAATGCTTTGGAGCAGACTTGATTAATTGAGTCTGCTCCATATTCTAATTAAAATGCTCCAGCATCTCCTCACTGTCATGTGTATTAAGCCCCCATGTGTTTCAGACTGTCCATGGGGGGGTGCTTTATTTAAACCTCATTGAATGAGCTTTAGATAAAGCATCGTGTGGCCATTTTGAAATGCTGCGGGGCTTAATACGTATGACGGTGAACTGTTTTAAAGTGTCTGGTGTCTGTTCAGAAACCTTGTTAAGACAGCCACCCCCACCCTGAGCACATGTATAGGCAGCCTAAATGTTTGCAATTGTGTTTGCCTCCTGGTAGCATATCTTGCAATTGAGAGGTGGCACGAAATGCTCTTCGTAGTTCTTGCAGCCTACTGCCATGTTGATTGTATTTCTGGCCCGTTTTAATGTTTCTGCTGGGTTCAGTTTAAATGTTAACAGTATGGGACACGAAACCTCAGATTAGAGCAAAGCTATGCGCACACATTTTCTGTATGCTTTGCAGCAGTGCTTCAAGGTAGGTACATTTAACTCTGAAGTGCTTTTGTAATGCAGTTGCTCTTTGGGGAAAATTCTTCATTGTAAACAGAAACAAGAGCTAGACTAGGGAGACCAGCCAGGAAGGCTTAAATGATCTATAAGCAGTAGCATTAGAAAAGTATGCATTATTTAAGTAAAGCCTGGCTTTTCCCTACAGTGATGTTAACTGGAGCCTCTGCCTCTTTTCCAGTGGGTACTTGCTTGTGCCAATGGTGAGATTTGTAAGATAAATCATAGAAAGGAAGGAGTAACCAGTCAGCCAGATTCAGATGCATCAAAAGTGTTTTGTGGGGAAAACTGCACAGTGTCTGCCTCTGTATGGGGCTAGAGCTAGTCACTCAGCATCACGGTCATCAAACATGGATAATGGCTGAACATCTTTATCACTTGTGACCTGGCTTTCAGCCTGTCTGCTTTCTTGTTTAGGGTCATCCAGTAGCCGTCATCCAAACCAGGTGACTCCCAAGAAGAGTGGCCTGAAGAACGGGCAGATGAAGAGCAAAGACGATGAGTGTTTTGGGGATGACATTGAAGAACTCCCTGACACCGACTTTGATTTTGAAGGGAATCTGGCACTTTTTGACAAGGCAGCCGTGTTTGAGGAAATCGACACATATGAAAGGAGAAGTGGCACTCGCTCTCGCGGCACCCCAAATGAGAAGCCAGCTCGCTACCGGCATGATGAGAATATCCTGGAATCAGAGCCCATTGTCTACAGACGGATCATCGTACCCCAAAACAATAGCAAAGAGTTCTGCACTGGTATGATGTTCCTCTTTAATGATGGGGACCCATTGCTTCTCCAAGAGATAAGTGGGAGGTGTTCCTGGTGTGGGGGAGGGGATAATCTATCAGCTTGGTATAATACAAATGTCGTCATTCATTTATGTAACATTGGTTCTATCATTTATCCAACCCTTTATCTTCTAAATGTCAGAGGTCAGAAGCAGTCTGATAACCAGGGGCAACTGATTAAGCAGGGAAAGGGGAGTTGAATCTTAACAGGGAAAAGTTGTGAACTGTCAGAATAAGTCCATGGGATTTAAGACCTTCAAATCATGCTGTTGCTTTCTGCAGTTGAGAGAGTCTGTGTGGACTTGGTCCCTTGGCTTCCAAGAGCAGGAATTCCTCAGGATTTCAATACATGCTAGTATGCTGGTAAATGTGCTGTGTTACAAGGCAGAAAAATTCTTGAGCTTTTGTGTGTTTTGCCTGCTTTGAATAGCAACTGTCAATGAAGCTGCTTATATACTCTCTTGTTTAAAAGGAGCACTTGAAATGTAGCTATTATAAAATGCTGAGCTGAGAACAGTTTCGAGTCCCATGTACTCTTCAGAGTGATCACATCCAAATATGGTGTTACGTTTTCTCTTCCCTGCCTCCATTACGTTTAATATACATTAAAAAAACCCCAGGAAACTGCATGCATGGTGCACAAAGATTGTACATTTGCAGACTTTTGGGAGCATTTTTTACCTCTTTTACAGTAATATAGGTGTTAGAAATGTTCATCTGAAAGTTTCACCCACTCAAGTTGCCAGCCTACCTTTAACTTGAAGCCTTCTGGTAAATACTGTGGGCAAATAGTAAGTCTATAAACAGTTGTTAACAGTGTATCTCCATACCATCTGCAGCTGTCTTGTAGTTTCTAGTCATGAGTAAAGTTTTATTAGCACTCAAGTTTTTATTAGTCCAAGCTTTCTTCAACATACAATTCCAATACAAAGCTGGTGCCTTTCCTAACATGCAGCAGTGTGTCAAACTGAGGTA
>NW_017728996.1:48977808-48984496 GCF_001723915.1 Gavialis gangeticus | reverse complement strand
CAGTTGTTAACAGTGTATCTCCATACCATCTGCAGCTGTCTTGTAGTTTCTAGTCATGAGTAAAGTTTTATTAGCACTCAAGTTTTTATTAGTCCAAGCTTTCTTCAACATACAATTCCAATACAAAGCTGGTGCCTTTCCTAACATGCAGCAGTGTGTCAAACTGAGGTACAGGTAGTAGATGGGCAGGTAAGTGGTGTTTAACTACAATGAGGCAGCATTCCTCAGATCTTAACGAAGAAAGCACCTCTTCAGCCATCTAGCTCATCTTCTAGAAGTAAATGTAGCATTGTTTCCTATTGCACAATTAGTAGCATTTTGTGTAGATGGCTTTAAATACTGTATCATAAACAAAGTTATTTTTGCCACCTCCTTTGGGTATCAATTATACAGGCTAATTAGTCTTACTGTTGGGAAAGACTTCCCTGATACACAACCTTAATTTTCCAATAACTTCAACCCATTGCTCCTAGTTATTACTAGGGCTGTGTGAAGCTTCAGGCCCTGATTTGATTCAGTAGCTGAATCTCCGAATCAAATCAGAGGCCTCTTTAATCTCTCCAAATCAAATCGGAACCCTCTGAATCGACACAGACACAGCTGTAAATTTTTCTACATACCTCTAGGGTAGCAGGGGCTCGTGAATGCTGCGATGCTGGGGCACATGGAGTGTTGCACAGAAGTGGAGGGGGTCCCTAGTGCGCTTGGCAGCAGACCAGTAGCACTTTCAGGTCTGCCAGGAAGCGTGCTGGGGGGCCCCCCTGCGCCCCCCAGCTTGGTGACTGGTGCCTCCTGGGTCTGGGAGGGCACTCAGGGTCCCCCTGTAGCCAATCTCCAAGCCAGGGGGGCCCCCCAACACACTCCCTGGCAGACCCAAAAGTGGGCTTGAAGTACTTCCAGTTGACTTCTGGGTTTGCTGCAAGCACATTGAGGGGCCCCCCGCACTCCTATGGGACATTCCATGTCCATCCAGAGCTCCTCTTTACTGTTGTAGTGGTAGCTGATTTTTGGGGGTGTAATTTCTTCCAACTTCCTAATCATTTTGTTCTTCTGTGATACTTTTCCTGGTAATTTGGGACCCAGAACAGAATGCAAGTCGGAGCTACCTTGATAACTTCTTCCCTGCTTTTTTTTAATCTCTTTTGGATTATCTGCATTTAAGAGATCAAATTAGTATAAACTTTTTTTTTCTCTATTTGTTTACAATGGGGTATAGGATCATAGGAAAGTAGAGCTGGAAGGGACCTCACAAACTCATCCAGTCCAGTCCCCTGTTCAAGGCACGAGCACTCCTCACTAAACCATCTCAGCCAAATGTCTAAATTCTACAACTTCTCTAGGTAGCCTGTTCCAATACTAAACCACCCTCATAACCAGAAAGTTCTTCCTTATCTCCTACCTTAAATTTCCTCTGATGCAGCTTGACCCATTGCTTCTAGTTCTGTCCCCTGTGGCCAAAGAGAGAAGCCTAACTCCATCATCTCTGTAATCAACCTTCGTGTTTTTGAAGACCTGTCAAATCCCACATCATTCCTTCTGCCCCCCGCCTCAATCTTCTTTTCTCCAAACTAAATAACTTTAGTTCTTCTAGCCTTTCTTCAAGTGTCATCTCCCAGGCCCATAATCACTTTTATCACTTTGTGCTGGACTCTTTTCCCATCTGTCCACATCCTTTTGTGAATTATGGGGCTTGGAACTGGACACAGTACTCCAGGTAGGACATCATCAGTATTGCATAGAACAGGTGAATCGTTTCTTTTATTTTGCAAGTGACACTTCTGTTAAGCCAACAATATATTATTGTGTTCTTTTTTTTCTTTTTTTTTTTTTCAACCAGAGCACACTTGGCTCATTCAGTCTGTGGTCTACAGTAACTCCCAGGTCCTTCTCTACTGCACTGCAGCTCAGCCAGTCATTCTGTAGTTTGTATTTGTTCATGCAATTATTCTATCCCAAGTGCAGGACTTTGCATTTGTTCTTGTTGAATCTCACCTGATTAATTGCTGACCACTTTCCTCTCCCTCCTCCCCCCCAATCTATTCAGTCATTCTAGATCCTAGAGCTGCTCATCAGAGTGTCTGAAATGCCACTCAACTTGTAATCTGCAAGTTTGCTAAGTGTGCACTTAGTTCTATGATCAAAATAATTAATGAAGATGTTGAACAATACTGGACCCAGGACAGACCCTTGGGGAACCCTACTGGATACTTTTTCCAAAGTAGACATTGAGCTATTGTTGACCTCTCTTTGGGCATGATGATCCAACCAGTTATGTATCCACATTATGATACTTTCACCTAGCTTGTATTTCAAGGTTGTAATAGCCATCTTGGTGTCTCTCCCTTCCCCTCTGAGTGTTTATTTGTAATGGCATCAGGAACAAGTATTCTATTTACAGATAGGGAATGAAAATTTGGGAATGGGTATATATGAATTATGCAATAAGTGTTGGATTGGGGGTCTTGTATTTGAGTACCAGAAAGTTTTCTAAATCTATTGTTGATGCATGCTTTTTGTCCTACAGTAGGGAAATGGAAGAAAAGGGAGGAGAGGGTTGTCTTCACCTCCTGATGTTAAACACACTCGCAAGCTCATTCATTTCAGGATTCTTTTTTTTCCAGGCCAGTTTAATTGAAACTGGATTCTGTGATTTAATTGCCCAAACTAAAAGTCTAAGCTGCTGCTGATGCAAGTGGATATGCAGTTGCTCTTAAATATAGTCAATATCAGAGAAGACTTGTTTTTCATAATGTTGCAGTTTCTTTCTTTCCTCATTAATATGAAGATGGGTCAAAATGAGTGTTATCCCCATGATGGGTGTTAATTCACTGGAGAAGAGTGCCCTTTACCTTCCTTTAGAATTGTACCTCCTAAAAGGATATTTGTAAGCCAGGGGTATCAAACTTTCACCCCAGGCCCTGAACCAGATCTGGACAATAGGGCCTTCTCCTGGGCTGGATCTGTGGGCCTAGGGCCAGGTGGCTGCATGGAGCTGTTTGGGTAGTGCAAAGCCAGGAGGCTTGCATTGGTGAGAAGCTAGGGGTTTGCAGTGATGCAGAGCTGGAGGTGTGCAGCTGCATGGGGCCACATTTACGTAATGGTGTGCAGCTGAGGGTGCTGCTACTGATGGTCATGTCCACTGGAGTCCAAAGGCCCCAAATTCTGCTCTGCTGCACTTCAGGTAGCTCATTAGTGGACCAGATGCAGTGAATCAATTCTGCTGTCCATATGTTTGATACGCTGTTGTAAATGAATGACAGGTGAGTATGAAGTAAAAATGGACCAAGCCAGAATACAGAAAAAGAAGTTAAGTGTTCTCCACTTGGTCTTCTCCAATCACCTAACAGTTTGGGGTCCATCATGAATTCAGCATTTCAGTCTAGGTGTAGTCACTATTTCTTCTTGTGGCTGAAGTGTTTGGGGTGGGGGAGGAAAGGAGGCTAGATGAAGGATTCTTGTCTTTATAGTTGCAAAATGTTTTGAGGCTTAAAATTGAAATCTAAGTGGTAGATAATTCTGCAGGATTCCTGGCCCAGTATACTTAATGTAATCCCATTAATCTTCCATATGGACTTCTGGGTATACTTACAATGAAACCTATCCCTTCATATTAACTAAAAGAAAGGGATTGGATCATGATTTCCTGCTGTTTGTCCTTACTAGGGCAGATGTGCAATCTCCTGAGTAGTAATAGAAAAATCCCACTGTTGTATGTAGCAGTCTTTCCCCAGAGAAGTTCATCTCCTTTCAGTTACTTGAGGAAGTTTCCTAATAGCTGTATGGTGAATGCTGTGTAAATGGTTGCATGTGTTCAGCCATTTCAATTCTGGTGAGCATTAGCATAAGACTAGCTCTGAATTAAACAGATCAGTGTATTGGAGCTTGTGGAAGTGTGTTTAGGGTCTTGGGCTTCTTATTCTTAGCACATACAGTTGTCCAAGTACCAACTGCTCATCCATTGAAACGGTTTTGATTCTTTTCTGCTCAGGGTTCTTCCAGGCTTTGTGGGTAGACTGCCTCAGCCGGTGGGGAAGGGAACAGCAGCTGTGGGCATAAAAGACAGATTTTGATATGGCAAGTCCCTGAAAGCATCAGTGGGTTTCTGTAGGCGTGCAGGGAGCCTGCTCCAACGTGCTGGAAATCTAGCACATCAGAGAAGACTTGATTAATTGAGTCTGCTGAAGCACGGCAGTTGATGTGTTGCTGCAGCCTTCCACATCGATGGCATGTATTGGTGTCCCCGTGCTGAAAAAATGGCAGCCAGGGGTCTTTGAACTAAAACACATTTGAGCTTCAGTTCAAAGCACCCCATTGCCATTTTTCAGTGCGGGGATGCTGATACACAACGCGCTAATTAAAAAAGCGCCTGGCACCACATCCCTGGAACACATGTAAAATGCCCAGTGATACTGAAATCCATTATTTCTAAGATATCTGCTATAAAAGCTCGTCTTTCCCCTGTAGCTTCTGTCTTCTTTCTTTCTGCCTGCATCCATAAGCAGATTTCTGTCTGAAGCTATAGAGGAAATGAATATTCCTTAGCCACCTTTTAATTTATCTTATTAGGCCTGTCATGGAAAATGACTGTTTTGTGAGTGATTGGCACTGATACAATAGCTGCTCTGGCTGAGTGGAGCAAGTGTTGCACTGTTCATTGACAGTGTTCCAGTTTTCACCATCCTGGAAGAGGAAGAGCTTTGGGGTATTTAATCCCTGGAGTTCCAGCTTCCTACTCTGATGTAATAAATGGCGTAGGGAATAACCAGGGTTCAGTAGTGGTGCTACCACTTTAAAAGTTATCTGCGGTCATCTCTATAGTCTTTGATTAAAAAACTATTTTTGTCACATTTAAAACATTGCAATGGCTTTTTGCCTTTTTGTACATTCTATAAACTATTGGAAGCGAGATCTCAGAATGCTTATATTGGTGTGAGTTCAGAGCAGAGGTTAAAATTCCTGATTTCTTCCCTATCTCTGGAAGAGAAGGTCAGTTTTGTAGAGGGGATTATAAGCACTGCCAGAAGACCCCTTATTTAGGTGTCAGTTTTGATTCAAGGCGATTTTATTGGTATGAAATCATAGGGTTTTGCCTTTACTTCTGCAATGTCAGGCAGCTACGCTGAGATTTATTATACAGACCTGTTCTGTGGGGATCAAGGATTATAGAGGTAACATTGTATGAAATATCTGGTAAGCTCTCTAGAAGTGTAGCAGGATCACTGAAGCACAAAAGGCAGAAAGCCTGGAAGACTGGGATGTGTTCCAGAGAAAAAAGCAAACAGTGAAGCCAATAGAGCACTTATCACTTTGTTGATCATGACTTGCTTGACTCCATCCCTGGGGCTCTGCCTGTGAATTATGTTCTAAATATATAATTAGCCCTCACTCCAGGCTGACTTCTGTTGCCGCCTCTTGTTTCCTCTTACGCGATAATTGAAAAGAAAAAAGCAAGTTGACAAAAATATGGCTCCCCAAAGGCCTGGCTGTCCTACTTCTAGAGCAGTGGGTGAACCATTTCTCCTGCTTTCCACCACTGCTGCCCAGTCAGAGAATTGAATTACATGGTGTCAGGGGGCCGTCCCCATTCCTAAACTGGGCATCTTCCATGAAAATATTTGTTCCCAAGTCTACAGAGACAGTCAAGGGAACCAAGCTGTTGCAAGTGATGCGGGTAGACTGGCTTGTCCAGCTCTTTCTCAGTTCAGCCTTGAGCGTGTCAAACTCTCCAAGTACCAGTCTAGCAACTGTTTTGACTTGAACTTTATTTTTTAAATGAGTGCTAGTATGATGAATATGTGTATTCCATATCATGGTAATAGTGCTTAAAGCCAAGGATTAAAGTTGCAGTTGCGTAGGAAATGGTCACTGAACTTGCAGTGAGTGAGAAAATTACCTTTGGAGTTTATTTATGGACTATTCTAGCACACAGATTTGAAAACAGATTCGCTTCTCATACTGCTGCAGCTTCTTATGAATTCAGAGAGCACAAGCTTGCATTTTATATGGAGCCAGGCCAAGCCAGTACTTGGCTAATAAAACTTGTTTGAAACCTGAAATTAAAATGAAAGTAATGCCACACTGAGTGACCTGGAGTTACTGAAAACACTGTTTTAGATGAAAAATACATCCAGGTTAATGCACCCTTCTTTTTTTAAGAGGAGAAGCTTTTTTGTTTGTTTTCCCCCTCTAAAGGGACCCCAACCCTGCCTTTGAAGAGCCGACCTTTTCCTAAGACATAAGGGAGTCTCCTTTTAACCCCTTATTATACCTACTGAGATGAGAATTTCTGAATACTTTACATGGGTGTTGGTTGTAGCTGTGTTGGTCTAAGGACATAGGCAGACAAGGTCCTTTGGGTAAATGTGATATCTTTTATTAGACTGACTAAATAGTTGGAAAAGTGTTCTTTGCAAGCTTTTGGATACAAACACCCTTCTTCCAAAGAGATGATCACTCTCTTTGGGCAGAGACTTCCCCCTTTGTCTGAAGAAGGGTGTTTGTACCTGAAAGCTTGCAAAGAACAACTTTTTCCAACTATTTAATTGGTCTGATAAAAGAGATTGCATTTACCGAAAGAACCTTGTTTGCCTGAATACTTTACAGGAATGTGCTTGGTATACTTGAATATATTTGGATGTATTTGAATACTTAACAGGCCTCTTATGAGTAAAGCATTGCTGTGGTCTAA
>NW_017728996.1:48966052-48972808 GCF_001723915.1 Gavialis gangeticus | reverse complement strand
CTTTTTCCAACTATTTAATTGGTCTGATAAAAGAGATTGCATTTACCGAAAGAACCTTGTTTGCCTGAATACTTTACAGGAATGTGCTTGGTATACTTGAATATATTTGGATGTATTTGAATACTTAACAGGCCTCTTATGAGTAAAGCATTGCTGTGGTCTAAGACATTGAATTAAGCCCTTTATGTGCAAGGAAACTGGAAGCATGAAGGTTCAGAGCGGCTGCTGCCAGTCAGGGAATATAGTGCATTCCTCTGAAGGAGTTGCTGCTCTTTGCCCCTCTGTGTTGCATGTGATCATGATCACAGCCATTGGCATTCACCCCCAGCTTCTACAGGCAGCAAAGGACATGTCTGTAAGGAACAGTTCAGGGGTAGTGCCATTCTGCTATTCCCACATACTACTAGCAGCAGCTGACCAGAGAAATTGCCCCATCTTTTCAAATGAAAAGCAGCTAAAGGTGGGCTTAATTCTTATCACCCGCAGAAAATGTTGCAGATTCCTGTTGTAATTGAGTCTGCTCTGAGTGAAGCAGATACACACATGTTGTGTCGCTACAAATTCCTAGTGGTGCATGGATATCCTGATGCAGTGAGAAGAGAACCACTCAAAGGCAGCAAGTCCTGTGCCAGGTCAGGGAAAGTGAAGAGAACATGAACAATAGTTGGGAAGCAGGAGCGGGAAGGAAGTTGGCATGTGTTGCAGAAGAGATCAAGGGCAGCCTGCACACAGTGCAGGTGGGCTGTTATATGGGACTTAAACCAAAGTTTCTCCTGGCTGGCTGGTACAGATATGATAGGATCTTTATTTGCTCAGAGTCCTTGACCAATTCTTCCGTTGCTGTGCACTCTGTGGCTTCTGGCTGTGGTTCTTTATGCCACAGGCAGCTGCATTTTCAGGATGCTCTAGCTCAAGTGCATGAAGCATTTTGGTGCTTTGGTATTTTTGTGTGCTTTGGCATTTTTGGCAATTCGGGAGCACTTGGCCATCAGAGACATTACCAGGGATCACTACATGGAAGTAGCTCTCATTGATCCCCATGGACAGGAGGCTTGAGCCTAAACAAAGGTTAAGAACCGCTGCTCTAGAGGTGGTGAATCCTGTCACTTTTTTTTTGGTGCCAGTTAGACAAACGTGTTTGGGATGGTTTGAACAGATTATGATACATAAGGCAAGGGGTTGGACTAGTTGACCTCTTAAAGTCCCTTCTAGCCCTGCTTCTCTATGACTTAACTTGAGCATCCTAACAGAAGCCATATGCATCTCCACCCTTGTCAGCACCAGATCCTGGTGATGTGACATGGGCAGTAGCCTGGTGAGGTAGTAGTAGGTGTGGTTATTGAAACTTTCCACCCTCCTCTCCTGCAGCAAGTCCTAGGTAGCCATCTTGGCCTGTTGGCTAGTCCTTTGACTGTGTGTATACCTCTGCGCATGCTTTGTGATGTAGGCACTGATTTGAATGGGTAACTTGTTAATAGCTCTTGTGCCCAGGACAGAGCGTACTTTAGAAAGGAACTGTAGCCTCCTTCAGCAGTTGGATTGAAGCAGCACTGTGCGTGTCATGAAATTGTTCTTTGCATCTGCCTTTTTTCATGGGCAGCTGTAAAACTGATATTAATATTAAGACCTAAGCCGACTTTATTGCATTGATTATTGAACAATAAAGCTTTCCCTGTCCAACCCAAACATCATTAAGCTTGGCTGGAGTTCAGGTTTGTTGCAGCCTTGTTATTGTTTTGCAGGTTTACACGCTACCTCCCTGATTGCTTTGAGTTTATTTAACTCCCTCCACTTTTTTTTTTTTTTTTCAGGTTTTCCCCCCTCCCCCCCTGATTGCTTTGAGTTTTTTTAACCCCCTCCCCTTTTTTTTTTTTTTTTTGATAAGCCAGTCTGACTGGTTGGACCTTGCGTGAGTGCTAAGAAGGGAAGTTTTCTTGGCACTTGACCACGCTCCAGTGAGAGAGCAATTTGGACAAAGCATAAAGCCGGTCTGAGGCTTGCTGCTTGCATGCTAAGATGCAGGGTAATAGTTTCCCTTATCTTTGTCAGCCCCCATCCCATAAACCCATTTAGGTAATCGGAATTTCCAATGCCAGACAAATGGCAACAGGCATGTGTTAAATCTCAGGACCTGGAGGGGGGGTGGGTGTTGGATGTTTTCTTCTCAACCAGGATTGCATTATACTAGAGTACTGGTAGTGTGAAATGCAGAGGTGGAGTTAAAGGCATCCAATTCATGCAGACTCTGTAAAATATAAACAGCAATTGCCTGTTGGTCCTACTTGAAAAGATCTGCGTTAAAGAAAGGAGTCCTAAGCCCTGTGTTGGGGGAGGTAGGGGTGGGGTATGCGTGTAGTACTGTTGAGAGACCCTGCTCATAAGCCACTCTGAATCCTACCTCAGGCTAGAAAAACAAGATCTGATGAATGAGCAAAGCTATGAATGGGAATGAGCTAGAGCTGAACCTTGCGTGACTTAGGAGGCAAAGGGTGTGTGAACACAGACAGGTGCGTGACTAGTGTGACTGGTTTAGGATTGTTAGTGACTTACCACTCTCAACATTCAGCTCTTTCAAGCTGCTGCTATCAGCTGTTTTAAATTATGGCTGATAATGCACATGCTCGCATATGTAGAGCATGTAATAAAAGCATGATTAGGAAAGGTAGTTTTAATAAGCTGTTAACATGCAAGGTCAAGTGTTTGTGCTCAGCTGTTCCACGTCTCCATCAGTAAAGGGTCCAGTTCATAGATTAGGGCTAGAAAGGACCCCAACCCCAAATTCATCCAGTCCAGTGGCGCTCTCAACTTCTGTGATGCCTCCTTTAAACTTTATTATTCAACATGGGATCACTGGGGTAAGTAGTAGTACAAAGGCAGTATTTTGTGTCACTATAGCCGTACCACTATACTCTCCTAGGTTGTGGAAGAGGTTGAGTTTTTTATATTTGGGTTTTTTTCTTCTAATTGTATTTCTCCTTTCCTTTTCTTTTCTCTCTTTCCATTCTTATCTCCATAGAAGTTTGCCACATACCCCGAGAGGTACATGCATCCCAGCTTGAAAAACTGTGAGTTTGATCCTGTCTCTAGTTTGTGCTACAGCAGGGGTGGCCAGTCTGTGCCACAAGTCACATAGGCAGCATCTGTGTTTGACACATGGGAGATTGGAGGTGGGTAGGCAGCAGAAAGCAGAGCAGGCTGGGCAGGTAGTGGGATCAGAGTGGTACTTGAGAAGGAAGCTGGGCTAAGTTTTGACACCTGCCAAAAAGTTTGGCCCCCACTGTGCTACAGAAATACCCTAGAAGTGAGCCCAATAATGACTTGCATTTTTTTTTTAAGGCACATCTTTCTGAAAAACAACGCCCGGTTTTGTCTTGAATGCATCAAGATAAAGAATCCCTCACTTCCTACATAAGTTGTTTACAGTGGTTCAAGACTGGGCTTTCTTGACAATACAATGATGCAAAATGTCAAACACTCACACAACTGAAAGAAGAAAGTTTTTCAGTTTGTCTTGTTTTTGTTCCTGTTACAATTTTATTGCTAAAGAGACCTTCATTCAGCACCTGTTATTTCTCCCTGTAGAAGGTAGTTGTATGCCATGGGCAAGTGTCCTTCTAATTCTCACTTAAGCCAGTAGTTTTCAACTTCATTAGATTCAAAACACCCCTTGGAAAATGCCAGTTCTTAGTCTTCACTTGTTTGGCTATGGAAAAAGACTAGAGCAGTTCTTCAGTTGCAACAGACTTAGAAAAATATAACCAGTCAGACTGTTTTTGACACGCTAGATTCCTGTTTGAAATCTCTAGGTTTATCTTGTGAATTGTGTAGGTGTTTGCTTGTCTAACGGTGCTGACGTTGTGAGGCACCCTTAAAGAGATCTTGCAGCACTCGGGTTGAGAAACACAGTGGTAAACTGTGTATTCAGTGGTGCAGCAAGCACCTTCTTTTTTTCCCCATCCCTCAAACTCTTTGTGTGGCTCTTCTTTGCACCATTGTTTCTTCATTATCATCTTTAAAATGTGGCTGTCAGAACAACATGCAAGACTCTAGCAATGATCTTATCAATGCAGTCTTCTGGGGTAGAATTGCCTTCTCCTTAACCGCCAGGTATACATCTAAGGAATACACAGACCTTTTTAAACCAGGGCATCACACTGAGTTGTTTGTCCTCTAGAACCCCTAAATCCTCTCCAGTCACCACTTGTCCAGGAGGCCACCAAGGAAAACCACTGTGGAGAAGGCCTGGGGTTAGAGCCACAGGCAAGCACCCTGAGTCAGCCAGCTGGGTCCAGGAGGAGAAGGGATGGGAAATACCTTCTTTCTAGCTCTATAAGCTTCCATTTGGCTTAGTTCAAACCATTTTATCTGAATCAAGCAGCCCATATTGCCTTGTACAGCTGCCCCATTGTCACCATTGTTTTTCCACTCCTCCTGACCAAGTCCACAAGTCTTGGTCTCTGTGATTTAGATGTTGGGAGCAGGGAGCGTTAAAGCATTTAAGAAACATTTTAAGGCATTTCTTAGTTCCTGCTGATCTTCTGTAGAGTCAAGCTAAAGCATTATCACCCATTTGAGTAATGCCTTATCTCTATTGACATCACTGCAGTAGAACTGACCCTTAAACGTAGGCACAAGTAAGCAGAGAGATTTTTGTTAGCTCAGGTGGTTCAAACCGTGGCTTGGCCTTCTCCCTACTTGAGTACTGGCTGTAGTAGTGTATATCCACCAAGTGCTGAATGGAGGTTAGTTCTGAATTTCATGTCAAACATGTGCCGCTAATGTGAGAATGCAATAGTCCTGATCAGTCCTGACTCAGAAATATGACATCATCACTGAACATAACTGATTCTATGGCATCCTTGAGGCAGGGCCCCTGCCTGGGATTGTCACGCACGTGTGGTAAAGAGGGATCAGTCTTCTTTTGAGTCATGTCATTTATGTAAGCTGTCTCTCCCGCTTCCTGTGTTTCACCTGCCAGGAGATCACACCATAAGAGCTAACAGCTTGCTCGGCAATAACACCCCAAGCCTTTGCTCATTCGGAAGCTGCTGATTGTTCCCGAATGCCTCCAGACACTGCTCGTTCAGTTCCAAGCAGCGAATTTTAAATTATCGAAACAGACATGAGCCACGAACTATTCCTCCCTGTAGTCGGACCTCTGGAGCTGTGATCATCAAAGATCACAAGCTGAACAGAATTGAGCTGTGCTAGTAGTTGGATGAAAGGCGTGTAGACCTGCTCTAGAGTCTGGGCCAGGCCCATATCTGGGCTTGGTGCTATTCAAGAATTCCTTTGGGAGGAGAAGTTAAAAGAGAAGCTTGGACTTTTGGGCTAAAGAGCTAGAAATAATTTGCAGGCAATTCAGGAATTAGCCTGTCTTGCTGTCTTTCTAATTTTCATGTAGCTACCTTCTGCCAGCCTCTTCTCCCTCTGCATTTTGCACTGGGGTATAGTATAGTCTTATGTTTCCTGTCTCGTTGATCTTACTGCAGTGTGCTGTTTTTCAGCTGCTGTATTACCCTACAAAGGAAACAGCCTTTCAGTTGTTGGCCATTGCTGGTAGCAGAAGTTATAAGGTTTTTCTTTTTCTCTGGGTACTTCTGAGTCTCTGCATCTGTTCCTTGGTTTTCAGTACAATTGAAAATTCCTAACCAGGTGGGCAGGCTTTCTAATGAGAGGGTTGTTTTGAATTGATAGTCCTCTTGGAAGTTGTTGGTAGAAATCCCAAGAAATCTTTCCCTTGGCAGGGGTTAACCCTAGCCAGAAAAACCCAGCCTCCATAGGATGATTCCCCAAGGCCATCAATCTGCCTTACCAGTGGTTCATTGAGTTGCATTATTCCAAGCCCAGAAGTTGTATTGGCTGTCATAACACCCCATATCTGCTTGACAGTGGTCAATGTGGCTTCTTGGAAGATAAAAACGTCTAATAAAACGTAGACATTTTAGGGTCCATTTATTTTTCATTACTTGACTGCTCTGTATTTAGATTAGTGGTGACATGGCTAAAAAAACCCCAAAAAGTGCCTCGAAGAGACTCCAAATTGCAATTTTCTGCTTGCTAAGGTTTAAAGTTTCTCCTAAAATCTAAGCCTGCTTCGTGATTGGCATATTAATTATTGACGCTGTTTGTTACAGAAGTGTGCAAGGCAACGGTGCCCATGGGCACCATGGCACCCCCCCCACAATTTTATGCAGGTGCCTGTGTGCATTTTCACGATCAGTAAAAATTATTATTCCAAAAAACTTTTTTTATCTAAGTATTGTTGTAAGAAAAGGGAAGCTGCATTATGACAATGTCACAAGAACATTGCCTTTCTGACTATTGGTCTCTCTGATTAAGTAATATTATAAGTCTCTGTTTGAGGAGGGGGATGAAAGAGGAGGAGGAGGTCTATTCTAAGATGACTTCCTCTGGCACCCTCTGAGGACTGCAGATGTAATAACAACTCAATGCCTCTTACCCAGATTTCAAGACTAAGATCTCTTTAACAGGCTGACCCACCTCTTAAGAGTTTTGAGGGTTTTAAGATGTAGTGATTCTAAGTCTCAAGACTACTTGCTTTATGTTTGGATTGTCTGAGTTATATTTATTGTGTATTGTGTTTGTTCTTCTCTTTGCTAGCAACGTTCATCTTTTGAGACTCTAAACAGTTTGCTTATGCATTCCCTCCATTGGAGGACCCGTTTAGCTGAAAAGAGGCGGTGGAAAGATTAAACCTTTGACACCCCCCCCCCCCCCCCATTTTTTTCGGGG
>NW_017728996.1:48952523-48966041 GCF_001723915.1 Gavialis gangeticus | reverse complement strand
CCCCCCCCCCCCACATTTTTGTCAGGGGTCAACAAAGGGCCGGCAATTGTGCCATGTACTGTGTGATCAACAGACAGTCCAGGCCCCAAAGAGTTTGTAGTCTGAACAGGCAGATGGAGGATAAGGGTGTGTGGTATAACAAGTGGAGTGAATAACTTGATGGAACTGCTGCCACGTTGGTTCCACAGTGTAGATCAATGACTTCTGCAGCTTAGTGGTAAAACATTTTCAGCCTAGAAAGCCACCATATCCTGCCAAGTTGGGATTAACCACAGGTAGAGAAGACTATTCAAGGCTTTTGGAGATACTGGAATCGGTGCTTTGGGATGGTCAGTAGCACATGAGCATGGGATGTGAGAACATTGTTTTATTCCTGCAGGTGATGTGCTGCTGCAGAGACTTAATAGTTTGGGATTGTAGAGGGTCTTCTCAAACTAATGAATAAGGTAGTCTGAAGAAAGAGAAATTTATTTGGATTCTTCTGAAGCCCGGTCATAGGAAACTTGCTGACTTTAATATGCTGCTGTCACATGCAAAGCTGTCTTTTCTGCTCATGTCTTCCACTTACAGCCACTGGCTGTTCCATCCTTGCAATTCCAGGGTGGTATCAAAACTGCAGGGTAGTTCTTGGAAACTGTGCAGCTGCTCTTCAACCTTGTAGGTAATAGAGGGGGGAAAATATTGGTGTTTGTGGGAGTGGCAGCTTGGTACAGGTGGCTAGAGCAAATTTTCTGGGGAAGGTGGCTTCCTCACAGTGTAGTTCACAAAGGCTGCTCTGTTCAGACTTGCTGCTTCCCTTAGCAGAGATTTGTTGGTTGGTGAAGACAAGTGTCCACATAGGGGAAAGTTGTTTCTGCTGCTGAGTTTCCAGGAGCAAGCTGCAGACAGTAATTTTTTTTTTTCTTTTTCTTTCTCCCACCCCAGGTTCTGGACCATTGGTCCCAGTAATAGCCAAAGAACTCCCTTCCTTGTCAGTGATTGCGCTTTGCTTCCCAGCTTTTTTCCCTCTGGGCTCATGAGGAACATACCAGCTGCAGAAAAACAGCTGCGCTCATGCCTCTTGCAGAGGTAGTTTCTATGGCAAAGGAAAATACATGCAAAATAGACTTGGTTATTTAGTTCAAATGCAGATGACATCCTCTTGAAAGTTGCTGGAGCTTACTGGGATCACAGCTGCTTGATCCACCCTTCAGGGGTACGCAGCTGTTTTGCAGAGACCACTGACGTCTTCACTACCACTATCACTATTCCGGTAGATGTGCTCCATGTTCTTAATGGACCCTCTGAAAGCATCACTAATTTGTGTTATTTCCTTCTCTCCTCCATTGAATTGTAGACTCTGGGCTGGTTGTTCCAAGTGTGTCGTACGAATTGCACAAAAAGCTGCTTTCAGTTGCTGAGAAGCATGGGCTGACACTGGAGCGGAGGCTGGAGATGACGGGGGTCTGTGCCAGCCAGATGGCACTGAGTCTACTGGGAGGACCCAACAGGTAAGCAGGTTGCCTCAGAACTGGCTGTGAATCTTCCCCATTTTTAATCTGAACAGAGCTTTTGGACCATGGCTCACTTGCCAGGTGAAGAACTAATGTATGTCACAATTTCCCAACAGAAATCTCACCTTGTTGTCCTGTACTTGCAAGTCCCTGCTAATCCAAGTGGCCAGATGTGGCTGCATCTCCATGTTGATCCCGTATCATAGAAAGCTGTGCAAACCTTCCCCTGTGATTCATGCAGCAGCCTGCACATGGCCATAAAAAACTAGGCAGTATTCCAGGTTACTTCATGGGCAAAACTTCCCTATGTCATTCTTGTTTATATCCCTCTCTGCTTGACATCTATTGGGTATCAGTGAGATTTGCTGTCACTAGCTGATTCCTGCACCCTGAGGCATGCCTATAGGCATGAGTCAGTGAGATGTGCTTGCGCCTCAGTCCTCCCGTGACAAGCTGCTGTGGTGTATTGGGTTGCAGTCCATTGGGCTTCTCTGTTCTAGGCTTCCTTGAGTTTGAAGCTGTGACAGTGTTTCTAACTTCTCCCTCTAGCATGCTTTCAAGGCATGGGTTCCCTTTGTGTGTTATACAAGGACCAGTGCTGATCCCAGAATACTGTTATAGCTTAAGCACATTCTCCCCAAGTACCACCTGTGTGTCCACTCTTGAGTTAGCAGTTTACCTTTTCAGGTGCAGGAGATAAGGGTAACATGTAGCACGTACAGCCTGTGTCTAGGGTTTTAAAAAAGATGATTGCTCTTTACTTGGCATCAGCAGTCCATGGATCAAAGAAGACATTATGAGCCCTCAGTGCATTTCTATGCCTCATTTTCTTAATGCTATGGAAGATTTTCCATGAGCTGGGATTGAGGTCCTCTTAGGTGGTCTAAGATCTTTCTCCTGCAGTTCATGGCTTGGAAGGCTCCACTGTGGACACAACAAATGGGGCAGTGTTCATCCAGTGCATTTAGTGATGACCAAGTTGAGGATGATGTGTGTCTGGCTTTGCAGAGTGGGCAGAACTCTGGATTGCTCATTTCCAGAGGTTTGAATACTTGGAAATCTGTGAAACTCCACTGGCACGTGAAGTTCTAGGTGCTGTTTTCAGTCTCTTGCAGGGACGCTTTGGTTTTAATGATTTACCCTACTGTCTTGCAGGCTGAATCCTAAAAATGTTCACCAGCGGCCCACAGTAGCTTTGCTGTGTGGTCCCCACGTGAAGGGGGCCCAGGGAATCAGTTGTGGGCGACATCTTTCCAACCATGACGTTCACATCATCCTTTTCTTGCCCAACTTTGTCAAGATGCTGGAACCCATCACCAATGAGCTGAACCTCTTCAGCAAGACACAAGGCCAGCAAGTTTCCAGTGTCAAAGGTGAGCAGCGCAAGCCTATGAAGGCTGGGTGTGAGTTGAGGCTGGTGCTGGAATTAATTCTTTGCATATAAGTGAAGCATGCAGGCCCCAAAGACCTTTGTGGCCCTCATAGTTCATGTAAGTTAATGTCCATCTGATGAATACAAAAACCTAGTTTGATGTTGTGTCGTATCCCCAATCCAGTGGCTCCACCTAGTGTCGGCAAGTTGCATTTCCTCCCTTTACACTCCTGTGGATGATTTTGTTTTGGAGCCTGTCTATACCAGGGGTTGGCAGCCTTTGAGCAATGGTGGACCGAGTTAACTCAACTCTGTCTGAAGGTGGACACCCCTTGAATGCTGGATGCTGATGATTTTTACTGCTACCTCCACTGCTGCTATCACAGTCTGACAAACTAGATATAATCTCCCTTTGGGCTCAATCTAGCCCATGGACTATAAATTGCCAACCCTTGGTCTATACTACAGAGGACCTTTTATGTAGCTGCATGGATACATATATCCCCAATACAAATAGACCCTTACTAGATTCATTGTAAATCTGTTGAACCTCTGAATCTCTCTTCAGAGAATTGTCTATCTTGTTGAATAACTGATAATCAAGTTAATGTGCTTGACCTAACAAAAAGTAGCTGAAATGTATTTGGTGAACTAAACCCAAGGGTTGGCTAAGTGCAGATCTCTTGTTCTACTGCGCTGGCTTTCAAACCTTCCTAAAGTCACAGAACCTTTAATTCCACCTCTTTTTTGCCGTGAAACCCCTACCGCTATTCTGTAAGTGGGGACAGAGCCAGGCCACCAAACCTGGCTGTGGCAGTGCACCACCTCATTGCACCATTACTCCCATTCTCTTTGTGAACCTGCTGATGACCTATCCTGGAATCCCAGGGTTCTGCAGACCCAGTTTGAAAACCACTGCTCTAGTATGAACTGATACAGTGTAATAAAAGTCTGAGGGAATCGACCTTTGTCTGGTGGGGGGCTGGACTGCATTTTTCTGCCGTGTATAGAGCCTTTTGTATTAAGGTAGTTCACAGTACTGCATTGTGCCAGGTGCTCTACCCATCCATGTTAAAGAGTTAGTCTTGCTCTTGAAGAGATAATGTTCCACATATAAAATGAAGCAACGGGCAGCTACACCAGACAAGGTAGGAGTGCATGGAAATGGATTCCCACTATGGGAATGCTCTTCAGAATACCTGCTTTGCACAGATTCATCCTCTTGTTAGCGAATGCTTCTTGCCTGTCTTGCTTTTTGAGTGGATGGATCCCTTTGGGTAACAGCTTTTAAGGGACAGAAACATATCTTTGATACTTACACAATGGTGATGGACCAACTGAGCGAAAGCATATGTTGGGTGACTCTACCAAAGTGTTGACTTGTTTGTGAAATGTCTTTGCAATAAACTCTGGGAGCTGGTCAGATAAAGACAGTGTTAAAAAGCATCAATGCTTAAGCCTAACACTTAAGGAAGTGTCCTCCTTATGTGGAGGGGGATAAGTAATAGGACACCACTCTGCTGACTGGGCCTTACTCAGCTGGGCTCTTTATCTTGGAACCAGGTGTCGTTTGCAGTATCACTGAGTAATCAAAAGTTGCTGATAGAGCTGTTCTAGTAGATGACCTCTTCAGATGGCTTCCATGAATTGGATACTCTTCCAGAAGCCTGGGAACCAAACTGATTCTCAACCACAGGCTGAATTACCCTTTTGTCCATGGGCCCAAACTACTGTTCACCAGTATGGTGACCATGCACAATCCCTGGACTCTTGAGTTATGAGGACAGATGGTGTGGGAGCACCTGTGCCAAACTACCAATGTATCCTGAGCACTACAGTGGACCGTTTCTAGGTGGCTGCCTCTAGCTGGGTTGGAAGAACTGTTAGATTTTCAGGAATGGAGGGAGGGATCTGGGCCTTACTCAGTACATGGCTTTCAGGTCTTTCCTACCCTGATCCTTGCTTTGCATTGAGATGTCTCTTTCCCTTTCAGATCTCCCTGATACCCCTGTTGACTTGGTGATAAACTGCCTGGATTGTCATGAAAATGCCTTTTTGAGAGATCAGCCATGGTACAAAGCAGCTGTGGATTGGGCTAACAAGAACCGAGCACCTGTCCTCAGTATAGACCCTCCCATGTGTGAAATGGAGCAGGGCATCGATGCCAAGTGGTCTCTTGCCTTGGGTTTGCCCCTGCCTCTGGGGGAAAGGGCAGGGCGGGTGTACCTGTGTGACATCGGCATCCCACAGAAAGTCTTTCAGGAAGTGGGAATCAACTACCACTCGCCCTTTGGCTGCAAATTTGTCATCCCCTTGCACTCAACCTAGAGCTGATCCCACAAGGCAGCTCAGAGGGGAGAGGTGGGGGTAGAACCCCATCGAACAAGCTGTCTAATGGATCCTGACTAGCAAACTCTTGACGCCTTAAGGATGTGAAGTTCTGGGGTGGGGGGAACAGACTTTTCTTTTTCCTTCCAGAAGAAACGTACGTATTAAACACAAAGTGAAGGGAGCAAAATGTTCCTGCAAGATGCTTTCACTCTCTCATGACATCGTATGAAAGAACGTGCAGGCAGCTGGTGTCTTTTTGGCTGGGGAAGGCAGCACTGGCTGTTTGGCACCTGGTCACCAGCCAGAGGGCTGTTGAGGAGGGAGGAAGGTTTTGTTTGCTGATGCAAGTGGCTGTCAGCTAGTATGGAGAGTTACAAGATAATGAGAATGATCTGGGGTTCAGTTCATTAAGGAGAACCCTTTCTGCCCAGCTTGGGGGCCCCTTTGGGGAGCAGCATCCCATAATCATGTAGAAATGTTTTTGTTACTCTTTTTTTTTCCTTTATTTTGATTTTATATTTTTCCTCCATGAAAACAATTGGAGCTAAGATTCTGCCTTCTAGAGCTACTGAGCCTGTGAAGATTGAGGCTCTGCCTTTTGAGAGCAGGTATAAAGAGTCCCATGCTCTTCCCAGCACCTGTATTGGCTACTTGGCAGTCCTATGCCAGTACTTGCTTATTGCCCTCTGGCTTTTGTTTCTTGGGTGTTTGGTTTTTTGTTTGGATTTTTTTTTTTTGCTTGCTTTGTGAATGATGCCCATGTCTTGGGGAAGGAGGTGTATTTGCTATGTTGGCCCTTCTGCCAGAAAAGCCATTTTGGAAAGGAACTTTTCCAAGGTGGATATTTTCCCCACCTCCAGCAGGGTGAGTAATCTTGGTGATTTGAGAGAGTGCAGGGGAACAGGCTGATAGAATTATGCTAATTTTAATACCCAGTGTTTTGGCACAGGGGTTGTTTGGACACGCTACTGTGCCGAGTACCTGTGTATGGTAGTGACACCAGCTTGTTCACTCCCCTCTTCCCCCTTCCCCCACCCAGCTAATAAATGGCTTGTAAAGGACATCATTGTTCCATGTCCTTTGAGAGCAAAGCCCATGTGAAGGGGGGGTTATTCCCTTACATGTATGCTTAACACCAGGTTTTTAGAAGTATTTAGATACTTTGCTCCCATTGAAGATGGTATTTTTAAATACCTTTAAAAATCTGGCCTTCAGTTTAGGTTGGGATCTTGCTTGGAATGGAAATTGTAAGGCATTTGCCTGTCCTGATGAGGCAGGCTGTAAAAACAGAGTCAACTGCAGCGCATATAAATATGCAAACAGGGGAAGGCTTGAGTGGGGGAAGGCTCCAGCTGATTCTTAGCAGGGACAAAGATTCCTCCCCATGTATCCTCACTATGGCTAGAACTGCCTAGGCATGTGGTCTCCTGAGCTTGTGTGAATGTAGTGTGTTAAATGTGCACTGTTTATACCAAGCAAGTGGCTTTGTTATGCTGTCTGCAGAGGTATTTACTGTGGTGTTCCTTGCACAGCCACTCTGGTCTCTACAGCTAGTGCATCTTGTTCTTGAGCAAGGTGAGAGGTTTTCACCTGAAATCCTGTCCTGGGTCTGATCCTTTCTGGCATTTTCTAGCTGGTTTTGTGCTGCACTGATTTTGATTTGTTTGGGTTTTTTCCACCCCCACCCCCACACTCCCCTTCCCCTTTTTGTGCTGCCAGGAAAGTGTTTTGTGCTCACACACTGAGAGCATCCTGGGGCAGTGTCTAGAGCCGAAGGGATCTGACAAGCCTTTGGGCCAACTTCGTCAGTCCATCCAGCTGGACCCCTTTCTAGTTTCTAAAGGTGCCAATCCTATCTCTGGCTAGCAAGAAGCATTTAAACCTGCCTGGAGTCTATCAGAAAAAGCTTCACTTGAGCTTCCACCTTTCTGCCTTTTTCCTTTATAGAAAATGTGGGAAGTGGGGTGAGAAGTAGCTCTTGTGCGGGGTGGGGTGCTTTTCAAGCACTGCAGCTGCTCGGACTTCTCCCGAGCATAGGCAGTGCTCAAAAGTTCGGCCTTTGGTCTGCGACTAGGCCTGCACTGGAAGCAGCCAAGTCCTGGCAACAAAGCTAGCTTCAAGCAGTGTTGTGGAGAATTTCCAAGCTTTGTTTGGTGCCTTTCCCAGGGGAGCATGGTTTCCTCTGAAGCATAGGGCAGGTATTCTCTATGAAAGGAGGAAACGTCTTGCTAAGCTCTTTGGGAACTGCACTTTTGAAGAGGAGCAGCTTTTTAAAGCACCCTGTTTAACCACAAATGTGTCTGGGTGCATGGGGTTTGCATTGTGATGCTTGGACAAGGCAGGCACTTGGACCCAACCCTGTCACTACTCGCACTGACTTAAGAAGCTGTCACTGAACAAAGGTGGAGTACGTTGAATGGACGGAGCAAGGTGAAATATGAAGGGGTTGGGAAGAGGTTTCCTGTATCAAAGGGAAGTAGGCTGTGTTTCCTTGAGCAGTGCTCAGCATGACCTGCAAATGGGGAAAGTACATCGCAAAGTAATCTGTCTAGCACTGCTGACCTGTACCCCTAGAAAAATAATCACTGGTCTCTTCATAATATACAGTATGCCAGTGTTGGGCAAGGGCATTGGGAGACATCTCTGCTCTTCCCAAATGTACTCTTGCAGTAATTACTGTCCTTGCAGGACTCTGCTCTGTAAGGCTTCAGTTAAAGGACCTCCCATGTCCCATGGCATGGAACGCACTGTATCTACCTCAGGAGAATAAGGGCTATGCCCATCTGGTTTTGGGACCCATGGTTCTAGCAAGTTTATCTCAAACCTGAGCTGGGACCGTGGACACCGGCTTATGCATCATGGCCTTTTAGTGCTAACGCTGAGACTATCAGTGACCAAGTTCTTCAGTAATACTCTGACTTGGTGTGTTTTTTTGCATCCTGTTTTTTATTTGCTGCCTCCTTCTAGAACAAGCACCACAGAGCAAGGCCCAGAGCACCTGCCTAATTGCATTTGAGGCTGGTGAGACTGTCATGACTAGCAGCAGCACAGTGGTGGGTTGTACCATTTAAAAAGTACAAGTCAAGGCTTTCCTGTGCTTTCCCCTGGCATTAAAATGCTGCAGCAGCAAAGCCCTTTTTCAAAGCAGCAGAGGGTGAAAAGACTAAATAAATGAGATGAAAATGTTTCAAGTGGCCGATCATAGCAGTAGCATAGCCTTAATTCTGCTACATCACTCTTCTTTCCAAGCATGTGTCTCTGAACCAGTCCAGAGTTGGTTATACAACTAACTAGTACAATTTGAATGGGCTCTAACTCTAAGTGTTGAAGCCCTTGGCCACTGCCACACACTTAAACTGGCTAAGAGCTCCCTTTTTTGCCCCACAGAGTGGTTCTGGGAATTGTTTGAAGTATCACTTAAAAGTGGTTAGTGTTACACAGAAGGAGATCTCAAACATCTGCTGCAGTGGTAAGGGAAAGGATCCCTTCTAAGGAATGATCAGTTGGAGCACTGTTTGACTAGCTCACTGCTCTTCTGCACCAGAACTACTGCACTTTGAGACTAGGCTTTTGTGGTCTTAATTAAAGCTTTATAATTCATTCACACCAAGAGTAGACTGTATTGGTCTTTCCTCTGACACATTTGATTATTGACAGAGGAACCAAGGCACTGGTCTCTTCTTGCTGCAGCTTATTGCAGGTGTACATTATGTCTTGCAAGCTGAAGCAGGTGTATGTTGCTGTTGCATCTACTACATCCAGTGGAAAGGGTGCATCCTCCACTCAACCTCCCACTTATCAGCAGTCTTTACTAATAAAGCCTACAGTTTATTTTGGTGAAGGGTGTTAATTAGGTTTTTGTATTGCCATGACTAGGTTTTTACCACCCTCACAAGGGTACTGGCAGCCACCAGCTCACTTCTAGAAAGCAGAGGGGCAGCTGTTACTGAGGTCAGTTCTGCATCACTTCCTTGAAGCTTGTTATAAAACAACGCGATTCATATTCTTTTTCTCAAAAGCAATGGAGGAACCTCATCTCATGTCACTGAGTAAAGGTAAATGCACAACTGTAATCAGTCAATGTCATTCATGGAAAACTGTTTTGTAATGACTAATTCATGCAGCTATTGGGGAAATACCAGCCCTGAAATAAAGCGCAACTGTTCATGTGTGTTAAGGTGACTCATATATGTTGAAGCAGTGGCTTGGGTAAATGGTGGGCTTTTACACCCTTTGTATACTCTTCCAGTACTAAATAGAGGAAACAGGGTTAGAAAAATCATAATGTAGTAGACATGATCCTTCTCTGCTACTCACTCAAACTTCAAGATTAGCATCAGTTCACACAGCTCTTTTCTGGAGCTTGTTATCAACTCAACAGAAAAAAGACTGACTTTGTACTGTCTCAAACTTCTTCCAAAAAAAATAATACAAGGTTACCTTGAACCAGCAAAATTAGTTCTCATGTTGGTAACAATGCAGTTGTGGATAAATATAAAACCACTCTTTATTAACAGAAGAGGCTGGCAGATTGGGAGCAAAAATAGCTACACATCCATACAAGTAAATTATCAAACAATAAGAAACACTTTTATTTTAACTTTACAACATATAAATAGACAAATCTGTGCTTTCCATGTAGCTTTTTCTTCCCCTCCCATGCCCAGGGTCCATCTTGCATTGCACCAGTACCTCTGTGCTACAGGAGAGCTACTGGAGCCTTTACTGCAGAGGTCAAACTGATCCACAAGTATGTACAAATGCTGAAGGCATCACTACCCTCCCCCCATCTGTCATCTGCTCAGGTCACGGCTTGAGTCCCGGCCACACAGCATCCTTTCTTCTGGAGACAGGCCAGTAAAGAATGGGTGCATCAGTGCTTCAGAGAACATGATCCTTTGGGAAGGATCAAATTCCAACATCCTTCTCATCAGGTCAAAGAACTGCAGGTGGTCTAGTGAGTCATGCAGCATGTAGGTCTGAAAACAAGAGGACAGCATAGTGAAGAAGGGAATGTGAGCTCAGGTACTCTTGCCAACTTCACAAGATCAAAAAATCAAAGTACATTTTGGTGCTGGTACCATTAGGGCTGAAGTTTTCCAGCCTGCCACAAGAGGCTGGGAGTGAACAGCTCCAAGAGGTTCCAAACAGACCCATGGCATGATACTACAGTGACTGCACCTTGAATCTTAAAGCCAAGGGAAATTATGAAAGAATGATGAGGGAGGGGACTTTAAGCCAAAGGTTGCCCCTTTATTTCCACATCACAAGCAGACAGCTGACAAAGTCAGGAAGGGCAAAACTTTGTGGGGCTGGAAACTCCCTCTTTCCTGTGGCAACAGCAGCAGCTCAGACAAATAGGGGTGGGGGGGCAAAGAAGGGTTTCAGACTATTTTTGAAGGTGACCCCCCCAAAAAAACACACATACATGCATATCAGCGCCTCAGTGCAGCTTCCATTCAGCCTACTATCAGTAGCTGGTTGGATATGGGTCACTGAAACCTGCTCCCCCTCTCCTATTAGCTCATAAAGCTCTGGGCTAGGCCATCTTTATATAATACAGCACCAAGCAACAACACAGCAAGACATATTACTGTCCAATTATCACCTCTGAGTGCAAAGTCAGGGGGTGCCCACTTCCACATACACAGGTGTGGAGATCACTTGGGAGCAGCACCTTTCCTTGTGCTAGCTTGTAGCCTCATTATTACCCAAGCAGCTCACAACCTAGCAATTCCCCAGAACACTCGTGGAGGCAGGAAGTGCCATCACCCCCACTTCTTAAAAGCAAAAGGAACCAAGGCACAGAGTTTGCCCCAAGTCCACACAGAAAACCTGTAGCAGAGCAGGGAACTGAACTCGGGTCTCTTGAGCTTTGTGCTGACACCTACCACCAGATTAACCCTCTTTAATGCACGGCTCTTCTATCAGGACAGAGCAGGGACTGAACTAAGTAAAGACTTCTGAGCTGCAGCCTTCCAGGAGATTTAAAAAAAACATGCTGTCCTAAATTGACTGAGGGAGCTACACACATATGCTGGCATTAGATCCTGCAAAAATCCCTGCAGCCTTCCAAGCTGAGAGCTGTTGTGCTTGGAAGGTATGATTCACTGGAAGATAGTGGTGGTGCCGGTTTTGCAAGGGGACTATTCTCCCCCCAGGTCCCTCTCAGCAAGCAGCAGCTGTGTGATGGTAATACTAATTAGATTAACTACACACCCCCAGCTCCCTTTGTTGTTCCATCTCTTGACAATCATAAGCCCTATGTCTCCACACAGTTCTTGCCATCACTATCACCATCCCAATTCTTAATTTGGAAAACAAAGACACCAAGGCCACAGTGAGCCAATAATATGTACAAGGAGAGAACACCAAAATGTACATACAGGCTGTACACAGCACCTGCAACAGCAGCTCTCACGGAGGTCAACTGAAGTGGCAGGTGTTCAGAATGGCTGGACATTGGGCCCAAGACTGTGTTTTTCAATCCTGTGTCCTATATTGAGCCAGCCTGCTTCCAGCAAATTGTACGAGGACAAAAATCACCAGAACACACCGAGCAGCAGTCCCACACTGGCTTCAAAGGGAGACAGCCAGCTTGACATCCACTACTAGCTTCTATGTTAGTGCATAATGGCAAGAAAACATGCAAAGGCTTTACAAACTGACCATTTCTTTTGGAATAGGGCCATAGGCAATTAAAATGCACTGATTTAGGCTCTTTAAAGACTGAATAATTATTCCCAAGGGACTCACCAATCAACATTTTACCAAGTCTTTCAAAAGCCAAACTAAGAAGAATATAACAGTCTCCCCTGCCATTTAGATGTTGACAACAGCACACCGCAGCTTTTGACTCCCAGAACACTGCAGGCGATACACGGGATTAACAAGGAGCAAGGAACAAGAGAATTCACTGTAGAGCCACCTACACACTCTACACCAAAGCACTTGGGCATTTCTTACCCGCAGTGGTTTGCAGTTCTCTTGGACATATCTTCCATCAGATGTGCTCTCATCCCACACCAGGTTCCCATTATGGAAGTACTTCTGTTTCCTGTACAATGAAGGAAGTCATTTGAGAGTCTTAAAAAAGCATCCAGACAAATACCATACACAAGAGGGAGGACCAAGGGAAAGCACAACCTCACTTTAAGATAAGGCACCAGTCCTAATACTTGACTTCATGACACAATCACACATTACACTGCAAAATGACAACACATCTATGAAGTGCAAATCTACCCTACCTTTATTAAGCGAGTCAAAAGCTTCCTGAGATTGTTCTTTTCTCAAGTATTTCAGAATGCAAATCCTAGAGCATTATATCAGCCACCTGAATTGCCATTTTAGCTATCCAGAAGAGCCATTTAAAAAGCCAAGCTAGACTCATAATGGCTAATAATAGAGCATCTCCCTCCATGGAACGTTTCATATATTACAAAAGTATTTTATAAAAGGTGGTATTGTTCTCATTGTACAGAGAGCAAAAAATGGGCACAGCAGTGAAATCATATCCAAGGTCCTATCAGGTCAGTGGCAAAGCAGAAAAAGTAGCTAGTCACCCACCTTCCATTGTCATACCTTGGCCATCAGGCCAAGCTGCCTGAAAACTCCTATGATGCGTCAGAATTGTGCTTTTATTTACTTTAAAATTCACTGTCATCTTAACTTGGGATAGTTACTCAGCATGAAAGAAAAATCACAGCCAAGGTCTCCTTGTGGGTGGTACATAATGAGCTCTATAATTCACAGACTGCTCAGCTATTTTTCCCTGGAGGTTTATTCAACATGTTATAAGAAATTTCTTAAATCATTTCTTGACCCCACAATAGTCCTTCCTGGACTATAACCATAGAATTAGGATTCTGAGGCAGGGTCTCAGGAGTTGGTATTCTGCCTACTTAACCATCACCCACACACAAAGACAGACTAGCTAGCTGCTCAAAGTTCAGTGGCTGGTCCTCACCGAGTTTTGTGGATCATGTGAGATGGAATTGGCCCGAGGATTTTTTCCATCATTACAAGGTGTTCACGATTCTCATGGGTCTGTGGAGGAAAAGCAATTTGGGATTACTTTAATGGTAGGGTTACCATATGTCCGTGTTTTCCCAGACATGTCCTCTTTTTGAGCCCTCTGACCTTCATCCGGGCATTTTGTTAAAATTCTCCAGGTTGGGAGTGAGGGCCATCATCATGGCCTTGGGGCAGGGGGAGGGGCAGGGCAGGCGGGGCTTGGCAGTGTGAGGCAACAGAACGGGCAAGAGCAGGGCACCAGCAAGTCACTGCGCCCCCTCCCCCAGTCATACTTCCCCCCGCTTC
>NW_017728996.1:48942017-48952512 GCF_001723915.1 Gavialis gangeticus | reverse complement strand
CACTGCGCCCCCTCCCCCAGTCATACTTCCCCCCGCTTCCCCTCCTGTGTGTGACAGGCACCCTCTTTTTTGGACCTGGAAATATGGTAACCCTATTCAATGGCATTATCCACACAAGGACATCAAACAAGATGTAAACCCAAACTCTTCCAAGGACTAACAGAACCATCTTCCTGCTATACACGGGGTTGGCAATGTTTTTGGCTGGAGTGCCAAAAACACTCCAACTTCGACCCTCTGCCAAGGGCACAGTGGGGGAGCTGCAAGGGGCCCTATCCTCACTGCTGGCGGCAGGTGTATGTGCACCTCTGGGTGGATGATAGGGGAGGGGCTGGGTTAGCATACTGTCTAGGCTCCTTCTCCACCACGGGCCCAGAGGACCATGCGCAGCCACCACTGGCTACAAAGCCCAGGCTGATCACAGCTGCACTGGGGTCTAGAGGATCAGTCAGGCTCTGTGGTGGCAGTGGCTGCAAGCACACTACTAGAAGGACAGCAGGGGCTTGGGCAGCACAACCCTGACCCTTCCCAACTGTATGCCCTGAGGCAAGTATGTAGCAGCCACCATCACAGAGCCCAGTCTCCCAGCTGCCTGTCACGAAGCCCAGGCTGCTTGTAGCCTCCTAGCCATCTACTGCGAGCAGCCCAGGATCTGTGGCTGGTGGCAGCTGCCCAGAGACCAGGCTGGCTGCAACATGCAGAGCAAAATGACCTCACGTGCCATGCTCTGGCATGTGTGCTGGGGTTGCCAACCCCTGTGGTATACTATAGGTTTCAGCATCCAGAATGCTTAAAGAATTTGTTATTTTTAGGAAGCAAAAGAACTTAAGACTCTAAAATGAAAGGATAATGCTTATAGTTTGGTCAAAGGTACGAAGATTTTTGGAGAGTATTGTACCTGAAAGAGTGTGAAGCCACGGTAATATTCAAACAGAATGCAGCCAGTACTCCAGACATCACATGGTTGTGCCCAGCCCAGCTCTGCAAAAAGAAGAATGCCTACTTTAAGCATCCAATGACATATGTAGAGCTAGAACAAAATTCCTCACTGGAGGCTTCCCATTTCCTTTCTGAGCTGCAGAGACCAAGACAGGCCCCTTAAACACCTACACACCTGGCGGGCTTCTGCAATGGGGTGATCACTGAGCCCTCTGGGAATCAAAGGCCTGAAAATAGCTGTCTGTTCTTTTTCAGCCGGGATAATGCTATATCCCCTGTTATTTAATAATGTCAGATCAACTCAACTGCTTATGCCTTGCTGGAGTATCTCAGGGATGTTGCAAGGCAGAGATCTAAATTGTGCACTTGCCCAGTCAGTAATCTGTGGACTGAAAAACCTTTTATTCCAGGCCTTGGATGTGTTGAAAGAACATGCTGTCTTAACATTCTTCCAACAGCACACTGACCTTCACCTCCAATAAACCTAACATTGCAGCAAAGTTAACCTCCCACCTAAATATGTAGAGTGCAGATTATCCCTTTGTTCCACTTGGGAACTGGAAATCTTCAGCTGACTTCCTTGTAACATGCTGCTTTTACCGTACCATATTCCATGGGACAACTATTTTGTTCCAGAGCTGCCTGCCCCATCTCACCCTGTCCCCATGATCCATCAGTAAGATAGAAAAGCCTAACATCACCTACCTAAAATCACCTCTGGGGGACGGTAATGCCGAGTAGCAACAATGGTAGTGTGATGTTCATGATCAAAAGTAGCGCTTCCAAAGTCTGCAACACGGATGCTTGTGTTCCTAATCGATTTCTCTTCGCAACTCTGCAACGCACAAAAAGCAAGCTTCAGTAACCCTTGGGAGACTGTTTCAGTCCCATCAGAAACATTGTGCATATGTCTGTGCGATAGAAAGGATCATAAAATCCAGAAGCTTCACATTTTTCATTACAACTCAAAAGCTCTTTAATGCAGGTAATCAAGTGCTCTTCAATTTACACACTGGAAAAAAGTGAAGCCAAAAGCTCTGGATCTCAAAGAGTCAAACACCAGAACAAAGAAGAGAATTCAGGTTCCCTTACTTCCAGTCTCCTGTTCTACCTGTTGAACATAACTGCCCTTTTGCTCAACCATGAAATAGGAAAGAAGAAAACTACTTCTGGCAGGAAGCAAGGCAGAGTGTTCACATATTTCTTACCCTCTCCTTCAGGCAGAACCTACCTTCTTTTCATTGTACAAGGTGTCAAAAGCTGAATTCACAAATAAGATGTTTTCAGGCTTGAGGTCAGTATGAGTCAGCTGGTTGTCATGCAAAACTGCACAGAGGGGTGGGAAGAAACATGTAAGCATGAAGCACTAAACAGTGCATAGATTTGTCTAATACACAAGACACTGCTCATTCCCTCCCTCCCAGGGACAGCTCTGTGAAGCAGAATTCATGAAAAGCGCTGCACCATCTATCAAAGTGTCACCGTGACTTTCACTATGCTATGTAGACTTCTCTTATCCAATTCATATTGATTACATCATATTTTAACTATAAAACATTTTCCCATACATGGCTGAAATGTCTACATGGACAAGCTTACAAGACTGCTTTTCCTTCATTTCAGAAGGTAAATCCTCCAATTACATTCCCAAACGCACCTCCCCACTTTGCTAACCAGAGTCTCTCACCTGTTTTTAATACTCTTCAAGTAAGGGAATTTCCCAGAATGTTCCAACACTATTAGCATTCCTGTAAACAAGCTGATATTTCTGGAGACAGACACTAGCTGTGGTGGACCAAACTGAGCTCTTTTCAGCAGACAACCCCAGTAAGGGACTCTGGTGAACTTACATCTCAAGGCATGGCAGAGCTGGTATGCCATGTGCCGAATCTGAGAGAGGGAGTATGGCTGAAAGTTATTGTCCTTCAGGAATTCAAATGTGTTCTTGCCCAGAAGCTCAAAGGCGATGCACATGTGGCCGTGGAAATTGAACCAGTCTGACATCAGGACACACAAACTGCGCAAAAAGGGTGGCAAGAATGTCACTGCCTACACAAAATAGTGAAGTTCTCAGCCTTCCCTCCTGCAAAATGGCACACAAACACATTTACTCCAGAGTATTCTCAACGTAGTCTGGAAATGCTGATCTCATATGTAAAGTTACTTCTGAGAAAGCACATCTGGTTTCATCCCCACTCCTCACTGCAGAGGAAAACTTGGGTAAACTACTCTGGAGTAACTGTGTTGTATGTCCCCACCCAAAGAGATGAGCAAACAGGCATTCAGAGTCTGCCAAAGTGTAGTTATTACAAAAAACTGTCATCATGTGTTCCTAATACTGAAATGAGAGTGGATCAGGGTGAAGATGGGATCACTTTCAAGGTACAAAGAAAAGACTGGTATTATGTTTCCATGCTATTTTTGCTCAGGGCTGTCCTCCATATTACCATGTACAAACCAACATCCATCCTCTGGGAAGAGATGCAAACAGCACCCAGCTCCAGTAGCAACCCTTCAAATGGTGGAACTTACAATTTGTTGTCCTTGTCTCTCTCTCTGATTTTCTTCAGGACGTTGATTTCCAGTCTGGCTGCTTCTCGGTACTTCCCCACATTTTTAATAATTTTCAGAGCGACCTGAGATTTGCCTCTGCAGCAGAAAGATGACACAAGAACAAGTCAGGATTGGAGCGGCCCAGACCTCAATGAATAGTCACTGAGAGTAGAGATCCTAGAAGGAACACTAATTCCCAGATCCTCCAAGGTTAAGTCCTCCTTGGCACAAGGAAAAAGAAACTGCTCTTTATTAACCCCTGCAATGATGCAGAACTTTATGGCTCTTTTTGACTCCCACAGCCAGCCATCAGTGGGTTATAAATTATACCCTACAACTAGGTGCAATCTAAAACTAGGAAATGCAGCTTGTGAAAATAAAAGTTAAAAAGTGATGAAGTGCATCATCAGCACTTCACCTGTATCTTCTTCCACCAACAGAGGCAACTAAAACTACTCAGAGGACCCCAATGATACCACAAAATTTGCCAATGAGCCAAAACCCTTATCTACATAACTGCCTGAACGAGACAGGAGTGGAACGCTCCTTATGCAGATTTGAAGAGATAGGAAACAGTGGAATGGACCACCTGACAGACCTCCAAAGGACTTAAGGAGTGGGACTTCTTTACAGGCGATTTTAGGCACTGAAGAGAGGCACCTTTCAGATCTTGGGCCGAGGATAAAATGTCCATCTCCCAAAGGCCCATGTTCTCTTCAGACCTTTATGGGTAAGCTCTTTGCTATAGAATTTGTCTTCTTTTTTGGTTTGTGGGCATTCAGTACCCTGAAGAAAAGGGTCCTAATGCATGATGAGGGTTCACAGGCATTACACCACAATACAATTAGTGTTTCCTGACCCCCCCCCCCCCCAAAAAATTTTTTTTTAAAAAAAAATTTTTTTTGTTTATTAAACAACCTCTGCCCATGGGCAGAGGTTGTTTAATAAACAAAAAAAATTTTTTTTGTTTATTAAACAACCTCTGCCCATGGGCAGAGGTTGTTTAATAAACAAAAAAAATTTTTTTTAAGTAATGAAAGCACATCTGGGCTTGGGGTATATTTAACCTTTTCAGAACATCAAGAGTTAAAAACCCAGGAAGCAAGAATTCAAGTTGTGTATCTTGCAACAGGTCAGTTGCACAAGGAGCTGCCAAGACAATAGAGATCAAAGATCAAATTTCTCCGTTCAGGGAAAGAATTGAATGTTCCACTACAGCCAGTGGCCCTGTCTTTCTCATGCAGAAAGGCCATGAGGTGGGTGTAATGCTACAGTAATCACTAGGCTGTAACAAGTCTCCCCAGCTGCTCTCTCAGATTGTATTCCTGCTGGTTTCCATTAGTGAAGCCAAGGCTCCCTGCCTATGCAATTCAGAGATGCTACAAAGGAAATATGGGAGAGTCAAATTAGCAAGAAGAGGCAGCCATGTCTTCAGAAACCTGGGATGGGCATGTGAGGGGGAAGGAAAGTAAGCTCACCAAAGTAAGAGCTTAGAGAATATGATGTTCCATCCACTTATCTCATTCTTGGCCATTAGCAAAGAGTGGGATCCTAAGAGCCTCAAACTAAAGCCCAATAACTATTTCTAAGAGAGCTGCTAAAAGCCATGAATTACACTGTGCCATGATACTGCAAATCTCCCCTCTCACTTTGCAGAAACATTTTCAAGGGGCAGGAAGATCTGATTTGCTCCTGAACTAAGCAGGCCCAGAAGCTTGCAGTCAGAGAAGACAAGGACCTGGGATAACTACTTAATGGAGGTACACCTGTACATCAGTGGCATACCGGATTGGCACCAATAAAAGGAAAATTAACATTACTGGCAATCTTTGTTTTTGGCCAGTGGAGCCGATAATGTCACCGACAAATGCCATGCGCATGTGCACAGCCACAGGATGCATGCAGCCAGGAATGCAGCCTGGCAGGCAGCATCAGGCTGGTAAGTCGGGGGAGGCGGGGAGAGAAGGGGCATCTCCACTGTGAGGGAGGAAGTGGAGCAGGGGCAGTGAATGGGCCCCCAGGGTGGGTCACAGGATGGTCCCACAGGCGGCTCATCTGGGTGGCATGGCGAGGGGATCCCTGCTGCTGTGTGCACCCCTGGACACTGCGTGTGCCCCCCTCCCCCACAGATCTGCTCATGGGGCAAAAGGTAGGCAGCCAGCTGCAGGCTCAGGGGTTGTGCCAGACTCTTCCCAGCAGGGAGGGGCTGAACCAGGGCTGTGCTGGGGCAGGTGGTGGCAGCGCTGGGAGGGGGCTATGGGGTGGGCTGCTGCCATCCCAACATTTGCTGTAGCCCCCCTTCCCAGTGACACTGCCACCTGCTCCAAGAACAGTCCTAGTTCAGCCCCACACTGCGAAGAGGCCAGCGCTGCCCCCAGCCCTGATCCCGCAGCAGGCAGCCCACCCTCACCCTGAGCACAAATCCAGGTGGCACATGCCTCCCCCAGAGGTGCGCACAGCATCAAGGAGCTACCCACCTCTTCCTCCCCCGACAAGCCACCCGCGGTTCCACCCCATGGCCCACCCTGAGGGCCCATTCATCACTCTGGCTGGGCAGCGGCTGCCCCTGCCCTGCTCCCTCCCTCCCTCACTGTGGGGACCTCTATTGGGCCCCCCGCCATGCCCCTTCCCCTCCCTCAGACATACCAGCCAGATGCTGATCTCCAAGCTGCTGGGCTGTATATTGGCTATCGGATCGGTATTGGCCAATATGGCTAGTTAATAATCAGCCATCGGTATCAGCCAAAAAAAAAAAAAAACTTTAATCGGTCAACCCCTACTATTTAGTGGAAAAAGTTAATGATTGTTTCATGAGCCCTAATCTACACCCAACTGACAACCTCTGTGATCCTTTGGTACACAACTGGCATGTGACTTGGAGAGTAACAACTGCTTACCTGGCATGGTCCACACACTCCACAACTTTGCCAAAAGTGCCTTCACCGAGGCTGCCGACAATCTCATCTAAAAGAGAAAACAAGAGCAGATGTCAGCCCTGAGCACCCAAAGAGAGCGAGGTCCTGCAATTTCATCACAGCATTCAAATGTCAAAAAAATAAAATTAAAAAAAAAAAAAGTATCTCTCACTGCCACACTCTTTAACAGAAGTGTCTATTGTCTGCTTCAGGCAATTACTGGTCAGTCCATTTATAAGCAATAAACACTAGAGACCCCTCCAGAACAATAAGAGAGATCTTGTCTAACATGGGGATAGAAAGTAGAGAGGTAAAGTTTTACGAAAGGTGGCTGTACATCGCTCTTGGAGCCAATCGCCGATCCTGCACACCAGGTGACCTTCCTTGTCATCTTCCACGCTCCTGCTGCGTTTACTGCTCTGTTGGCTTCTCTGTACACACCGCCCCCCGAAACGGCATACGACCAATCGCACGCAGCGGGCAGTTCCGATTGGCAGATTGTGTTGTCATTCAAAGGTGGAGACGACGATGCGTCGGTGGGTGGATTTTCCAGATCCCAGCATTTCATAAGGCACACAGCATATATAACGATAGGGATATTGCAAGGGACACGTCAAGACACAAACTGACTTCAAAACAGAAAAGTAATAAACAGCTACAGGTATGTAAAGAAAACGGTCTCATTAGCTAGGGTCTGATGCAGCAGCCTCTTAGCAGGAAGTGCCACCCTCTTCTCTGGAGGGGAGTGGCAGCTGGGATACTCCATATCACTGGGTTCGCACAAGTATTCCCCACACCGTTTTGTCAGAGAGGAGCAGCTTCCTCTATAATGAATAGAGGACACTGCTGGAGGTGCGAGAAGAACGAGTGCTTCGCCATAGTAATGTCATTTTCTCCGCTGGCAAACATGAGTATGGACAGAGCAAAAAAATCAGTTTGGTCAGGCTGTCCAGTAGAAGCCACAGTAGCCCTCTGCATGATTTGTCTTGGTCTGATCTATTCATTACTTGTCTCCAGATGTCCCAGAGACTTATCCTGCCCCTAAGGTGGCACTCAGCTGCCTTTCCAATTCTGAGAGAAACACCAACTCAACTGATCCTACATTTGCAAGCCAGACTGGGCACAGATAGGGCCAGTGTTGAACTTCGTCCTCTGTACTGCTTGGAGCAGGGCAGTTAAGTCCCTGGGGAGCACTGTGGCTCATTGGTCCTGGTCTGCTAACAATAAGAGGTCTGAATCAATCTTGCTGCTACTAAGCTTCTACTGGAAAACCAGCCGAACGTTCCTGAAGGGTTCCTCCCAGCAGAAGAAAATCCTCCCGCAAAGCGAACTACAGTTCTATCCAGTCACTGAACTTTTCTGCTTGGCCTCTCAAAAAAAGCCATATAGAGTTCACTGCATTCTCTATAGCCAGGGATATGGTAACAGAGCTTTAAACGTCCACACCTGCACTTCCTAATGCGCTCCACCACTCTTTCCCTGACCAGTGCAGAAGAATAACCTATAAACAAAGCCTAAGAGATCATCTGAAATGGAGGAAGTGTTTTGAGAGCATATTCCAGATAGCCAGAAGACTTCACAACACAGGATTTAGAGCACACTAGCCAAACCCTTCACACTACCACCACACACGCACACGCAGTTAATAGAGCATTTCCATCATTTAACACTGGCTAAGACAAAAAAAGAAGAAGACGACCACAGAATAGAGTAATGGGCCCTTAAGAGTTCCAAACCATGCAGGTATCCAGTATTCCTGCAAGGATCAGGACTCAAGTCATTTTGTTTAAACAATATTTAAAAAGCAACAAACATGAGAACCGTGAATGATATAATTGGTATTTATTGGAGTAATGAGGAGCAGTGAAGTCAAGACATTTCGTCTGGTGCCTCACAACACTTCTGAGTCATTCCAGTGTCCTGGGATAACTCTCTCCCCCCATAACTTCATATATTTGGCAAACACCTCAAGAGCCTATGAGATGGGAGACTGCTTCATTAGGCTCGGACTGAAAACACTGAAGTTCTCAGAGAAGCTTCAGTCCGAGGAAGTCTGTAATAACAGTCAAGCAGGCCATGCTTGTGCTCACTCAAGGAGAAGCCTTCTCCCAAATACTGCGGGGCAAGAATTGACAACCATTGTGCCAACAGCTTTGAAGAATGGGTGCGACAGTTGATTCACCCTAAAGGACGCAAGATTCTGGCACGATTCAACAGACAACCACAAAGGAGTATCTTGTGCCATCACTGTGTATCAATAATAGTTCAGGCTGAAATGTAAATAGGCAGCAGAAGTGGAACCCTCATCACGTGAAAGAGAAACTAAAACCACAGAGAGAAACCAGAACCAGATGCAGTCACCATTTTTACCTGCATCCAAGGCACCCTTGTAACAGTGCTGAAGAGAACTCCGGTTAATTCCTCTCCCCCTCTTTACCTTGGGAGCATAGCCTAGTTTTCCCAGGTATTAGGACTACACAGGGTAGGACTTTCACAAATTAACAGCTGCTAAATACTTTGAGTCTAAGACACTGCATTATTACGCTCTATGTTCCACTTAAATTAACAACAAAGCAGAAGAGGGATTAGAAGTACTCACCCAATATATTCAAAGCTGAAAGGAGGTAAGAGAAATTAAAAACCTAGAACCCTCTCAAATTCATTCTGGATTCTACTCACCGAGGATGCACTGCTACAAGACCTGGTCCTGCGTTTCCGACAGTGATGCTGGTGCTTTTTTGCTCGCTGGTGTTCTCTGCCCCTCGATCTCCGCCAGTGTCGTGAATGAGTAGCATAATAATCCTCTCCAAAAGAAGGACTTCGCTCTTCAAACCGGTAGTTGTCGCTGTCCCGTCTCTCTCGGTACCTCCTGTGGTAAGGCATCCTGTCCTGGCTGCATTACAAATAAGAACCCATTTATAAACCTGGGAAGAAAGGGCACACTGTTCAAAAACTACAGCACAGCTGCAAGCAAATGCAACCTGACGATGCAAGTTCTTATTCCCTCTGCCTGGCAGCAGAGAACATACTGAAGCAGTTCTTGCTCAGAGCTTTGAGCCTAAGTAACTCAAATTGAGAAGCTATAAAGAAGGGCCAAGGTGAACAGGGGTACGACAGGGCTTCTGTATAAGGAGAAGCTCAACATACTAGGATTTTCCAGTCAAGAAAAGAAACCACTGAGAGGAGGTATGACAAAAGTCTTTAAAATCATAAGCTGAGGACGTATATAGGGATTTACTATATACAGTTTCTCACAATACTAGAATTATGGGACATGCAATGAAATTAATAGATAGTTAGTATCAAACAAAAGGCAGATTCCCTCCCCCCACACCCGCCAGTGTATAATTAGCTTGTGGAACACCTTGCCACACAATGTTGTGGAGGTGGATAGTTTAACCAGGTTCACAAGAGGATCGGACAAATTCATGAAGGATGAAAGTCCCTAAGCATGTATTAAACACAACAGTTAAGGGTGTGACCTCAAAATTGGGACTCCCTATGCCTCTGCAAGCTAGAAGCTGCAGGGCAGGAGGGGCAAAAAATGGATCAGTCTGGATATTCCCTGCTTAAGTACTCTTTCCTTTGGTATCTACTCCGCTGCTGTGAGAGACATTATACTAAATGGATAGATTGCTTGGCCTGACCCAGCACGGCAAGTTTTCACATTCTAAAACAAAAAGGACTTCTAAGGAACGGTGTGGCAATATCATATTTAGATAATTAGGGGGCATAGCATTTGAAGCCGGTTAGTACATGTCTGTACTTACCTAGGTACTCATATAAAACTCCTCACCATGCTATATGGACGTTTCTCTCCCCAGGCCTCCCTCATGGCTTTTCTGTTTCAAGCGAAACTACTGGTTTTTGTTTGTTTGGTTTTTGTTTTTGTTTTTTTTTTTGGGGGGGGGGGGGGGGGTTTGATCCAGTACTTTAATGTTGTTGTTTCTTTTCCAGATAACATGACTTCTTAGCATAAATATAGAACATCAGCTCTGTCCAGAAATAGGAAGAACAGAAGCAGTATGGGCAAAAGAATGTCACATGATCACTTTACAAACAAAATGCAACTTACTATAGTTAGCAAA
>NW_017728996.1:48932490-48937017 GCF_001723915.1 Gavialis gangeticus | reverse complement strand
AATGCAAGGAGAACTGAAGCACAATGACTCACCCAGGGAAATGCAGGATGCTTGGGGTACAGTGAGAACAAATCATGATCAGTGCCTAGATACCACAACATCTCTTACTAAGGACTCAGGACACTGCAGCCTAGAGTACTGTACAAGTGCACACACTACCTCTGAGCGCCAAAAATAAGTTCAATCTATATAGTCTAGTTCCTGGCGTCTGGTGACAATGGTCTATAACATCAGTTATAAAGTGGTTAAGGTGGATGTTAGGCCATCCTGTTATCTCACTGTGTAACTTGGTGCCAAAGGATTTTAGACAGTCCTTCCACCTTTGCAAGATAAATGCTTGCATAAGGGAAGTCTTTATAAATCAAAGCTTTGATTACAGTAAATGGTGCAGAGTAACAGGAGTGTTTTACAAGGTCTCTCTTCTGGGTTCATTCCAGAGAATGATGTGGGAGCTGTTATAGCTCCAAGCTAGAGCCATGGCTCTTTATTTCCAACCGTAGCAACTCATGCTTTTAGCTCTGAAGACTCCTAGTATTTTGCCAAAGAAGGTGACAGGCATATTTGGCTTTTCAAATAAATTCACTGATCACGTGCTATCACCACTTTCAAAAGTGGTATACACTACTGGACAAAAAGGCAGTATTTTAGTAGGAAAGCTCATAGTTCATAGAACTGGACCATGTACTACTCATACACAAGGTGAGCATATTTTACTTGTTAAGAGCAAAGGTTACTAGGTCAAGGCTAGTACTTTTGGCATGTAACCAACTGCAATTTGATTACATTAGATGATGCGATTGTCTGTATTATTTAATCGTTATTCTGGGTGCCACTCATCTACATTGGGAGGGGATCTATTTCATTTTCCTCTGTACTGAGGCTGTCAGCAAGGCAGCCACCTATTGCCAAACAGGTTAACAATTCTCATAGTGTGGGCACTTCATTCAATGCTGGACCAAGACCAATTTATTTTATGAAGGTTGACAAACAGATGACAATAACTTTAGGTCACTAGTGAACTTAGCCAAAACTGAAATACAGCTCCAACCCCAACGCCAGTCCTGTAGACAGGCCAAAAAACCATTACCTACAACTTTTCCCATTTGCTAATTCTTTAGAGATGCAGAGAGGATTCAGGGGTAACTAGACAGCACAAAAGGGTATGGTCACAAACACTTAAAAGAACCCACACCAAGCCTATATGGAGATAGTCATGATGTGAAAGTAAACAGCAAAGTCTTTCATCAGTCAAGGTGGTTTCTTCATCCAGAAGATCACTATTCAATGTAGTCCAAATGAAAGAATAGAGAAGCTGAAGTAACTAATCTTTAACTGCACCTGAACAACCTTGTCCATTCAGCAAGCATATTCTGCTGTGCATTAATCATGTCTTAGCTTTCCATGGATTTCAATCCAAGGTTAAGAATGAAAGCACAGCCAAGAAAGTGGCAAAACAAGAGTTTAAGAATGTAATATTAGGCTAGGTATTCTTCTGCTGTACCTGTAAAGCGCAGCTGTTAGCTGCGCTGACAGGCCTGCACCTGTGCTAGGCATCTCCTCTCAAACACTCAGATGAGAATCAAAGGTTTATCCGAGAACACAACAGCTATCTAAGGCAGACACCTGCCCACTACACAGCAACTGCTTAGAAGACAGTCCCAGCCTTTGACAAAGCCAGTTCTCACCTTCGAGATCGTGATCTCCTTGAAAGATCCCTGCGAGGTGGGTATCTCAATCTGCCTTCGTATTCTCTGCTGCGAGACCTCTTCCTCTTCCATTTGTGATTCATGTAGGCCTCTTGCTCGGGAGATCGGTATCTCTTACAGTGATGCATCTGGGGCGCAATAAGGAAGGCACCTGAGTAAAAGGTATCGACTGGAACTGTTGACAGTTTGCAAGTCTCATGGAGCTCCCTACTTATTAAGTGAAGATAGTGAAAACAAAAAGCCATGAGGAGATGAGAGAAAGAGCAACAAAAGTCATCACCAACATTACCAATTACAGTTATAAATAAAGAAGTCTCCACAATGTAAGCAGCAGCAGGGGACAGTTGCACATCACCCTTTTTTCCAATCTAATACCTACTAACATCTACTACTATTCCCACTGGAAAACAGTCAGAATATTTTTCTGGATTTTTCCACTCTCCAATGAGATTTCACTGTTTCCCTCACATATTCAGCTCTCACACCATTTGCAAATACTTTAAAAGCTAGAGATATACAAAAGTATTTTAAGAAAATAGAACATGTGATTGTAAGAGGACAGGGGCGGGGATAAGAATCTGGAACTAATTTAATTTCATTTATAAACGGACTAAATTAAATCAAGTGTTCCTTTACTACAATTAAGCTCCGGCTTAATCAGCAGACACAAAGGTAGACCAGATGGCCTTTGTGCAGACCTTCTTGCTTTTTCATCATTCATTTGAACTCATCCTGTGTTAATAATGCCTGGAAAGCCAGCACTATCAAAAGACATTAAATTAAAAAACATGGTGGCTAGAATAATGGCCCAATTAATGGCCTGAGCCCCCATGTTCCTCTGCCCTGCTCCAATACCACTAACTAGAAATGCCCCCAAGAGGATTCCCGTGCAAGAGGAAATCCTCTGGTGGCGCAGAGCAGTCACGGTAGCTATTGCATCTGCCTTACTTGGGAGAAGTAAATCTCACAGAAAGGGATGTGGCCTGGATACACCTACACAAGGGATTCCTGGTAGCTTAAGCAGCCTTGTGCAGTTCATGCACGAGCAGACCTTCTGCTCTCACTTCACAACCCCATTGTCAGCACCAAGTATCAGACAGCAACTGAGCATAGAAGTCATTTCAGGAAACCTGGACCCAATTTTGTTTCGATGTAATATCACAATTATCAGTTATGTTAATACCCAAGAAAAGACTACAAACCTCTTAAACCAGCAGTTCAAGGTTTAAGATACTAAACCTATACTACAAAACTACCACACATTAAAGAAAAAAATGCCCATCAAAACATTGTTTACAGAAAAATCCCATTGAAAACAGTCAGTTTAGATTCAAACCCGGAAGTGTCCAAACCCAAATAGCGCAGCACTGTTACAATGTAAATAGACATTAAAATTAAACTACTGTCTGGGGCCAGTATTTCTGCACCACAGAAAATGAAAGTCAGTCGGATGCAGAAAGGTCAAGCTTCGTTTAAAAGAAAAACACACACGTCAGGATCCCATTATGGAACAGCTTCTTAACCCATGTCTCTCCACTGCCTTGTATGGATTTTGTGGCTCTCTCCTGCTCCCTTATTTCTAATTCAGTTGTCCTTTTCTATCCATCTCCCCTTCAAGACATCCTCCCCTCTTTTCCTTCAGGGTGGAAGGCCTTTATCAGCTCATCATATCCTTGCCTCTCACCCTTCCTTGGCCCCCAAATCCAGTGAATGTCCCTCCATCCAGGAGACCTGAGTATTGCTTTCACTAGAAAGCATCAGTTTTGTTCCTGCAGGCAGCAACAGAGGTGGTCAGTGGGCAAGCTAAGCCACTACCGCCCCACAAGCAAGCGCCAGCCCAGAGAGGGAAAAACTAAACAAGTAATCCCCATGCCCACAGCTTTCCCTTCCTTTCAACCACTTGACTCCCCCATTTTTTGCCTGCTTCCTCGTTTGCCCTAAGCACATCACAAACACAACCCAAATCACCCTGTGCCAAAGAGGCTTCTAGTTTTTGCTTTGACAGACACCAGCCAACTGATCCATTTTCAGCGCAAAGAACATTTTACTAGAGACCTTAATCCTCAACACAACCCGCCACCGCGCATGGACACATGATCCTGCACCAGAAGCGCCAAACGACTTTGACCCATTTGTATCCTTGACGTGCCTGAAAGTTGTTGAAGAGGACCTGGCTGCCAATCCAAAATTAAAGCCCTCCTGGATCCCTCCCCACCAAAATGACTTTCTACTGCGTTCGCAGAATCTCACCACAGTGAAGGCCTCAGCCCTCCAAAGCCAGGACCCGGCTCTGCTGGTGCAGGAGGGCTCAGGAAGCGCAATCCTCATCGGTACCAACCCCTGCCGTCCCGCAGGATCGGTGCGACACACGCACACCCCCGGGAGCATACGCAAAGCCAGCCCGAGTTTGCTTTTGGCAGGCTGCCCAGGCCAGTAGTTTGTCTGGCAAGGAAAAGGAGAGCTCCCGTCGGCCCTTGAAAACAAAGGGGATTTTTTTTTCCCTCCTCAGTTAAAGCTTGAGGGGGAAAAGCTACCCCACCCCCCACGGCCACGACCCTCCGACCCTCGCGTCCGCAGCTCGGAGGTCCGGCGGGCGCCGCGCCAAGGGAGAAAACGAGTTACGCTCTCGACCTTTTTAGGCCCCAAGCCTCCTCTGCAAGCGCCCCCTCGCTTCTCGGCCCCGGCGCCGGGCGGGCACATCACATCGGCCCCGTCCCGCTGCCTCCGACGCAAGGGTCGGCGCCCTCGTTGCCCCGGGGGGCGGGAGGAGGCTCCAGCCGCGGCGCATGCGCGTGAGGGGAGGTCCGCGGGGGGGGGTCCG
>NW_017728996.1:48930661-48932410 GCF_001723915.1 Gavialis gangeticus | reverse complement strand
CGCACTCACCGCCGCGCGCCCCCTCAGCGCTGCGCTCGCGGGCCTGGCCAGGCCCCAGCCGCTGCTTCCGCTTCCGGCTGTCGCCCCACTCCGACGACGACGCGCAGTATGCGCGCGCAACCGCCGCCTGCCGCTAGAACGGCGCCTTCGGGGGCGGCCGCTTCCGCGCGGCGCTCTAGCCGCCTTCTCGCTGAGCTTGGAGGACTGCAGAGCTGGGACCGGGCAGGGGCAGCCCCTAAAGGGGCAGAGTGCTGCCCTGGGTCATCCTTGGGGCTCCCCAGCACCGCACCTCCCCTCCCAGCCTAGCCCAGGGGGTCCCCAGCCCCCACTCCCCCCCAGCATTGGATCCCCCCTCACCTCTGGGCGCAGTCTCACTGGTCAGCACCCGCAGGCTCCCCCGTGTCCCCTTTCCTTGTGCTTCACCTGCCACCTTGCCCTGCTCGTTACCTGTCCCCCAAGCCCCCTTGTCGCAAACCCAGAGGTCACCCCCATACGGGTGGGGGGCAACCATTGCTCTGGGCGCAAGGCCCGCGTGTCCCGCATGCATCAACCAGGCCTTGTGACTGACCTGCGACCTCGCTCCCATCCCTCTTTTCTGCTGATTTCCCCCAGGAAATCAGTTCCTGTATCTCTAGCAGTATCCCTTCTTCCTGCCCACCACCTCCCCTGGCCCAGCAAGCCGACCTGTCCTTTCGAACCATAGAAAGGTCAGGTTGGGAGGGCCCTCAGGAGGTCACATCTGGTCCAACCCCCTGCTCCAAGCAGGACCAGGCCCAACTACATCATCGAAGCAAGGGATTATCAATCCAGGCCTTCAAAACCTCTAAGGATGGAGATGTCACCACCTCTCTAGGTAACCTGACCCAGTGCTTCACCACCCTCCTAGTGAGATTTTTTCCTAATATCCAACCTAAACCTCCCTTGCTGCATCTTGAGCCCATTGCTCCTTGTTCTGTCACCTGCCACCACTGAGAACAGAGGTCAGTTCTTGGTTCAATAGTGAAGGACGGCTTTGCCTCCTCTGCCCACTGCCTGGCTTTAAAAATCATGGACGGTGGGGATCTCAGGAAAACCAAGACAGAGAAGCTGACAGCGCGGACCAAGACGTGTATGGTTTGTTGGTCAGTCAGTGATAGTCCTCGAGTGCTGCAACCTGCAAAGGGCAAGTGGGTGGGAAGACATGTAGGGCTTTGTGAAGAGGAAAACAGCAGTTAATGTAGATTTGAAGGTATTCTCCTTAATACTTGCTGCATGTTGGGTGCCAACCCGCCAGGATTGCCCTGGAGTCTCCAAGAATTAGATATAAATCTCCAGGAGACTGCTGAGAGTCACCCGGGAGAGAAATGATAGGGCATTCATTGAAATAAATACTAAATGTTGAATTTGATTTATACAGTAGTCCGGTGGGTTTGAAAATGTAATAGTCATGTGCGTTTGCCTTCCTAGCCTAAAGTCCATGTACCGTAATCTGTAACTGATATACACAAGCATGTGGGCACGCTCGTGTGTGTCACAGGCATGTTGGCATTTGGGAAACCTCCCAGAATAGATTCAGAGTTGGCAACCCTACCTGCACGGTACTATCCAGTTGTGTTGTGTAAGGGTAATACACCAGTGCTCTTTGTACACGTTAGTGCATAACAGTGGTTCTCATCCTTCTTAGACTCAAGGTCCCCCTCAGAAAGTGCACGCTTTTAGCTTTCACCCATTTTTGACTATGAGAACATAGTAGAGCAACTCTTCTGTGAC
>NW_017728996.1:48913723-48925661 GCF_001723915.1 Gavialis gangeticus | reverse complement strand
CTCAGAAAGTGCACGCTTTTAGCTTTCACCCATTTTTGACTATGAGAACATAGTAGAGCAACTCTTCTGTGACAAGGGTGTAGGTTGCAGCTGTGTTGGTCTAAGGACATAGGCAGACAAGGTCCTTTGGGTAAATCCGATATCTTTTATTTGAGTTGGGTAAATCCGATATCTTTTATTTGAGTTTGGATTTACCCAAAGAACTTTATCTGTCTTCTGTGACAAAGAACTCAAAAAGACCACAGCAGCTCACAATGGTTTTGAAGCTCTGGTTTCCTGTTTGATGCCTCTGGATTTATCTTGCAAATCATGTTTTCATGCCTAGCAGTGCTAACACTGAGTGGCACTCCCAACAGACTCTCAAGGCACCCCAAGGTGCTGCAGCACCCTGGCTGAGAATCATTGGTGCATACAGTAAATTCTGCTTTGTTGCATATTGATTATTTGCCTACTTTCCAGTAGGTCAAAAAACATTTACTATCTCTTCAGTTAAACTTCACCTGATTATTTACATAATGGGGTTTTTTTTAGCATATTTTAGTTTATTGCATAAGCCAGAACTAGAAAAAGAAAGCCAAAAGACAAATAATGCAATAGTTGAGTAGAGTAGTACGAAAAAAGGTTTCCTCTCACAACAGATGATTTACCATAATGTTTGAAGATATGAAACATTTTAGTAATCTAGTTGTTTTACAGTGCATTTTACTTTTTTTGAGATACATTACACATGTTTCCTTTCATTAACCACCCTACTGCCTATACAGGACTGTTCTTTTAACAATATGTCTGAGAGAAGGAGAATTGATCAGTTTTGTGTGAGGTTTCCTTATTCATTACATGCATATGTCATCACATGTAGGCCTAAGATGTAATTGAACAGCAATTGCCATAGTATTTAATTTATTCAGCACCCAGTCTTTAAAAATGGACAGAAAAATATGTGGAATGACTTGCAGTTCAGTACCACATTAGGATCAGGAATTATGCTATCTGTTTCTGTTGCTTTTTAATGTATTTTTGCAATTTTTTTCTGTTCCATTTATTAGTGTAGTCCACTTATTTATGTAGTTTGGATGGATACATGGGTACACAAGTAACAGGAACATACTGCGTTTATTCTAGACATTTCACCAACTGTACCCATTTCAAACAAATTCAGAAGTCTTGGTTCCCTAAATCTAAAATCACCCACATCTTAGTCCATAAAAAAGAAGCAGAGCTAGAGTATGGCATGTAGATTTGGAAAGGAGTCAACATCTGAATACAGTCACACCCAGCTCTGCCACTAACTGATTGTGTGGCCTCAGGCATGTCACTTAGCTTCAGCATTCTCATTTGTCATGAGGGTGCTATTACACTAAGGCAAAATCATTGGTGTAATTCTGTTGTGTTTGCTAAATTACAACAAGGATATTTTTGGCCCTATATTTCTATTTAATCTCATAGGCTTTTTCCATGAATCAGTTTTTGCTCCACAGATACTGTAGCTGGTCAGTAAGAGCTCAAGGTTCTTGTTCTTTTTCTACTGAGACTAAATAAAAAAGGAAAGGTCCCGACAGCCCACTGAGCCCAGTCACGACTGGCATTCAATTGACCATGTCAGAATTTAGTTAAAATGCCTTTATTAAATCCAAAGGCCAATAGCAGTTGTACAGTTTATTTAAATGAATGGCCTAAGATACTGTAACAGAATGCGAACATGTTAGATAACAGTGTTGCAATACTTATAATGACCACATCAGTGCAGTAAGATTATCATATGCATTGATCATATGCTTGTAATAAGTCTAAGCTCAGGAATCCATGAAGGCTCAGGCTGGCTGGCTTCGGCACAGCTTCAGTTTGCATTAGCAAAGAAACCCTCCCTCTCACTCCATTTTACGCCCCTAGATTTCTCACTACATCATTTTCTTCTCAGTTCAAGAAACTAATTTGATATGGCTGGAAACTTAATATGTATTTATTGCCTTTTCCAAAACAATGAAACTTCCTATGGTAGTGTTCACATGATGTTGTGGCCATGCTTTGCCAGGAAATATGAGGAAGGCTACCCGAAAGCTCACCTAAGTCTATCCTAACCATGAAGTTGATCCATTTTTGATGAGTTTTTGCTGTAGACCACCCAGGGCTAAAGGCTGGCATGCCATTCTGGCACCATGTTACCCACCTTTCCTTTGGCAGGCAACCTTCTTTGGGTAGATGTGATTTTTTTTATTAGACCAACTGAGTAGTTGGGGTAAAGTTCTTTTTTTAGATACCTTTTATTAGACTAACTGTTAATAAACTTAGACCAATTTTATTATCTTTTATTATTTTAGATAACTTTTATTAGACTTTTATTTAAAAGTTTTAAAGAACTTTTTTTCCAGCTACTCGGTTGGTCTAATAAAAGATATTACGTCTATCCAAAGAAGTTGCCTGCCTATGTCCTTTAACCAACACAGCTACAACCAAAAACCCTGCCACCTTTTTTCTGCATTTGCATACCCATGGCTCTTCACACTCCCTTCTAACAGTATTAGCATTTTCATTGTTTTGCTGTGATTTCCTCTCTGTCTTTCTCAAATCATGGCTTCTTGGGATTGTCAGGCTTGTACCTGATAAAACATTTCATCAGCTATTGCAGGGGTGGCCAAAATGTACCATGTGTGCCACAAGAAGCACAGGCAGTCTCTGTGTATGGTATATGGTGGAGGGGACAAGCAGCACAGTGACAGATAGAGCAGAAAGCAGAGCATGAGGCAGAGGAAGGAGATTGGGGTGGTACTCAGGTTTGGGGCTAATTTGTAGCATGCCTGCTAAAAACATTGGCCCTCACTGACCTGTTGCATTGCATTTAATCATTCCTACAATCACGGAAGAGACAGGTTCAGCAATAGCAAACCATGACCAAGCTGTACTGGGTTACTTCTTCCAGGGAGTTGTTTTACTAAAGATAGTTGGCTTCTTTCCCCCATGAAAGGGACGCTTTGCTCTTGGCTTGGCTGTTAATGTAAGAATGCATGTGCCAATTCAGGGTCTCGGTTTTGGCCTCCATTGTAGATGAGTGTAGGTGATCTAACTTGCCTGCAGCACTGGGTTCCTATGGTATGTAATTGTTGGGATTTTCTCTCCCTGGCCACTTTGAACTGCTCCCCCCACACACGCTTTCTCCTCTGCCAAAACCACCCCTCCCCTGGTGTCTGCTATGCCATGGCTTATGTGAGTGGGCCACAAACTCCCCCCCGTTTTGAAAATCCCCTGCACTGTGGTTTCTTGCAGCTGTGTGGCAGACGGACTCTCTATCAGAGAGTCTTTGGTGTTGTAGATATTCCCTGGAGAGGAACAGGACACACTGCCTCTTATCTGCAGCACAGGCTTGCAGTCCTCTAACTGCACTCACCAGATAATTAGTGTTGCCAAGTCTTGTGATCTAGCCACCAGTCTTGCAACATTAGGTATCTGCTTAAAGCCCCCACCTCCTGGAGTCATGAGATTAAATTAGCTTGCTTTTTTTTTAAGGAAGTTTTTAGCACCTTGGTTGTAGAGAAAACCCTGAAAACATGACCCTTGAGTTCTCAAAAACTGTAAGGCAGAAGAAAGAAGCTTCCCTCACTTTTCTTTATATATATATATATACAGATAGATAGATAGATAGATAGATTGTGTGTGTGTGTGTAAATCTCACAATATTTAGTACTGACTTGTGATTTTTTTTTAACACTTAGGTTTAGCAGCTTTTATCCATGGGTCTGGCAACTCCTACAAAAATGGCCAATTCAGAGAAGGGAATGGATGCTGGACATTCAGGAGAAGGGGGTGGATTCTTTCCAATGAAGTCAGTCCTCCCCCTTGAGCGCAAATGTGTCTATGAAAACACTCACAAAGGTATAAGTGGATGCCAACTATTAATAGCCAACAAGTCATGTATGGTATGTGAGAGAGATTTGATGGAAACACTGGAAGGTTTCTGAAGGTGAGGAATGAAGGAGTGCTAATGTCTGTAGCGTGACATACAGAACAAAGCAGCAGGGGAAAGACGCTGAAACATGCAGCTGCAAACAACCCCAGCCTGTGGCAAGAAAACTGCTGTGTGATACACAAGATTTTTCACTTGTTGCATTTCAAGACAAGAAGGAATAAAGCACTGAGGGGCAAATTGAAGTGGCTTAAATATTATTTTCTTTATAATTAATATTCAAATGGGAAGTCGCTGTCTCTCCCAGCCCTGTCACTGTCCTGTGATGGGATTTTAGGCAAGTCAGTTTATTCCTCTGTATTTTTTTTCCACTTCCACCTTTTGTGTGTCTTGTCTGACTGGATTGTGGGCTATTTGTGGCTGCCAGCTCTGTCTGTTCCTGTATCCCTCCCAGCACCTTAAAAGCACGAAGTTGAAGGAATATGGATTTGTTTGTTTGAAGAACATAATTACTGTGGGAAGCAGAAAAATGGGTTCTGGGGTTCTGCTGAGAGGGCTGAGTTCAGTAATGGGGTGGGCTTGGCTGGTAGGTCTGGCTAGATGCAGACCCTATGCCAATACTATGCCTTACTACCATTGACAGAGACTCTGCAAAACACAGATCCACTGGGCCTGGTGGATGCCAGCCTCTCCTGTGTAGGAACTCAGTGGGTCAAATTGACCCCACTAGTACCCAGCTAGTGGAAGGGGAGGGCTGGGTGTTTCCCTGCTTGCTGCAGTTTTACTTTTGTTCCTGGAGAAATGTAAGGGGCAGACGAGAGGACCCGGGTGTGTGCAGCTTCTCTGAACAGGACAAGGCAAGACTTGCTTTGATCCCAGTGAGTAACTCCCCAAAGGCTGGTTCCCCATCCTGCCTCTTCCACCCCTCTTCCACTGGCAGCCACCTGCATTTCACAATCTCCGTCAGTCTATCAGGAGAGGGGAAATGGGCACTTTGAGGCTTGTTGCCTGCTCGGTTGCTGTGGCAGCAGCAGTCCTGTGTTCCCTGGCTTGGGCAGACGTAGTGCATGCAGCAGCTCAGCACAAGGACTAGACTCCCAGGAGAGCTGATCTCTAGGGATCTCTGAGGAGCTGTGTGGGGGCACTCACTGACAGGTAAGTGGATTTAAGCTCTGCTTCTCTCACCAGCCCCAGGGTTGCTCCTATCCAGTGCCTGGAGCAGGTGGACACAGCTTGGGGCTTTTCCACTTCGCACTCACTAGGGAATTGTGGCACTTCCTATTGAATGCCCTGTGCTGGCAAACACAAGCCTTTTGGAACAGAGATGGGGGAGACCAGCGTGGATCAAACAGTGTTTTGGCGGGGGAGGAAAGGTTTGTCCTTTGGATTCTCCCCATTTGAGGATCAGGTGTTGCTGAGAAATTCATGTAGACTCCTTTACCGACTGCTTAGCACCTCCAAGTCCATGATAAGTCTCAAGCAACAATGGCAGTAATGTTTCGCGCCCACAGTTCTGTTCACCGCAGGCTCAACCAGCTGCTGCAGCTCTTTATGCTCCTGCCATCCCCATAGAAGGGAAGAGCAGCCTTCAACCTTGTCACTGAGGTAGGACATAAGTGTTCCTAGTTTTGATCTCATTCAGGCAGTCACCACAGTAAGCAGAGATGACAGCCAAAGAAGGTGGAAAGGAGAAATGTCTGTGTTTGTCTGCATGGGCATTTATACCAAGCTCATCACTGTGGTCTCCGAAAAGACAAAGGCAGGGGTTCCTAATGGGCCAAAACCATCAGTGAGGGCCACACATTCATGTGAGAGAGGGAGATTGCAAACTCCCTCCCATTCCTCCTCTCCAGTCATCTAACCAAGCAGATCTGCTCAGCTGGGCACAGCTGGGTCCTCCTTAGATGCTAGAAGCTGCCTTAGCTTATTGTGTCGATTGCCACAGCACTGTGGGAAGTGGAATGGAGGATTATGGAGTAGCCTGGTGGCAAGTGATTGAGAAAAGGGGCCATGGGTAAGATACTGAGTAGGAATTCCTATTGTGGGTGTGCATTGACCCTTTTTGTTGCCCTTGGTTGACAGGCCCTTGGTGCTTCACACCACAGCTGGATACCATCTCCTCCCAGTGCCATGGAGCTAGATCTGTGACACTTCCCTTGGAAGCTCCAGGGAAGCAGCACCAGGTCCCATGACAAGAGAAGTCGTTTCTGAGACTCTGCTGCCCTGATGATCATTTGGGGAAGTTGTTCCCTGCTCCATTGCACCACAAGGCCATAAATGTCCCACCAGAAGTGGAGCAGCTTTACTAGCTTGCCAGCCCGGTACAGCAGTGATGGATGCTTCCAGTTCAGCACTGACTTGGGGTCCTTGGGCTGGACTGGCAAGAGCCTTGAGAGACACAGGAGAGGTCCACGAACATCTCCACCCTCCTCCATGTTGGAACTGGAAAGAAGCTACATTGACAGCTGCCCACTCTTGGGCAGGGCCCCATTCCAAGCAGAGGTAATGGGACTAGGCTGACCTCTCTGCTGGGGGTGCCAAAGCCAGGCAGTTCACTTTGGGGCTTCATAATATTTTCTGGTGGGGTCATTCTCCACTCCTTAGCCTTCTGCTTATCACACTGTGGCCCCTTATGTCCCAGTGGCTGGTCTAAGAAGTGGAGCAATATACCCGCACCCTTCTGATCTCCCACCTGGCATAGTGACACTAGGTATCACCTCTGACACACCTAAGTGGCCCTCTCCCCACACAGATGCTGTGTTCAAGCACTGAACAGCCAGGATGGTTTGTGGGGTGGTCATGACTCTTCCTATGATTCTTGTATTTGGTCAGACAATCGTGCCTGTGAGGACATTAACAGGGGGCGATTCCAGTGTTGATGAGAGGAGTGAAGGGAAGACGAAGAGTATATGTCAAAGTAGGGGCTGGGGACAAAAATAAATCACCTCTGTCTTTCACATCAGTGGTCTCTTCCTTATCTCATTCAGAACTCTCTTCATGGGACACAAGGATCTCTGGAGCCCAACCCCTCACACAACCCCTGGAAAGTGAACAGCAGGGGCTTTCTCAGCCCCCAGCTTGTTGAACGAGCCAGGCCCACGAGCCCCCTGCGAGGGATCCACTCTATCAATAGTGGGATGTAAGTTCATCTTCCAGAATGCTTGGGACAGAATGACCTGGAGTCTGGGGGGAATCAGCTGGACATCTCCCTGACTTTGCAGGTGATAGGCTTCCTGGATGAGATGGTTTGGAAGGAACCTCTCCTATGGAAATACAATATATATGTTGCAATAGGTTTTAGAAAGGAAAGAAGATCAATGAACACCCTGTACAGCTCCTTTTTTTGAGCAGTGAGTAACCACTTGAACTCTCTGATGCAGTGCAGTGTTGGAGCAAACTGTTTATTTCATTTCCAAAAGGTTCAGATGCTCGCAGCTGCACAAGCACCACCAGCAGTCCTATTTGTAAGATAAGACAGTCAGGGCTATTCATCCTCCAGCTTTGGGGCAGCAGCTGATCACCAGTTGTAGCCAGGAAAAAAATCCCTGGGCAGGGTATAACATTGTGTTAATAGGTACTGTACTCAGAGAGGGCTTCTTCTTCCTCAGAAGCATCCAGCAGTGGCCAGTCTTCACTGCAGGGATCTAAACTCAATGCCTGTCCAAGATAGACTTTTCCAATATTCTTAATCACACAAGCAAGGCTGTGAATTAATAGGCAAAGATAGCACATATAATATTTTTTAATATTGCACTAGCAGTGAAGCATGACTGTTATTTTGGAGAGGTTGGTTTTGTTTACCCTAGTGCTGAGACATGCTGCACATCTGCAGTCCCCACTAGTTTTACCAGGAGTTAAAGGTACTGTGCTCATCTCAGCATCAGGTTTTGACTATGGCCTGCATGCCCATTCTGGTTCTGCCATCTCCTATGAATAGAGAAGATGGTGTTTCTGCTCAGACCCTTTCAGATCCTAATATGGGATACAGTGGAAGTTGTAGTCCAGTAGATTCTGGGGCACCTTTGGGAACACAAACCTAGTCTTCTCTGCATTTGCCTGAGGACTCCCTGGAGGTATCAGATGTGAACTGTGAGCTTTCTGAACCTTTCCGTGGAATGGGATGAAGGATGTTGAATGTACAAGGAGACATTTCCTTCCAACTGCTTCTAGAAAATATGAGTGAAGTAAGAGCTAATGAAAACTAACAGGTTGCTGGGTTTTTAGTTGTAGCTGTGTTGGTCTAAGAACATAGACACTAGCAGGCAAGGTTCTTTGAGTAGATGCGATATCTTTTCTTAGACCAACTGAGTAGCTGGAAAAAAGTTCTTAGCAAGCTTTCGGGTGCAGTCACCCTTCTTCAGGCATAGAAAGTCTCTGCTGCTCTGAGACTGTAAGGACAGTAAAGACTTCCTACACATGAAGAAGGGTGACTGTGCCTGAAAGCTTGCTAAGAACTTGTTTCCAACTACTCAGTTGGTCTAATAAAAGGATATCACATCTACTTAACGAAACTTGCCCGCGAACTAACAAAACATTCATAGAATTGGGAGGTCTGAATAAAAAATGCTCCCTTCTCGATCATTCAGGTTCCATGAGGACAATACCTTCCTTGTTCTCCAATTGTCCAATGTCCAGATTCTCCTAGGAAAACATGGGGTAGGCAAGATGACAGTGCCAGAGGGTGAATTCTGATTGGTGGATTAGGGAAAGTCATTGTCATTCTTGAAATCTTCTGTGAGCTCTTCACAAGGCTCTGACTTCCCAGGCTTTCTAGTCAGTCTCTAAAACATAAAGGTGGGCTCTCTTTTCCTTGGCAGATTTTTAACTAATGGTGTGGAACATGCCAGGAAACCTATAAGCCCACCGATCAGAAGGAGGCATTCTCTGTCTCGTCTCCCAGATTGGGATACAGAAGACTATAACCCCTCGCCGTCACTGGCTCAAAGGGTGTGGAGTGGATCAGAACGGGACTTGCGTCTGTCTTTACCAGCACAGAGGAAAGCTGAGCCAGGGCTCTCTCTTCAGAAGGCTCCCAGGGGTCTGCGGTGGCAGGAGGAAAAATTGGAAAAGTGGGATAAGGAGCTGGCACTTGGCAGTGTGAAGGATGAGCTGCTTTCTCTTAAAAAGAAGGTAAACGAGTCTCTCCACAGTCTAGAGAATTTTATAAGGACCTGCCTGGTCTGGACACAGGAGTAGTTCTAGGTCCAGTCTTTCCAGACATCCACCTGCTTGATTTCAGCCAGGGCTACATGTGCCTTGGACCTCAACCAGCTCTGAGGTATACAGACATAGCACATTATGCCTGAGAGAAGGCCTGGGTTGGCCACTTATCTGTCCCCTTTGGTTGGACTTGGGCATTTTTGGGCATGAGGATGTCTCCAGTACAGTAGGGCATGAAGGTACTGCTCACCGTCTCTATGCCAAACCCATGGAAGGACTCTCAGGACCAGGGCCACCTTGGGCTCTGCACTTTGGGGGCCCCCGCGGTCGGTGCTGTATAGGCCCCGCTGTGGCCGCCACTCACTGCCACTGCTGAGAGCTGCCAGCTCTGCCACCACTGCCGAACGCTGCCAGCTCCAGCCACTCACCACCTTCCCCACCCCAGCAGGCCCTGCACAGGCTGATATGCCCCAAGCCCCACACGCCCCTAGGGACGGCTCTGCTTAGGACACATCTGATGTGCCTGGGTGGTGGCATAGAGCCACCAAGACACAAGATCTATCCATTTGCTCCATAAATGACCAAGTGGAGTGCTGTGGGGCATGCCTAAGGGTTTGCTATTTGCCAATCTTAGGTGTGCAGTGCAGGGCTTGTTTCTCCATGGTAGCTCCAGGCTTGGGAAGGAGGTTGTGTAGCCTAGCCATGACCTCAGTGACTCTACTAAGCTTTGGACCAGGTCATCTCTTTAGTGAGTTGCAAGCTGTAGCAACTCCTCTAAGGCATTAGGACTTAGTGGAGCAGCTCCTCATTTCTATCCAGTCTCTATCATAGAGAACAGAGGTTGAGCCTCCCCTGGCCTTGTGCTCTGCCAAGGTTAGTATAAAATCCTGTTTCTGGGGGAGCAAACTCTGATGAGCTTTGAATTCTTCTCTGACCTGGTCTCTCCCATAGCAGATGGAGAGGTCCCTGGCTCAGCTAGAGAAAGAAAAGAACTGGCTGGAGCTGTCTTGCTACGAAGACAAGAGGCAGAGCAGGGACCTGCGTGAAAAGTGAGTGGACTGGGCTGGGCGGTAAAACGGCTTGGGTTAGTGATTCTAGGCCAAGGACATGTAGGATTCAGGCAGCTGGGACAAGAGACAGAGAGGCTGTATTTCCAGGGAGGATTGGTTCAGATAGCAACACAAGGAGCTCCCTGTGTAACCTGGGAAACTGCTGCAACCTGATGAAAGCTGGGGAGCCAGAGTGGGTTCTTCAAAGGAACCTAAGAGAGTTGGGCACCTACATTCAGTGGGAGTTTGGTACCTCTCTCCCTCCCTTTGGCACCTACCTACCACCTACTTCCCTAGGTCTTGTAGCAAGCATTATACTATCCTCTTTAGTTCCTGATAGCATTAGTGGGGCAGCAATGATGGAAAAGCACCACTCAGATCATTGGGAGAGCTCTGGTGGCCACACAGGATGGTGGCACTCAGGCTCGTATGATAAATAAAAGGTAGTAACAGTTTACTGGGGACTCTCTGACATCTGAATTGCTGATTGGAGTAATGCTTGTGTCTCCTGATGCTTGAGACCAGCAGCTCAGAGGCAGAGACCCACGAGGCACAGAGATCCAATCCAGTCTCGGTCAGTAAGGAGTGACTAAGAGTCACTTCTATAGAGATGGTCTCCATCAGTTTCCAAGGGGACAGGTACCTCCATCAGTAATGCCACCTGTGAGTCTGGCAGTGTCTGGCAGTTGGGCACTTCTCACAAGCCTTGAATTCACCACATTAACCCTGTGCTTATTCCTTTGGGTGTATTAGGGGAAGGGGCTGGAGTATAGGTGGGAGCTAGTGGGGGCATCTACGCGAGATGCTACATTGCCATAGCAACGAGCTGTTGCGACATAGCTCGTTGCTACAGTGACGTAGCATCAGTGGGCACGAACCACGATGCCACCACTACTGTGCAGTAGCAATGAGCTACTGCACAATAGTTCATCGCTACTGGGCAGTAGGGTCAGAAATGGTGCCGCTGGGACTGTGCAGTACCAACTGTGCAGTGGGGCGCACGTGTAAACACACCCAGTGGGTGACAGAGGCTGGGAATGAACGCTGGGGCTCTGGGCAAGATGGTAGTTTGGAGTCTTTTTAGAAAGGGCACAGGGAAGGGATGCACAGAACAGCATTTCTCAACCCATGGGTTGCCACCCAAAAGTGGGTTGCAAGAATATTTCAAAAGGTCACAAGTGAGGGAAGGGGCAATGGGGGGAGCTGTATGGTCAGGCTGGCAACATCAGGGCTAGTGCCCATGTTCGTGGGGGTAAGGCAGCTGGGAGACGCTGCTTGGGAGGCAGGAGGGACCATGACCAGGCTGCCTGGTGCAGTGCAGAAGCCCCAGCCCAGGGCAGGTTTGCCACAGGCCTCCCCTCCTCCTCCCTCCAGCCTGTCACTACTGCCTACATGAGCCAGAGCCACCACAGTCACTGCTGGAGGGAGCTGGTGGGGAGAGGGAGGGTGGCAGGGAGCTGTGGGTTGGGAGTGAGGGGCCTGGGGGGGCAGGGGACTGTGGGTCAGGCGTTGGCAGGGCCAGGCGGGGGGTGGGTTGGGACAAGCCATCGATCTTGGCAAATGGTCCCAGTACAAAAAAGGTTGAGAACCACTGGCATAGAAGAACAAGGGTCCGGATGGAGCGTGAGAGCTGTTGAGAGTCAGCTGTAAGAAGTGCCCTGATAGGGGAATGGGTGGAGATGGACCATTTAGAAGGGCACTGGGAGAATTGGGGCAGGGGCAATGGAATAGCATAGTCTGTTTGTGTTTGCACAGGTGTGCGCCAAAGTTTACATGTCTTCTAGGATCCTTCAGTTGGAGATGGAGATGGCGAAGGCCAAAACCTGCTTGG
>NW_017728996.1:48911229-48913243 GCF_001723915.1 Gavialis gangeticus | reverse complement strand
CAGCTGTGGGGCTTGTCTACTCAGAGAGCTTGAATGGCAGTTAACTCAAATTAGCCCTGATTGTCCTGGGAAAAAGGTGTTTTCTGGGTGCTTCACAGGTGCTTAAAGTGGGACAATGGGCTGGTACTCTGGCTAAAAACAGATGTAGGATTTTTCCAGGACAAAGCCTTTTATTCTGGAACCCTACAGACATTCAAGCCCATTGTCCCACTTTAAGTACCTGTGAAGCATGAAGCACCATGATAACACTTTTCCCAGGAGAATCGGAAATTCCAGTTAATTGCCATTCAAGCTGTGTGTGTAAAGGACTTTTGTCCTCCCCCCTCCACCACCTTTGAGAGTTCAAAGCCCAGGACAATCAGACCTGAAGGATCCCAGGATAAAAGGCTTTATCTCAGGAGAAATCCGACATCTAATTTTTTAAGTAAAGAGCCACTTGCTGCATCCCAGTCTCCAGTACTAGGAGAGTTGGTGTGCCCAGGAGACATGCCACTGTGAAGGGGATGGAGGAGGCATGGTGCCATGGCTCAGCCCATCCTGCCACGCTGAGTGGCCAGCTGCAGGGAGGGTATATCATGGACACTTCAGTGGGGCCATTGTCCCTCCTCCTTCATAGCTCCATGTTCTCTGGGGAACTATAGCTCACTGTCACCTGAAGAAGGGTGTTTGTACTGAAAGCTTACAAAGAACACATTTTCCAACTATTTAGTTGGTCTAATATAAATATCACATTTACCCAGAGAACCATGTCACCCTTAATGTGGGGCAGTGGGTAACTGGCACAAGCTGGCCTGTAATGTGAGAGCACTATACATATACTTCAGGCAGGCAGGCAGGTGTGTGTGCGCGTGCGCATGTGCACACACACTCTTTCTCTCTCTCTCACTTTGGCATGTGACTGAGGCTGGTCATATTACCTATTACAAGCAGCATTTGTTAGGGACTTGGCTTTCCTGTGGCTAGCTGATCAAAGTATTACCAAACCTTACATTATAAATCAGGAGATATTTTTTAAAGAGAAAAAGTAATATCTGAGTTCTTTTCATTTCCCTTTTAGTTTCACAGCCTTTTGATCCCATGTGGGTCCCATTGTTGCTTTTCTTTGCTGCTGAGTGCTGGATTTTTTTTTTTAGATGAAACCTAGGATTCTCCTGAAATCACATGAATCCTGCAGTTGGAGCTTTTAGAAAAGCACCCAATATATCCTGAGACTCGAGATAAAATCCCAAGTATCACCCATCTTCCCAATCTGATCCTAATTCCTGGGAATAAAGATTTGCCTAATAATTTCCAACCTGGTGCTGGGCTTCTGTGTCAGTCTGTTCACTCTGAGAACAAGTCTGCAAGATATCATTGGTCACCTGAATCACATGGTGTGGATTCCTCCACTTGATTGGTTACTAGATTTTTTTCAATGGGAGACTGATGAACACTAATAGTGTGCTCTCATGGCAGATTGCTGGTGTTAATATTTGTGAAATGATCAGATGTTATCACTGTTTCACTAATCCCTGGCAGTCATGCAAATGCTTGTCAATAGTGAATCAAGAACAAGCAGAATATGCTGAGTGAAGGAATAGGTGATATTTTCTGGTTTGTGTATGTAAGAGATCAAATTGGTTGAATGTGAATTAAAATCAATAAGTCATTGTGAATAAGTCAGAAAGCCAAACTGGGGGCTTTCACAGAGATAAAGATTTGCAGAGCTAGCTGGTTGGTGTTTGCCCATTTCTATGTGTGCTGTTGGGCCATCAATGACTTGGGTGGCACATCACAGCTGGTTGGGGTACCTTCTGTGTTGATCCATAGGGAAGGGAGGAGCAAAGCCAAGAAATGCCAGCTCTTCAAGAAACCCTGAGTGGCTTTCAGGACCGACTGAAGGACTTGGAGGCAGAGCAAGAGGAAATGACCCTGCAACTGAGCTCCACCAAAGAAGTTAGTCCCTTGATCTTGTCCTACATGCCCCCCTGCTTTTGGAAAGGACTTGCCTATTTAGGATCCACCTGCAATAAAT
>NW_017728996.1:48904128-48906229 GCF_001723915.1 Gavialis gangeticus | reverse complement strand
AGGATGGTGGCACTCAGGCTCGTATGATAAATAAAAGGTAGTAACAGTTTACTGGGGACTCTCTGACATCTGAATTGCTGATTGGAGTAATGCTTGTGTCTCCTGATGCTTGAGACCAGCAGCTCAGAGGCAGAGACCCACGAGGCACAGAGATCCAATCCAGTCTCGGTCAGTAAGGAGTGACTAAGAGTCACTTCTATAGAGATGGTCTCCATCAGTTTCCAAGGGGACAGGTACCTCCATCAGTAATGCCACCTGTGAGTCTGGCAGTGTCTGGCAGTTGGGCACTTCTCACAAGCCTTGAATTCACCACATTAACCCTGTGCTTATTCCTTTGGGTGTATTAGGGGAAGGGGCTGGAGTATAGGTGGGAGCTAGTGGGGGCATCTACGCGAGATGCTACATTGCCATAGCAACGAGCTGTTGCGACATAGCTCGTTGCTACAGTGACGTAGCATCAGTGGGCACGAACCACGATGCCACCACTACTGTGCAGTAGCAATGAGCTACTGCACAATAGTTCATCGCTACTGGGCAGTAGGGTCAGAAATGGTGCCGCTGGGACTGTGCAGTACCAACTGTGCAGTGGGGCGCACGTGTAAACACACCCAGTGGGTGACAGAGGCTGGGAATGAACGCTGGGGCTCTGGGCAAGATGGTAGTTTGGAGTCTTTTTAGAAAGGGCACAGGGAAGGGATGCACAGAACAGCATTTCTCAACCCATGGGTTGCCACCCAAAAGTGGGTTGCAAGAATATTTCAAAAGGTCACAAGTGAGGGAAGGGGCAATGGGGGGAGCTGTATGGTCAGGCTGGCAACATCAGGGCTAGTGCCCATGTTCGTGGGGGTAAGGCAGCTGGGAGACGCTGCTTGGGAGGCAGGAGGGACCATGACCAGGCTGCCTGGTGCAGTGCAGAAGCCCCAGCCCAGGGCAGGTTTGCCACAGGCCTCCCCTCCTCCTCCCTCCAGCCTGTCACTACTGCCTACATGAGCCAGAGCCACCACAGTCACTGCTGGAGGGAGCTGGTGGGGAGAGGGAGGGTGGCAGGGAGCTGTGGGTTGGGAGTGAGGGGCCTGGGGGGGCAGGGGACTGTGGGTCAGGCGTTGGCAGGGCCAGGCGGGGGGTGGGTTGGGACAAGCCATCGATCTTGGCAAATGGTCCCAGTACAAAAAAGGTTGAGAACCACTGGCATAGAAGAACAAGGGTCCGGATGGAGCGTGAGAGCTGTTGAGAGTCAGCTGTAAGAAGTGCCCTGATAGGGGAATGGGTGGAGATGGACCATTTAGAAGGGCACTGGGAGAATTGGGGCAGGGGCAATGGAATAGCATAGTCTGTTTGTGTTTGCACAGGTGTGCGCCAAAGTTTACATGTCTTCTAGGATCCTTCAGTTGGAGATGGAGATGGCGAAGGCCAAAACCTGCTTGGGCAGAATGAGGTGCTGCTCGGTCTTGCCAACTCCCCGCTCTGCGGTAAGGAAGGCCTGGGCATGGTGCCTGGACTATGCCTAAAAAGGCCAGCAAAGGCACTGAACATAGCAGGATCTGGGGAGTGGCAGATGAAATTACATGCAGTGAAGACACTAGCACTGGCATGGGGCCACAGGGCTTAGCACCACATTCATTAGAGAAATGAAGACTCCAGGAAGGGACAGCACTTGGGGCTGTATGCAGTATCCAGTGTAGAACTGGTCCCAGGCTGGAGCTGCACAGGGGGGAATGCAGTATCTCTAGGCACTTGAGCTGCTTTAAAGGGCTAATATTTGGGGTCCAGTTCCCATGCCACACAGGGTTAGAGAAGCCTGCAGAGCAGTCAGCCTATGCACGTGGTGATTGGTCTCAGACTCTGCTACAAGACTGTTACCAGGCTCAGGATGCTTCGACACTTGCCATCCTGAGGCAGCAAACTATAACAAGGTCAGATATCATTAGGGAACGCTCAGGAGCTAAATATAGTGCAGGGCTGTGGGGGAGACCAGTGACCATGAAGATCCCAAACAGCTCTGTGATTTAGTCTGAGATCTTAAGGACAGCCTGGGCCCTTGGTCTTGCATGGGTATGTAGTGTGGGGACAAAAAGGCTAAAAACAGGCATTGGTTTTATCC
>NW_017728996.1:48879654-48899128 GCF_001723915.1 Gavialis gangeticus | reverse complement strand
GGACTTTTGTCCTCCCCCCTCCACCACCTTTGAGAGTTCAAAGCCCAGGACAATCAGACCTGAAGGATCCCAGGATAAAAGGCTTTATCTCAGGAGAAATCCGACATCTAATTTTTTAAGTAAAGAGCCACTTGCTGCATCCCAGTCTCCAGTACTAGGAGAGTTGGTGTGCCCAGGAGACATGCCACTGTGAAGGGGATGGAGGAGGCATGGTGCCATGGCTCAGCCCATCCTGCCACGCTGAGTGGCCAGCTGCAGGGAGGGTATATCATGGACACTTCAGTGGGGCCATTGTCCCTCCTCCTTCATAGCTCCATGTTCTCTGGGGAACTATAGCTCACTGTCACCTGAAGAAGGGTGTTTGTACTGAAAGCTTACAAAGAACACATTTTCCAACTATTTAGTTGGTCTAATATAAATATCACATTTACCCAGAGAACCATGTCACCCTTAATGTGGGGCAGTGGGTAACTGGCACAAGCTGGCCTGTAATGTGAGAGCACTATACATATACTTCAGGCAGGCAGGCAGGTGTGTGTGCGCGTGCGCATGTGCACACACACTCTTTCTCTCTCTCTCACTTTGGCATGTGACTGAGGCTGGTCATATTACCTATTACAAGCAGCATTTGTTAGGGACTTGGCTTTCCTGTGGCTAGCTGATCAAAGTATTACCAAACCTTACATTATAAATCAGGAGATATTTTTTAAAGAGAAAAAGTAATATCTGAGTTCTTTTCATTTCCCTTTTAGTTTCACAGCCTTTTGATCCCATGTGGGTCCCATTGTTGCTTTTCTTTGCTGCTGAGTGCTGGATTTTTTTTTTTAGATGAAACCTAGGATTCTCCTGAAATCACATGAATCCTGCAGTTGGAGCTTTTAGAAAAGCACCCAATATATCCTGAGACTCGAGATAAAATCCCAAGTATCACCCATCTTCCCAATCTGATCCTAATTCCTGGGAATAAAGATTTGCCTAATAATTTCCAACCTGGTGCTGGGCTTCTGTGTCAGTCTGTTCACTCTGAGAACAAGTCTGCAAGATATCATTGGTCACCTGAATCACATGGTGTGGATTCCTCCACTTGATTGGTTACTAGATTTTTTTCAATGGGAGACTGATGAACACTAATAGTGTGCTCTCATGGCAGATTGCTGGTGTTAATATTTGTGAAATGATCAGATGTTATCACTGTTTCACTAATCCCTGGCAGTCATGCAAATGCTTGTCAATAGTGAATCAAGAACAAGCAGAATATGCTGAGTGAAGGAATAGGTGATATTTTCTGGTTTGTGTATGTAAGAGATCAAATTGGTTGAATGTGAATTAAAATCAATAAGTCATTGTGAATAAGTCAGAAAGCCAAACTGGGGGCTTTCACAGAGATAAAGATTTGCAGAGCTAGCTGGTTGGTGTTTGCCCATTTCTATGTGTGCTGTTGGGCCATCAATGACTTGGGTGGCACATCACAGCTGGTTGGGGTACCTTCTGTGTTGATCCATAGGGAAGGGAGGAGCAAAGCCAAGAAATGCCAGCTCTTCAAGAAACCCTGAGTGGCTTTCAGGACCGACTGAAGGACTTGGAGGCAGAGCAAGAGGAAATGACCCTGCAACTGAGCTCCACCAAAGAAGTTAGTCCCTTGATCTTGTCCTACATGCCCCCCTGCTTTTGGAAAGGACTTGCCTATTTAGGATCCACCTGCAATAAATCCATGCGTCGGAGATAACAGATCTGGTTATCCTGAACCTCATATGTGGGAAGCCTGGGCTGGGAATCACCCACGTCAGCTCCCAAAATGCAGGCTGCTTGAACTCCAGGTGATCCCCTTTAAGCAGGAGCAAGGAATCACTGAAGAGCAATAGAAGTACTTGCTCAGGCACACAAAACCAGGATGCCCCAGGCCATGCTGTCACATGCATCCAGTCCTATCCATTCACTTCTATGTCATCCTCACACACAGCTCTTAGGCCCTACTTCCTGGGTGATGGGTGGCCCTCTATGAGTAACTACCCCATAATTCAGATGTTTGTTACTAGTCCCTTTGGCCAACCTCTGGCCAACAGTGCTTGTGCATCATGAGGTTTTCAGCTGGAGGATGCACCCTCTTCCCCCAACCTCAGTCTCCTTCCTTCCCCACTCAGGTACCTGAGCTCTTTGCAGGTCTCTTGAAGAGCCTGCATGTCCTTTCCCTGGCTTCTAGCATCCTGCTGTTCCCCTAGCAGCTGGGTGCGCTCCATCTCCAGAGCCTGGATCTGGTTGGTGAGGATCTTGGTCCCTGGAAGCTGAACAAGGAGCTGCCCGCTTTCATACTTGGCTGCTCAGACCCTCTGCCAGCTTCTTTCCAGGAGGGGGCTCCATTACCCTCAAAATTCATATATTTGTATTGAGACAACATACCTCCTTTAGAGTCTCTGTGCTATCTTTTGGTTCCTAGGCTCAGCAGCTGGCTTTCAGTCAGACCAGTGAGGCCAATCAGAGAGCAACAGACTTGTTCCAGGCAAATAAAGCCCTGCATGAAGAAATCAGCAGACTCCAAGCAGCGTGCAGTAGCACCAGCTTGGTATGTAGATGGAGCAAATGCATGGCTTTGAGTAACAAGCCACTTCCAAGTTAATGGCCATTGGTAGGTTACAGAGAGGGGCTTCGTGTGGGGCAGATGAGTCATGGAAACAAGAAAAGCAAGATGTGATGGGTGTGTGAGAGAAGCAGAAGTCTTTGGACACACACATCAAGGCGAATATAAGTATGATTCATAGCTTGGCCTGAATGTGTGTATTATACAATGAATTAGCTTAGTGCTTATGTGCTACCTGGTATGTCATGTACATAGGGTCATAGGAAAGGAGGGCTGGAAGGGACTTCAGGAGATCATCTAGTCCAGCCCAGGATCATCCCTAACTAAACTGTCCCAGCCAAGTCTATGTATAACCTGCTCTTGAAAATGTCCAGGGGTGGAGATTCCAGGGGTAGTGCCTGGCCACCTCATAGTCAGAAAGTTTTTCCTAATTTCCAAACTAAATGTCCTCTGCTGCAGTTTGAGGCTGTTGTTCCTAGTCCTGTCTCCTATGGCCAGAGAGGATGGGCTATCTCCATGCACATATTACTGTATTTTTGGTATGTCATCTTGTGGATGACTCAAGGAGAGGACACAAATCCTATTGCTATTGACCAGGCTTGTGTGAATGCTAGATTTTGGGTTCAGCAGCTAAGGGTATGAACAGATTAAACTTTTATATTAGTTTAATCAGCATTATACTGGTGCAAGAACGTAGTAAACAGATGCACATACCTGTAAAGCATGGTGACTCTGAGCAAGCAAGTAGAGAACTAGCCATTAAAGAATCAGGACTCATTCTACTGCTGTATGTTACTGCTATTATGTTTAGCCTGTCTGCAACCATTGTGGCTTAGCAGTTTGCTGTTACCTGCTCATATGCTACCTAATGACAAGGTATTATAATACATACCTACTCTATGAACTACCTTGAGATACCAGTGAGATTCTGGATCCTGGTATAGTTTACATCAGTATAGAAACCCAATGTAAATTGCATTCAATACCTCTTCATCCTTTCCTGCCAAGACAGGACACCAAACATTTGGTTATAAATTATATTGGATAGACAGAAGAAACAATTTTTTGCCCCAAATTGAATCTTTTTTTGTTTTGTTTTCATGTTATTTAGCCTTTTTTATATACTTTTTAAAAAGAGTTAGTTTCCAAGCAAAGATGTCTTTTAGAAATGAAAAGTTGCAGCATTTCACATAGAAAATGTTGCAAGAAGAAAAATGTTTTATCTTTTCTGAAATACTTTCTCCCTCCCCCCGCAACCACCAGTGGAGCTGTTTTGCCAAAGTATCCCTGAAATAGTTGCAAATAGTTTTGACCACTCTGAAACTACATTTTTTGACCAGTTGACTACCCTCTGGGAAATACTCACTTAGCTTTACTCCTGAAAGCAAAAGAAAATTTCTCCTTGGGATTAAGGGCTGTGAGAATGGAGAAGGTGGTTCACATTTTGATTGCCTGCTCTGAAGTTTTGTAAGGTGGGCACTGGGTAGCAACAGAGGCCACTGAGTCCATGAACCTCTTCAGAGAGGCCAGTGTGTTTTTCTCACCCCAGTGTGTCATATTACTATGCAGGAGAAGGAGCTGCTGTCTTCCAAGGTAGTCAGGCTGGAGGAGAGAGTGTCTGAGCTGACAATGAAGCTAAAGCCTGCTTTGTCTGACAGGAACAGACTCCTGAAGGTACAAAGAAAGCACTTGGGGATGAAAAAAGGTGGAAGAGTGGTGGTGAAGATGGGAAGTGGGGCACAGGAGAGAAGCAATGTTGTGGGAGAAGGAAGAGCATGGATACTATGGGTGTCAACATGGCCTGAATAGAGGCTGGATGGAGAAGAGACAGGCTAGGATTTTGAGTTGTCATGTGCTCCTTGGCTTCTAGGAGAAGGTGGAGCTGCATCAGCAGGTGCAGGCACTCACTCTGCAGCTGGAACATGCACAGAGGAGCCAAGAGGGGTTTAATGACCAAGTGTCAGACCTTCACATGGAGCTGGTGAGCACTAAAGCCCAGGCCAACCGCCAGGACCAAGAGAAGGTCCGGATGAAAGAGGAGTTGGAGACCATGCAACAGGTAACTCTTGGAGTGACGAATGGACTCCATGGGCATCCCCTGGTGATGCTGACTCTGGGCTGGCCCCTCTTCTCTGTCACTGTTGCTTTCAGAGCCAATCCTCCTCTGGGAGATAGGGGCACAGGGGACCCAGCCCAGCAAGAACAAGAACAATCTGTTTTAATCCAGTGGTTTCCTAAGACCTTCCTTTCCCTTTAACTGTTTGATTTATATTCCTGACCACTTCCCCTACCACACCACCAGTGCCCAGCCAAGGTAAAGTATTGGCCAGTGCTGGTGCCCATCATTGCCCCCACTGGAGGTCTGTAGACCTTTTCCTCTCTAACAGTTTTGTGAACTAGCAGAGACATTGCCAGAGCCAGAGCCAGAGCCCCTTGTCATCATCTCTGGCTGGTGATGTCCTTGTCCTCACTTCATTGCAGCTTGGTACCTATATCAGGCCTCGCAAGAAACTGGTATGAATCTCTGAGGCTCTATTTAGAGCACGTGGAAAATCTCCTAGGAGTTGTAACCCAAAGAAAACCTTCCACTGCCCCAGGCACCAGGAGCTGCAGAGGGGAAGGTTTCCCCTCTGATGGGGCTGAGGTGAGATGGTGGAGGTGCAAAGACCCTGTGGAGGAAGGAGGTCCCTGGGGAGGATGGTAGGTGCTTTGGATGTTCCTGGATCTTTAATGCTCCCGTTCTGGGAGGGACAGGCCTGACCTCATGTCTGTGAAAGTCCCCTGGTCAGCCTGCTTTGGTAGGTCACTTGGTGCAAGCTTGTGTTGCATCCCGGTCCCTGCCTTCTCATTACATTCGGCCATTTCTCTTGTGCTGGGTGGACATCACTGTGATGAATTCAGGTCTCAGTGTGATGGCTGGTTGGGGGACGGGAGCTGTGCACATGGAGCATTATCTCATGGACTTGTCCTTTCAGGAGAATGAGATGCTGTCCTCTGAGCTGGGTCAGAGCCGGCAGAGACTGGAAACTTCTCTGGATCAGCTCCATCAGCTGGAGGCTGAGAAGAAGATTCTTACCAACCAGATCCAGGCTCTGGAGACAGAGCGCACCCAGCTGCTAAGGGAGCAGCAGTATGATAGAGGCCAGGGGGAGGACATGCTGGCTCTTCAGGAGACCTGCAAAGAGCTCAGGTACCTGAGTGGGGAAGGAAGGAGACTGAGGTTGGGGGAAGAGTGTGCATCTTTCAGCTGAAAACCTCATGATGCATCTCTGGTCTCCAGAGTTGGGCGCTTTATGGGCAAAGAAGGGCAAGGGGATGGGAAGGATAAGGGTTTCCTTCAGTCCAGGTGATGCACATCAAATGAATTGGCTTCCTATTTTTGGAGTCCAACCCAGTCCCACTGTGTGCTGCCCAGCCCTATTCACAAAGGCTATGCTCCAACGCTGAACAATATTATGTGATCCTCGGTGGCAACATGTGGTACCAGTTCTGGAGGAAACACTGATGGGGTGAGGAATTAACAGCTTGGGTCACTGGGCCACTAACAGAAGGAGAGAGTGGTTTCCAGTTTGGATTTAGCACAGGAGGCAGTCCCAGGCACCAGGAGTTGCAGAGGGGAAGGTTTCCTCTCTGATGGGGCTGAGATGAGATGGAGGAGGTGCAGAGATGACATGGAGGGAGGAGGTCCCTGGGGAGGATGGCAGGTGCCTTGGATGTTCCTGGCTCTTCCATGCTCCTGTCATTTATTAGGACCTCACAGTCCCTGCTGCAGAGGGAGAAGGAGATGCTGCAGGCTCGCTGTGAGGAGCTGGGGGCTGCCCTGCAGCACAAGCAGGAGGAGATAAACTGCCAGCTGGCAGAACAGCAACAGGTTGCCCAGCACTGGAAGGACACGTGGCACCAGGTGGCTGTGGCCCTGAAGACTAAAGAGGAGGAACTAGAGCACACATGCCATGAGCAGCAGAGCCTGTCTGCCAAGGTGGGACATGGCCTGTGAGCCCCAGGCTGGCTGCTGCCCTTATGCCTAGCCTGGCAGCCTCACCACTGCCCTGCGTGCCCCCCCCCAATTACCATGCCCACCCATCGTCTTTCTCCCTCTCTACATTGTGTCCCTCCAGTAGACTGACCAGCCCAGGAACTCATGGCTTCTCATAAGCTGTACCACCAAGTCACTGCATAACCATATCCCATCTCTTCCCCTCCCTGTGCCTCAGTATACCTGTCTGTACAGCAAAGCCAGGTGCCTGGAGGCATTGGGAAGGCTCATCAGCCAGTGCCTGTAAATCCCTCTGATTAGTTGCACTGGTTCATAATGGCTAAATTCCCTACCCATCCATCCCTACGTGCATCATAACCCCTTTGCTTGCCCCACCCCACACTCTTATCTTGTTGCTACAGGAAACTGGGAAGCGCAGAGCTTTGTGGTATTTCTGTAGCAGGTGGAGGTGGGGGGAGTTTCCAGGCATTAATTAGGCCCCTGGAGGGTTGCAGTCAAGGGGAGCAGAGACATAGGCTGGTATCAGAATTCTCCCCTGATACGGGCTTGAGTGCCAGGGAAACGTGCCAGCTTCTCTCGCTCGCTGGGGCAGAGCCCCAAGACAGCCCAGACTGACTATGGAGTGGGAGTAGGGCAAATGCTCAGAGACAAAGGATAGGCCTCAGTGGCAAAGCAAAGGACCTGGGAGCAGATGCCAAGCAGAGGGTGACAGCCCTGAAGACTGGCCACCTGGTTTTCCTTGCTGAGTTAAGTCAGTGCAGGAGGGGTGAGAAACTGGGCCCAGGCTGCCCCAGCAGTGTGCCTACATCTCTACCCTGGAACAACTGCCTCTGTGGAGTGAAGTATCTAGGTTGTAGCCATATTGGCCTAGAGGCAAAAGGGATCAATACTCATGGCAGAAGTGATATCTTTTATTAGACCAACTAGATATTTGCAAAAAAATAAAATCTTTATCTGCAAGCTTTCGGGCACAGGCATCTTTCATCAGGCATTGCAAAAATTGTAAGAGTTCGCCTCTGTGGGGTGAGGGGATTTCAGTTTCCCTGGCCCATTAAATCCTTAGCCTCCCCACTGAGACTGCCAGCAAGGGGAAAAATTAATGCAAAGGCCTAGTAGCAGGTTTTCTAGCTCCCCTGCTTCATTCAAGCCCCACAAAGAGATGGGAATGAATTTCAATCATGTCCCACCTGAGCTGGATCTGAGTAGGCCACATAAGCTTTCCCCGCGCTCTACAAATAGCACCTGTATAATTGATCAATTTGATATCTAAACTGGTGCCAGCCAGTAATGGGGATGCCCTTTAGCCCTAGTTAATTACCTAAACTGCCTGAGGTGCAGCTATATTGGCTAATTATAAATTGATTTAAACTGGTGCATTTTCTCTAGTACAAACAAGGACTTTGAGCAGAAAGTCTGTCTCCCCCACAGCCAGTTCTCAGAACTATCTAGCAAGTGACAGCCATTTAAGCAAGGGCTAAACCAGTTTAAATTGGGTTTCCTGCAGGTTTGACTGGACTGATTTTAATTCACTTTAGTTCAGCTGGTACAGCTTCTCTAATACAGGCAAAACCTCAGGATTTGAGGCTAAGAAACCCAGACCAGTTTCTGGAACAACACAGCCTTTTTCAGAATCATAGAAAATGAGGGTGGATGGAAGGGACTTCAAGGGGTTATCTAGTCCAACCCCCTGCTCAAAGCAGGACCATCGCCAACTAGATCATCACAGACAAAGCTTTGTTAGCTGGGTCTTCAAAACCTCCAAGGATGGAGGCCATTGTTCCTTGTTCTGTTATCTGCCACCACTCAGAACAGTCCAGCTCCATCCCCTTTGTAACCACGCTTCAGGTAGTTGAAGGCTGCTATTTAAACCTCCCTCAGTTCTCTCTTCTTCAAACTAAAAATAAGCCCAGTTCCCTCAGCCTCTCCTTATAAGTTATGTTCCCCAGCCCCCTAACCATTTTCACTGCCCTCTCCTGGACTCTCTTCAATTTGCTGACATCCTTTCTGTAGTGGAGGACCCAAAACTGGACACACTACTCCAGATGTGGCCACACCAGTGCAGAATAGAAGGGAATAATCACTTCCCTTGATCTACTGGCAATGCTCCTACAAATGCAGCCCAGTATGCTGTTAGCCTTTGCAACAAGGACTTACTGCTGGCTCGTATATGGTAGACACTAAGATGCCCAGCACCAGCATATCAAAGTGAGATGAGATGCTCCTTAAACAAACATTGAAGTAGGTGAGAGAGGAACAGAACAATTGTGACTTTCAACCCCCTACCCCGCCCCTCCCTGCCCATTTTTCAGCAAAATAGAACAATTTACTAAATTGTCCAACCAGTTCCAGGGAGCTGAAAAATCAGAATCAAGGAGGTTTTATGTAGCAGATCCTCCACTGGTGATCCATGCACTAGCCAAGGGGTTGTAAGATTGCTTACAAAACATAACTCCTCTCCTCTTGTGCCTTGCAGCATGCCAAGATCCTGCAGGACAGTGAGATGCTTGAGGCGGAGTTGTTTGAGCTGAAAGGTGCCATGCACAGGTAGAGAGAAGAATATTTTCACTCCCAGTGCTATAGCACTGTGTCCCCACGTACATGTGTTAGGTCCTACATCAGACAGCAGTCATGGGATTGGGAGCTGACATTGGCACTATGGTGCCAAAAATGGGAGGGCGTCCATGTGCCTGTGTGACTTCTGCAATATCTTAGATTGTGCAGGGAAGGGAAGGACCTGGGTTATACACACCCCACCCTCTTCATGGGTGTGTGGGAGGTTCTGGCTCACCATTGTATCATCTCCCAAGCATTAGAAGGTTGTGGCATCTGTGTCCAAAAGGGCTGATTGTCTGCCTGCTGCCTGGCACTGCAGTGCAGTCATCACACCAGCCCAGCATGGATGTCAATCACCCATCTAATATGGCAGCACACACTCTCTTCCCTCCCTTTGAACAGATATAAACAACTCCATAAATTGCAGGGTAGTGGGGAATCGGGAGTTGGAGGTACAAACACCACTGTTCTTCATGTGAAGGAAGATGACAAAGTCCAGGCTCAGAAGGGATAGCCCAGGTGCTCCAGGGTGGGACTTTCCAAAGCCCCTCAGTGATCTGGGAACACCTATCCCAGTGAAGATTAAGGTGGCTGAGGAGCAGATGAGCCAGTGGAAGCCGGGGTGATTTGTGTTTCCAAGTTACTTCAGGGACTGGCAAAAATCTCAGCTGGTAGTGTAAATGTGTAAACACATTTCCTCCCCTAGCTTGAAGGAAGAAAACAGTGACTTATTGAGGCAGCTGGAAGAGCATCGCAAGGCCAGTCAGGTGCTGCAACAGCAAGATCTGTCTGTGAATGCAGTAAGCACAGATATATACATACTTTGCCCCATGCCCTCCCAGGAGACCGCAGAGGTTTCTTGATTTTCAAGGCTGGAAAGGGACCATTACATTCATGTCATCTGACCTCTTGCATAGCCCAGGCTGAAGAACCTTACCTAAGAGTCAGTTGTTCTGTGTGTGTCTCTCGCTCTTCTTCCCTACTGAAATCACCCTTGAATACAACATCTTGTGTTCTGGGTCATTCAGACAGCAAGAAACCCTGCCTACTTCACATCCCAGTGACACATGCTATATTGCTGGGTGAGCAGGAGATGTAAGGTGCAGGCAGTTACCAGGACAGGCTGGATTGAGGAGCAGAATCCAAGGTGAAACATGGTTCTGACCCATTTCATACTTCCCATTTAACATCTGACTTAGTCACAGTGGAACAGGACAGTGACTGTCCAGGCCAGCTTCCCCATCTATAGATCAGACTTGGTACCATTTACAATCCTTTTATTTTAATACCAGCTACTGCTCTGGCCAGTTGCAAGACTGGTAACAAGTGAGTTTGGGAGGTAAATACAAAGATGGGAGTCATGCAAAAGACTTTATGGACTCACTATGCTAGAGCCTATAATGCCATAGAGGAGAAAGCTCTCCATGTTCCATCTCCACAGACAAACCCAGTGAGGCAGGAGCTGTGGGCAATACAGGAGCTTGCTAAGGTGGGGAAAATGCCAGATTTGAGGTATGGGAAGAAAATGCCCCTGGTTACTTTGAAACAAATGTCTCATGTTTGTCTGGTCTCTGCAGGCATTGGGCTCTGAGAGGACTTCAGACCAGGATGCCCTTTACAAAGAGAATGAGGGAACCCAGTAAGTTCTTGCTGCTGATGTGATGTTACAGAACCTAGACTGACTAGCTAGGAAATCCTTGCAGGTGGTGGAAGAAATTTCTGGTCTGGAAGCCAGCAGAGAGCAGCTCTTCATGCTGACTGAAGAGTCCAGGCCCCATCCTGTTGGAGGCACCTAAAAGCTTGAAACTTCCCCTTTTGTGTAAGACCCTATGAGGCTAAAACAATTAGAAGTCTTTGGGTCTTCATCCAACAGTGCTGTCAGCCAGATCATCAGTGTCATGTTACGGGGCAGGCTGTATGGGAAATGTGGGCATCATCTTTTCAAAGGGATCAAATTCATTCCCTGTATAACTCTGATATGTTAAAGGGGTTGATGAATTTATATCCTGACTATCAGAGTTGACCAAATGTCTCCTGGGCCATGGTTGGAGGGCATTTTCATTTTACCTCTATTACACCTGAAGCAAGCTACCTCCAAGCTCCTAAGTATGACATATTGATTCTCATCACGGGCCTGACCCAGCACTGTGAAAACTGATAGCAGAACTCCCATTGGTTTCACTCTGACAGTTGTATAGGATTGGGTCTAAGTGGGAGGGATGCGTACCAAGGTGCTCTTGGTTCCTTCTTGGTTTCATGAATCTCTTTCTTGGATGGTCTTCTTGGGAGTGGTGTTGAAAGTGAGATCTATCAATTGACTTGTTTCCATGCATTTGTTTCTTGCTAACAGTCTTGGGAATGATGTTGAAAGTGAGACCTATCAATCAACTTGTTTCCATGCATTTGTTTCTTGCTAGTGACAGAGTAAAGCAAGTAGAGAATGAAAAATCTGAGAAGGTGGCAGAGATCAGGAGGTCACAGGTAGGAATGACTTTGCTCCTCTCTCCATGAGCCCAGTTAAACAAGGAGTGGTAGGGGCCCAGAGTCATTTCAGATAGATTCAAGGGCCTGGAGTAGGAACTTCTCTGCTCACTAAAAACCCAAGGGGGGTCCCTCCTTAGGTTCTGGTTAGCAGAGCTGCCTTATCAAACAGTTTGGTGATGCCTTCTTAGTCCATCTACAGCACTGCATCTTTATGTTGGCACCTGTGCTAGCCTGGAGAGGAGAATGGAGGTTCAGGTGACCCTACTGGTCCTGACTTCCATGAGCCACATCCCTCTGGGTATTCATGCTCTTGAACCCATAACAACACCTGTCTTTTTGGGATCCCACTATTATGTCTCAGAGCACAAAAAGTTTGTTCTTCCTTAATGGTAGCCTCTTTTAGGTGTGAAAGCTCCTTAATCGCCATCATAGCTTCTCCCCCCCATTAAACATGATCTTAAGACATTCATGTACCAAAGCCCTATTGGTGAGCACCTACTGGTCCATATGTATCTGCATTCTGGCAGCTGGAACCTCTCTAATTCTCATGGTACCGCAGTGAGAGTCCATGTCTGAGCTGCAGTAGACCCTAAAAGCAAACATAAAATCAAATGATGGTGCTAAGAGCTATAATGTATTTAAAAGTCCTGCATGGCAGTTCTGCTCCCCAGGCTTTGCCATGCCCTGGAGAAATAAAGTGATTATTTCCTTCCTTGGATTCAGTGCCCATTTGTTTATGCCTAGCCCTGTGATCTGCTCAGTGGATTGCAACTGCAGCCTTCCAAATGGGCCAGCAGTGCTGCTCAGATTCAGGTGTTCTGGTCTCCCTCCAAGCATGGCTTTTCAGGGTGGTGTGGGTGGTTCTTCGTGTAACCCATTTCTTTCCCCACTATGGCAGCAGGACATTGCTTCACTCCTCTGGGTTGAACTGCAGGCTTGCAAGCAAGAGCTGGAACTGGAAAGGAGCCGCAGTCAGGACCTGCATCGCAAAGTGCAGCTGCTGCAGGCTGGGAGCAAGCATGGTGCTCCTCCTTCCCCACGGCAGGTCAGTACCATCCTGGGGGTGATGACCAAGCTGGGTCTACACCATGCTCCAGATCGGTGTCCAGGGGCCCTCTCAAGCTAAGTGTATTCAGTCTGTTGGTGCTGAAACCGCCCTCCTACTCATGACACAGCAAGGTGATGCCACGTGTTTTCATTCTGCTCTTCAGATTCTGGAGCATGTGGGGCTGACACTGCTCTGCTTCTCTGGGCTGGGAGGGAATCTTGGTATCTAGACACCACTGTCCCATGCCACTGGGTGGAATCAGGACAATGAGGGCATGCATGTGCTTTGAATCTGGCCACCCTCTGCTAGTGCTCTCTGCTTAACTACAAATGAAGCTGTTGCAGCTCTGATTACACAGCCCTTTCCCTCTGGAGCTAAAGAGGTGACACTTAGTTCTTAGAAAGTACTGTTACATATATGCAGGAGAACACTGGGACACATACTCATGTGTCAGACCCTGTTTGACTTTAGCCCTGATCCCATGATGGTATCCACATTCCTATCCTCATACCACAGAGGTATCTCATTGACTCTGCACAGGCCAGTGGTAGCAGATCACCGATGATCAGCTCCTTAACCATCTCCTGGGAGCAGTTATATGGGTCAGAGTGGCACTGAAACTGGGCCCTGTGGCATCATTGTCCAGTTCTGTGTGCAGGTTGATGTGTACCATCTAGCTACAGCTGAGGAATTAACAGCTACCTAAGAACCTAGTGAAGAAGCCTGGTCTGATAGTTAAAGCACAGTGCCAGCTGTCAGGAGACCTGCTCCTGCTCTTTGCACTGCCCTTGGCTGGCTCTGTGACCTTGGGCTTGGAACAGTACTTTCCTGTGCCTCAGTTTCCCTGTGTAGATTGGGGTTTAGTGTAGTTGGCCTACATCCTTGGAGGAAATGGAGGCTTGGTGGTCACAGGTGGGGTGCTGGTGCAGAGGCACAGGATGCCCCTGAGCCTCTACTGCAAAGACCATAGTGTGGGAAGCATGTAGGGAAATTAGCAGCTGTGAGATGCAATTGCCTCCCTCCCTGACTCATTCAAAGGGCATCTTTATATTTTCTTTCCATCAGATCACATTCCCAGCAGAACCTGGGGACACTGCAGCAGCTGGTGTAGAGACAGATCATCCTGTGTCTTCTCCACAGCGCCATTTGTGAGAGTCTCTGTCTCTTGAGTGTCCATCAGTTTTGTCTTGCCTGCTTCTCTCTTACCCTAACCACCAGGTCCCACCCCATTCCCCAGCCTGTACTCCCACAGCCAGTTTTGTCTTTTGGCCATCCAGCACTCAGGGAGAAGAGAATGGGAAAATAGAGACCTGGGAAGAAACTGAAAGTGGATCCATTTTTCCCTGTTCATGGGCTCTTAAACTCCTGGTCTCCCATTCAGGGGAGGCAAAGAAGGATCAGGAAGGGACCTGCTTTTAAACAGGGGCAGAGGCAGAGTGCAGGTTTGTGTAGGCATGCAGCCAGAACAAGGATCCTGTCCACTAATGGAGTCCCCTTTATCTCAGTTCCCAGCTTTCGGATCCTCACAGAGAACTGTTGGTGATGGAGAGCTCCTGGGGTATGAGGGACTCAGGAAGCCTGTCAGAGATGAAGAGTCTGCAGCAGGAGCTCCAGAGGCAGGTGGCATCCCAGCAGGAAAAGGAAGAGCTGATCTGGGCTCTGAGAGAGGTGCTGTGCTCTTTACAAACCCACTAGGCATGGCCACATGGCAGTGGCAGTGTGCTCCCATTTACTCCCTCCCCACACATCTGTCCATGAAAAGAGATGAAGATACCCCTGGCTGCTCCTGAGCATGCTGGAAACTTGGGTCCTGAGCATGGTACCAGGGGCTCCCCTCAGGGCATCCTAACTGCCTCATTTCAGGGTTGATGCAGACATAATGAAAGCAGATGGGCATGGTTTATTCCCCAAGCAGCCTGCTACCATGTTGTAGCAGGCTTTAGCCAGTATGGACAGGCAGCAGCTCCAGGGGGCAAGATGTGGGTGGAAAACTCAGAAGGCTAGTGGTTCTCATGGCATGTGACACCTTCTCATTGGTCCCTGCCTAGGGATGGATGAAAAAATGTTGTCTCCTCAAAGTGGCATCTGGCCTGGACATGCTTCTATCACTGACGGAAATTCACTGACAACAGGGTTGCCCTGGGCTTGTACTGGAAAAAGAGAGAGTAGCATCTGGGCCTTTGTCTAAGGAGCTTCTCTTAATGGTCAGGTTGAGGGTGGGGTACTGAAGAACCTAATACACAAGAAAGGGAAGGTAGCAGTGACCAAAGAAAACCTGAATCCTCCTCACTGCTGGGAGATGAGGAAAGAGGGTGGTTTGGTCTGTAGCTGCATCCCCTGGATTGAGAACTTTTTGTCCTGATGCTCTTCATCCTGGACTTCATGATCCACATTGCCCCAAAGGACTGCAGCCATCACTGAAATTCAGGGCATAATCGAGAGGAGTGTGTGTATCTCAGTGGGAAAGGGTAAGGGTTGAATGCACTTGGGTGTCAACTACCCACTTTCCATAATGAGAAATTCCCCTTGGCCAGGGCTAGGAGCAGTGTGAAGGTGTATGGACAGGTATGGAGGCTAAGTCTCTTTTCCTTTACTGTTAGGAACTGGAGGAACTGAAACAAAGGAAGTCTGGAGACCTCAAGGTGAGAATATTAACCTTGAAGCTTTAACATGCTGGGAGTGACAGGATGAAAAGCACCATCTCAGCTGTGCCCCCAGTATCCAGTCATTCAGCCTTGCCATATGTGGCCTGTAGGTCCTCAGAGAAGTGGGCACTTGGTTATATCCCTGGCACTCTCGGGGACACCACTTTCAAGCATGCCCCATGTATCTGCTGCCACTTGCATGTGCCAAACCCAGAAATGAGGCAGTGAGGCTGCCCCAGGGTGCCAAAGAGTGGCCGTGCGGGGCACCTGCAGAGCAGGATCACTGCCACGTTTCTAGGTGTGAATGGGAGCAGGTGGATGTGGTGTCCTGAGAAGCAGATGTCCCTGGTGCTAGGGAAGTTGTGTGGGTGTATCCTTAATATCCTGATTGATCAAAGCATCTGGTCATCAGGAAACCAGCAGAGTCCCACTTTACACCAACTGAGGGTCTGGCCCAATATCCATTCATTCTTCATCTGTTAGCCTTAGTAGGGGTGTTTCTGTTTGGCGCTCTGTGTTTGGGGTCAATTTATTTCTCTGAGGTCTTCTGTCATGGCTATAGTATCCAAGCACTTCACAATCTCTGCTGTGTTTATCCTCACAACACTCCCTTCAGGCAGGGCTGGGTTATCCTCATTGAACAGATAGGAAGCTTGAGTGCAGAGAAGATAAGTGACTTGCCTAAGATCAACACAGGAAGCCTGTAGCTGAGCAAATACACGCCAGGTTTCCCCAGTCCTAGGCTAAAGCCTGAGCTCCTGGACTTTCTGTCTGTGTGTGTTGGGGGGGTGGATTATTTTGCATTGAACCTGATGGGATAACTAGAAAACATTAATATGTTTCTTGCTTCCCCATGAACACAAAGACATTAACCATCTAATAATCCCACTCACCATAGAGTCTCCCCTTATTTGCTAAGCAATCCAGGAACCAGACAGGAGGCCTTGGTAACAGGACCTGATGAATGGAACAGGCAACATTGTCTTGTCCTGGTTAGGAATATTTGATGGCCCTCGGTGCTATCGGAATAACACATGGCTTCCTTTCCAGAGGACTTCAAATATCAGGCTGCCATTTTGTTGCCCATGACCATCCAGTCTTTTAATATACCCCCACACAGGTACTGGGGATCCCATTGTACAATCAACACCTTTGGCCTTTACGGCTCATTATGGGAATGTCTCAGTGACGCATTCCTAGGTGGGGAAAGTTTTCTGAGGGTCAGCAGTTCTTCATGGGTAGGATTTTCCTTGACTGAATAGATCCTGCTGAAAACTGCTGCTGTGTAAAGACTCATGGGCAGTCAGTGAGTGAGGAATCCACCTTCCTTTTCTACTGATACCACTTTCTCTAAGGCAGTGCTTCCTAAACTTTTCCTCAGCATGATCCCATTTATGGCCCCATTTCCTCAGCTTGACCCCTTACTCCCAACCCACAGCCCCTCACCCCTGCAACCCCATCCGCTGATGTTGCAGCCCCCATTTGGGGTCACAACCCACAGTTTGGTAACTGCTGCTCTAGGGGGTGGCAGGTGGTTAGGAGTGTTATGAGCTGGCATGACTTAGCCATGGATTATGTTGAGTTTGATGCTACCGGAGTTTGGCTCTGGAGTTTGATGCTACTCCGTTGTTTGACATTGGCTGATGTGGACATTTGTGAGCTAAGAACACATTAAGTTGGCCAAGTCCAATGATGGGGTCAGTGGGGAACCTACAGTTAGGGCAACACCTGTTGCTTGACCTTAAATAGAGCAGCCTGTGTTGTGAAACCAGGAGCCAGCAGTGGTTTGAGTGTTGCACCTGTTTCTAAAGTCCATTGGTGTGATATCTGCAAGCTGTTACACAAATGCATGTGGATGTAGAGTGTTCCCTGTGGGTCTCTGGCTCCCTGCTCCTCCTGCCCAGCTTATTATTGAAGGGGAATCTTACCAGTGTTTTGTGCGCTGTGATTCAGGCCTCCCTGGAGGAAGTAGATGCAGAGCTGGTTCTGGTCCAAGAAGAGCTTCAGAAGGTTTGGGGCATGCTGAAAACACGTGACATGGAGCTGGAAGAACAACATCTAGAACTCGAATCTGCCAGAAGCCAGGTACAGAACCTGCCAAGGATGTGATGTCCCACCCAGGGGGAGCTCTCTGTGTTGCAGTGGCACCTACAAGCCTCATTGCAACCCCAGCCCCATTGTGCCAGGTGCTGTAGAGACACATCAAGAGAAACAAACCCTGGCTCAGACAGCTTACCGTCTCAATAGGAAAGGAAGAGAGAGGAAACAGGGGCACAGATAAGGGAAGTGAGTTGCCCTGTAGTTCAGCCTGAAAAAAAACTCAGGACTCCTGAGTCCCAGTCCAGTAGCTCTTCCATTAGACCATGCTGGCTCTCCCTCTCACTGGGACTCACTGACCACTGGTGTTTGTTTCTGTGGCAGCATGTGGATGGTTCAGCTGCCTTACAAAGCTACAAAGTCTAGGGTTCTCTGCAAATCCCTGGGAAATGATGGAATTAGGCGGTTACTTGTTAGTCAAGGTCTGCCTCAGCCCCAGTTTGACCCACAGTCTTCACTTGAAAAGGCCCCAGACTTCAGCTAATTATGTAGCAGCAAAGACCCGGATGGGGGTGCCTGGCAGAGAGAGACAACAGCCCCTAACCAGCCAAAGCAATGATATGACAGGACTCAGCCATCAGAGCCTGTCCCCTATGGTAGGGGGCAGGTATGAAGCAGGTGACTTCAGAGACTGACACTAACCTCTCTTCTGTCTGTTGCCAGTACACCGAATGCAGCTCGGAGAAGCTGAGACTGGAGCAACACGTGACCTCTCTGGAGCAAGAGCTGGCTGAGAAGTATGTAGTTAGCAGGCTTTGCTGTTGGGGCAATGGGGTGCCAAGTGTCCCCCCCTTGCAGAGTTGCATATAGCACTCAGTCATGTGAGCCACTACTCCATCTCCAGTGTGGAGACTCACCAACAGTGCATATCCATGGACCAAATTAATCCATGGCATAACTCCACAGAGTCCAGTGCAGTCATACCAGGGATGAATCAGGTCTGTAAATGGATAGCTCCAACCCCTACTCCTCCCCTCTACCCCTATGGTTCAGTGGCAGGATCTCACAGACCTGCAGTGAGATGTGGAGGTGAGTGCATATGTGTGTCCTTCAATCTCAGCCTGGTCTGGCTCAGTCCCCCTGGCCTGGCTCTGCATAGATCAAAGCTGTTCCCCTCAGGGGCTGTAGGAACATCTCTGTCATGAAGACAGTGGAGACAGACTTGGGAAAGAAGCAGACTATCCCACTGCGGATAGACATTCCTGTGCCTCGTTCCGGATGTTGCAGTCACCTTATGAGTAGCAGCATCACTGGGGCCTTGATGCCAGGAAAGGATGTGGGGACATGAAGCAGAAGCCTAGAGTTTGAGGCGGGAAGGGTGACCTGGGGACTGGGGTTCAGGGTTGTGGTTCAGACCAAAGAGATGTTCCTGCTCTGACAGTCCAAACGAGGGGGTTTCTCTGACTGTGAAAGGGTGGCAATTTCTTGAGCACATACCAAAAAACTCCTGGGAGTCACCACTTGTACAGAAACCAAGAAAGCCAACTTTGCAATCAGCACTGGGAAAACCAGTCCCCAAGAGACTTCACTAGAAGCTTAGTGGTGGAGTCATAAGTGTCTCAGCAGGCAGCTGTCTCTCTGCACCCATGAGCCTAGAGCTGGATTTGAGACATACCCTCCAAGGTGCTCCCCTGCTGGGATCAGTGTAACCTAGCTGTCTCTCATATGGGACTCATGTACCTAGCTAGAGATGAGTCATCTCTCTGGAAGTCTCCATACAGTTTCTGCCCTTTAGATACTCCCAGAGTGCCAGGCTGTGCCAGGAGGGTGGTTTGTTCCAACCCTGGCTAAAAAGAAAACACTTCCAGAATAAGCAGAAGGCTGTCCAAGAGAACCCTGCCACGTGGGAGCCCTGGGCTGAGGATGCCCTACTCTGGCTTCTCCAGGAGCTGAGAATGAGAGCATTGCAGCACAGATGGGAACTGCTGGGAGTCAATGCATTAGATTTAAAGAGCAGAGTGTGGCACCCAGAGCAGCCAGGTTGAGGGCTGGATTGTGGCCTGTAATGACAGTCTTATATTGGGTATGAGGTAGGAGCTTGTGCTTCCCAGACCTCTAGGGAGCAGGAGAGAGAA
>NW_017728996.1:48836093-48874654 GCF_001723915.1 Gavialis gangeticus | reverse complement strand
TTTGAGGGGAACTAGGCCAGGCCCATGAGGTGGGAGGACTCCATTTCCCCCCACATCTCAGCTCTAAGCATGGCAGACAGGAGGTTGTTGCTGCCAAGTGGCTCATGCAGCGGGGGGGGAGAAGGGAGCCCCCCCCGCAGCACACCTATCCCAGCTCCCACCAAGACCCCAGCAACGGTAGTTGTGGGGGGACCATGTGGTGGGGGGAGGCGCCTTCCATTCCCCAGCCGCTGCTGACAGTTGCCAGCTGGCAGGGAGGGGGGCAGGACTGGGAAGATGGGTCCCACCCTTTTTAGGAGGGATGGTAGGACCTAGGGTTGTACTAGCCCAGTGAAGTCCCTGCACTGCTTAGGCTGGATTGGGCCCTGGGGAAGCTGTGAAAGAAAGGTAGAGGTGAAGAAAAACCCAGTGAAACTCCCCTTCCCTCCCACAAAGCATCCTTGCATTAAGGCCCTCTGTCCTCCCCATAGTCCTCCCCCGCCCCCTCAGGGATTGGCTAGAGACTGTTGTATTTTTAATCTGGCTCCAAGTTGTGCCACATTCCCTTGCTCCTTGGAGAGCTGCCTCTCCTCCCCACAGCCCCTGCATGGGTCAAGGGCCCCGGGGAAGGGGTGTGGTGCTGCAGAGGTGGCTGACTTTCCTCCCAGTCCTCATGGGACCTGTGCTTGGAGAGTCCTGCGCACTGATTTCTGGGGCATGGTCAGACCCCCTTGAGCCCAGGGATCCTCCTGGTGGCCAGGCCTTGCAGGATGGGTTTTCTGTACACATGGCTTCTGTACACATGGTGGCTCCCAGAAGCCATACCACCTTTCCCTTCATTGCTACCTGCATAGTGATCTGTCCCTCACTGGATGTTGTGGTCACTTCAACTGCCTCTGTTAGCATCCTTCTGTTAGCACTCTGCATGCCATTTTTGGAGCACCTCTCCATCCCTTTGGTCTATAGAGTCAGTGGGACAGTAGGGGACTGGAGTCTCTTGAGACAGAACTGAGCTGCCAGGCATATGGTCATGGACACTGCCATATAAATGAATGTGCAGCAGTGGGGACAATGGAGGTCGGTGTTCAGGGAGCTAATGCAGAGACTTGTTTTTGCAGAGAACAGGCCTTAAGGCACCTCAGGCAAGCGAAGGAGATGGAGAAAACCGAGCTGGAGATTAAAGCCTCTTCATTAGAGCTGAAGGTAACTTGTGGGAAGGGCATGGGATCTGAGACACATGTGTACTACCTGCAGGGGTACTCTATAGAAACCAGCTTACATATGTGTGTGTGTGAGTTTGTGTTCTGTATACATGATACTTCATAGAAAGGTGCCTGTGAACTGAGGGCTGTGTGTGTCTTTCGTGTAGCAGCTCTTCAGGGAAATCTCATGCGTGCTGCATGTGTTTGTGCATGTGTTCTTTATGTAGGGTATTTCCAGGAAAGCTTTGTGTAAACTGGAGCGGGGGTGGGTGTGCATACACACACATGTGCATTGCATCAATACCCCAGGGAAGGACACATGATCTGGTGTGTGGGCATCAATAAATTCACACCACCATTTTAGTGCACAGGCAAAACTAGATTCTCCCCTACAGCGTCATCTTCCATAATCAACAACTTCACACTGTAGGTACAATTTTCCAGAGGACTTTGCTTGTGATCAGATTTTTTAGGGCTTCAGACTTACAATATTCCCAGTCAGGGATGGATTTCTGGATTTTTCAGCTCTTCTGAAAACCTGGCCACTTATTTTAGTATCCAAATGGGAGCTCAATCTTTTTAGTCTTGAAGAACCCCTCCTGGGACCTGAGGGCCCCCTCCATAACTTTTATGAGTTGAATGGCACTCAGTTTCAAAAACTAATTTATATATTACAGCGGCAGCCCTTACCTCCTTGCAGAGGGGCTAGGCAATCTGGGTAGAGGATAAGCCAGGCAGGAGCAAGCCTGAGCTTGCATTTATCTGTTAATCCTCTTACATCTTATCTCCTCAGACCCTGTGGCATCCTTCAAAGTATCTGGCAGTCCCAGTACCTGGTTGAGAATCAGTATTATAGGGTCTGGTGTTCTCAGAGGCATTAAAGAAAGTTGTTCTGGTCCTGAAGTGAGTGCCACAATGTGGAGGGTGTATGGAAGGTGAGGCTGCTGGCATGGGTAGTGTAGGCGCCAACTCAGTGGGTGCTCCAGGGCTCAAGCACCCATTGTAAAAAATTAGTGGATGCTCAGCACCCATGAGTCATGGTGGTTTTGGCTTTGTGTGTCAGATCTCTGCTTTCAGACATTAAACCTCCCCACCCCCCACCCCCGCAAAGACCATGCTTTCATGCTTTACAGAAAGAAGCAGCGCATTACTTTAACCCGGTTCTGCAGCATCTGTATAGATCCAGTGCTTCAGCAGGGCTTTTTGGCTTGGTTAGCTAAAACTGATTCAATCAGCTATTAGATAAAAGCCACTAAAGTGCCTGATCATTACAGATGTCGGGTGAGCAGGGTTGAAGTAACACGCTGCCTCTTCTGGGCACGCACAGGGCTCAGTGTGGGAAGATGCCAAGGTTAAAGTAAAGCATAATTTTTTAGGGTTTTTTTTATATCTGCAAGCAGCCACCAGTAAAAGCCAAAGTTGGTGCTTATGATGGGTAGAGTGTTTGGGGAAGGGTGCACTGAAGTGGACTGGAGATGTTTAAGAGTGCAAAGCCGAGACAGATCATTAGCATTAACAATGGGAATGAAACTGCTAACACTGTTGTGGGTGGAAATGCACGTTTTATCCACCATCTGTTCAGGGCTCAGAAGGAATCTTGTGGTGTAGGAGAGCAAGGAGAAGGTGGATGGGTGTTGTGAGGGTGCCTGGGGAGCACTGGGTGGCTCAGGAAATTAGAGGCATGGACATACAAACAATTTACTGCAGGATAAAATGGGGTGGAGCTTTACTGCATGTCAGCTGTTCTGTGGTAAAAGCCTGTGTGCCCACTTCAGTAGGGACAGACATTACACATAAACTGGTTTAAGTGATCAGAAACTGATTTAAACCTATAACAGAACAGATGTTCAGTGCACATAAACCAGTTTGAAAATGTCTGAAACCAGTTTGAGATAAACCTGGTTGAATGTAGTATCAGAGTTAACTGATTTGGGTCAAACCGGTTTATGCAATGTCTGTCCCAGACCTTCTAGATTATGGTAGGTTAGTTCACTTTCAGTCAAAGTTGTCAGGGATTATCTTCCACCTACCAAGGGGTAAGAGCATGCATGTGGCCAGTTACCACAGGACAATCTGTGTGGTAAAATCCCTTCCCCTTCTCGCCCTGTGGTAAATGGTTAGTCTGCTCATGCATTGAGATACGCTGTGGAGGCTTTCATCCCTGTGCTCCCAGTTCAAATCCAGGCCGCAGGTGGTTGGAGGTGTCCGTGCTATGACACCCGTGGGCACAGCATCAATGATGAATCCTTTGCTGGTAGCCCGAGCAGAGAAGGCAAGCGTCAAAGCAGCACACATCCAACTCCCCACTCACCCTCCCTCAGCATGAGGTAGAGGCACATGTGTGGGAGGCTCATACTGCTGCTGCCCAGGTTGGATTTGGCCCAGGGAGAGAAGGTTTCTATCTGCAGCCCCAAAGCCCTGCGGCTATGCAGTCTTACTGCAAATCACAGATGTCTTGGAGAGAGGCCCATGCACAGATCGTAGCAGGGAGCAGGCCACACACTGAAACACTCTCCTCTAACACCCCCTTTATGTCCTTCCTAGCTGGCTGAAATGGAGGTCCTGAGAGACAGCACCCCACAGCTTGGACAGGCTCCTGCCCTGATGGCAACGCAGAACAGGTCCCCTGGGCAGAGTCGTGACAGCCGCTGCCAAGGGAAGTGCTCTCGCTGTGATTCCCTTCTGGGCCAGCTGGACAAAATGATCCAAAGTAAGACTTCCTTCTCCTCCTCAGATTTGTCACCACACTCAGCCTATGAGATAATGAACCTACGAATGCCAGGGGGGTTAGAAGTTCATCTCTGGGTGCGCAGAATGCTTGGAGTCCCTTATAGAAGGCCTTGGAGCCTCACAGATACTCCTGAGTCCCTTGTTATAGTGTCCATTGTCAATAACCCACCAGTCTACTCTTCCCACCTTCCCAACGTGTGATCTCCACCCCCCTGCCACCCCCAGTCTAATTTCCTTCGAAGGTTGGCTTTTTGTCACTTCAGTAGTTCCTACCTGCTCTCTGCATTGACAGGCCTGAATCTGAGCATGTTGTGTCTAATGACTGCTCTGAGGACAGTGGCTAGTTGCCCGCTGTTTTGGGAGCAAGTGTGTGTGTGTATGTGTGCGTGTATGCTTGTGCATGTGTGTATATGTACATGTGTGGGTGCATGGGACTCAATTCAGCATTGATTGCTGCTACAATGTTTTCTCTGTTGCTTTTCTGCTTTCGATGTATGGTTTGCCTCCAGGCTGCAGGGACAAAGGAAGGAATACCGAGGAGGACAAGGACCAGGCTTTCACCTACCTGTGTGAGCTTCGGGAACTCCTCAAGGTGAGTGAGCTGAGGTCAGCCTCTCTGGCAAAGACAGCAAAGGCTCCAGGAGAGAGCCTGGCACAGTGATGGGTGTTGGTGTCCACTAGAGGACTCCCTAACTCTTTCTGGTCCTGTACCTGCCTCAGCTGTGGTGCCCAAGGGCTGCCAGAAGAAGGTAATGTTGCTAGGAGGACAGTTAAGGGGAGCGGGGTGTTTGAAGAGGGTGAAAGTCCACTCTATGTGGCCTGCAGTTGGTAGCCCTCAAATAGGCACTGTGGGTCTTACTGTGGCTGAATAAGGTGTGTTGGGAGGCTGTTTAGAAATCCATGCTATCAGTTTGACACCCCTTGTGCAGGGAAATCATGGGCCAGCTATGAATGTGATCTTGAATCCAAAAAGCTAGCAGCTCTTTTCTAATATGGATTATGGCTCTGCTGTAGGCCCCAGCTAGAATTGGAGCTGACTATGTTAGGTACTGCACTAACACAAAAGAGAATCTGTGCCCAGGGAATGCGTCTACATGAGACTTATTGTGCATTAGCCTAATAATACTGTGCAGTAGTGTAGCAGTTATTAACCATGCTAATAGCCTACTGCGCAGTCTTATTAGGCTAATGCACAGTGTCACTAAAAAACCCTGCACCGGTGCTACTGTGCAGTAACTCTAGTTACTGTGCATTCAGTTAGTACCTCTTATTAGAGGCACTAAACTAAATGTGCAGTAACTAAGGTGCATTAATGAATATGTAGATGTTCCCACTGTAGCTCCTGGTGCAGCAGACACGGACAAAAATCTGCTCCCTTCTCCAGAGAGCTTTATCCCCTCTGGATGCAACAAGGACATCAGCTCGGTTTCCATATCCACCTGAGTTCATCTTAAATAAGCTGACATTTTAGTGCTGATGGAACAGAAAGAAAGAATAGCAGAGCATGAAGCAGAGGGAAGCGCCATCTGATAGAGAGGAAACAACTCTGTGCTTTGGGAGAACCAATGCAATTCACTCCTCTGCCACAGACTCCCTATAATACCTTTGTCAAGCCACTTAAGTCCAGATCCTCCAAGGTATTTTGGTGCCTAACTCCCCTGGATTTTGATGGGAGTTAGGTACCTACTTACAGTGGAGGATGTGGGCCTTCAAGCCAGCTTTCTGGAAGTATGTAGGCCCTAAAAAAGTGCAGAGAAGCACTGAAAAGGATTTTCAACAACCTGCCTGCATCTTTAGATACCAGAGTATATTTTTGGAACCTTGATCCGTGGTCCCTCTGGCCTGGGTTTTAAAGGCATTAAACTTGGCTTCACACAGTGTTGCTACCCCTAAGTGATTTAGGATCTTAAGTGTCACGTTCAAAAGTGATTTAGACACTGATCCTTCTGTAATCTCATAGTCTTTCAATAAGACTTAGGCCACTAAATCACGTGGGGCCAGATTTTGAAGATACTTTGTTCCCTAATTGCCTTTGATTCCAGTGGAATTTAAGCACCTCAGTACCTTTGGGGGTCTAGCTCTTAGGTCTTGCTGTGCTAAGCATGATGAGGCCTAAATACCTTAAAAAAACCCAGGCTTCTGTTCACTCTCTATACACAAGGGATAGCAGTGCCGTCATAGCACCCAGGAAGCACATCAAAGGTTGGGAAGTAGAGTGATGGGTACTTAAAATAGGTTAAGCAGAGAAAGCCAGTCAGCTACAGCAGTGGTTCTTAACCTTTTTTGTACCAGGACCCATTTGTAAACATGGATGGCCAGTCCTGACCCAGTATCCCTCACTCCTGACCCACTATCCCCCTTCCCTCAGGACCCAGTGTGTGGGGCAAGGGGTGGGTGTGTGGGGCATGGGGGGCCCCAAGTAGCCCCTTGCAGGCTGGAGCTCTTGAGACCCACTTTTGGGTCACAACCCATGGGTTGAGAACATTGAGCTACAGCCATCCTCTGAGTGACGTTGTCAGCTTGAGGCAAACACAGTGGACAGACACCTGAATGTGCCCCATTCTGGCCTGATGCCTTGGACTCTTGTGGAGTTACCTCTGCTTACACCAGGCCTGTAGATGACCAAGTAGGTTTGATGTTGGCTGTTACACCTTCTGCCTGGTGTTCCTGTGGGTGTCCAAAAGAAAGAATAAGAACGCTTTTGTGGAAGTTTTGGGACATTAGACCGGGGGAAGAGTGACAGTCCAGGCCAGTGGCAGGAGAAGAGTCTGGGGGCAGACACCCAAAACCAAAGAGCTCTTTCACTATGGAAGTGGGAAAAGCTTTACAAAGAAACAGTCGATGTGTTAGACCAGGAGTGTCAAACTCATCTGAATTGGCAGGCCTGTCTGGACTGTGGAGCTTCTCTCAGGCTGGATGACCATGTCTAGATCCAGTCTGTGAGTTGTTTCACCATGAATGCCAGTTGCCAGAGTTAACATTGCTGCTATCTATGGCAAGCAAGCAAGGGGAGTGGCATTAACCTCGCAGGTGCTGACTGCGCTGGCACATCTTTTTGTGTAGCCATGATGAGAAGCCCCCATGGGCTGGATCTGGAGGTGGGTCATCCAGCCAAAGAGAAGCCCTGCAGGCCAGATTTCTGACCCTTCTGTGTTAGACTGTATCTTTGCATTGACATCAGTGGATTTTCGATTAGGCTTTCAGTGAGGTGAAGGAGCTGGGGTGTTTTTCTATCCTACTGCAGATCTTTCTTGCCCACATGGGTTAGTTTTTCCACAGGGCGTGAGTCAACGCCGGGATGGACATGTCACGAGGAACTCCCAAGCAGAGGTCCAGCGCCTGAAACAGCAGCATCAGCTGGTGACCGAGCAGGTAACACTGCATGCATTCAGGTCTGTCTCAGTCTCTCTGACTCATCCTGTTCTTCATGCCTCTCTGGAGAGGATAAGCTGTCTCTGGGGACAGGGAGCTGTCACAAGGAGGAACTCACTTTCAGAGCAGGCACGTAGGCATGAGCTCTGACACCAGTACCTTTGTGTGTGGGAGGACGGGGCAAGGAGTTGGCCAGAATCCCAAGTGAGGAGCTTCTGATGTCTGGGGCAGATGGAAAAATTTGCAGTGACTTGAGCCACTAGATCCCCCTTGGGAGGGACTGGGATGGGTCACTACAAGCTGGGGAAAGGCAAGGCCCTTAAAGACCTGGCAGGGGATGGAGATTGTAACATTACAATCCAGGGCCTCTCACAGCTGGGGGATAAGTCTACCAGCCCCAAAGCCAGCTTAGGTTTGGGAGAGCTCCTCAGATTGATTCTGCTTCTCCAACAGCTCAAGGGCCTGTTCAAGCAGAGGCAACACCTACCATCAGTCTGCAGGAAGCTGCCAGGACAGAAGGCTGGGAACTCAGCAGGGCAGTGGGCTAGGATATCTCAAGAGGTAAGAATAGCTTTTCCATTGCCCACCCAGGTGCATTGCCCCAGTCCCCCCAGAATGGCACTGGACATGGCTGCTGGTTTCCTGCAGAGCAGCTTTGCAGCAAGAGGAACACAGGCAGCACCTGAATGTGGAAGGAGGTGGAATTAGCCGTCTGGTGGCACTAAAATCACTACGGTGTCCTTTCCCAGGAACCCTCTATGTCCTAGTCGAAGCATCTACCACAAAAGCAATCCTGATTTTGGTCTCATCTGGCTCCTACAGGATGTGAGAGGAGACACCAAGAAACCCAAGGAGGAGCTGAAGGAAAAGCAGGCAGGAGACACGGGCCTCCCTGGCAGCACTGAAGATGCCCAAAGCCTCAGGCGGCAACTGCAAGAAAAAACAGAAATGGTATCGCTGCAGGCACCTTGCTGCAAGGAGTGGCCTGTGGCTCAGGGAGGGATGCTGGGGAAGAGCTGGAAATTCAGCTTTCTAAAGCCAGGAGCAGGGCAGGCAGGGGCTGGTGTTGGTATTGGTGCCTCCCTGATCTATGACCAAGTGCATCATGGGATATGTCACCGGGAAGGGGTAGGTTTGAGGCAAACCCATGCGGTAAAAGCCTTTTTCTTCATCTCAGAGCAAAGAAGCCAAGGGCCCTGTGAACACTCACCCAGACCCCTGCAGGAGCCCACCTCTCCCCTCCATCCACTCACCCACGCATTCTCAGGGCATCCCCTTACACACCCCTCCTCCCCATCATATTGGCCCCTCTGGCTGCCCTGTAAGCAACCAGCTGTCTTCACAGCCTCCCACTAGACGGAGGCCTGGAGGTCACTAAACAGAGCCGCTCTGTGTTTGCAGGTCTCTGCCATGGCCTCCGAGATCCAGGGGCTGCAGCAGAAGAATGAAAACCTGATGAAAGGTAGGGTGGCTGTGTTCCCGCAGCCCTGGAAGCTCACAGTCTCCTGCAGGGCAGCTGTGCGAGGACTGGGCAATAGCACCGGAGAGAGTTAGGGGAGACCTGGCTCATTTAGAAACAGCCAGTGAAGAGTGAAATCTCAGGATCGTTCTGCAAGCTAGGGCTTGATCTTGTGAAGTGTTGAGTGCTCTTAGTCCTGGCTGGTGCTAGCAGGAAGCAAGAGCCCTTCCACACTGAGACTGTTCACGCCCCTGAATACTCCAGTCATCCTCTGCCTCTGAGAGCAGCTGATTTCTGGATGCTTTGGGGGAAAGTGTGTAGGCCCAGATAACCAGGGGCATCTCAGTGCTTCATGCCTATTGATTGCAATAGGAGCTGCCTAAATACCTTTGAGAATCTGTGCCACACTGCACAGGCCACATCTAACAGAGGCACTCCCACGGCACCTGGGGGAGAAATCTGTGCCTGGATGATGGCTGTAGTACACTTTGGAGCTTAGAGATTCATTTAGTGGGTGTTAGTGTCTTTGCTTTTTGACTCCAGCCAGGCTCCCTGCTTCCCTGTTCATCGTACCCTGTAGAGCAAGCCCAGGGCATCCTTGCAATCCGGGGACATACAAGGGGAGGAACTGGCTCTAGTCTAGTTCATCTCTGATGGCTTCTCTTGCTGAGCCCAGGGGAAAGTGGTGCAGCTTAGACCTTTTTTAGTGGTAGTGCCCCGCTCAGACCCAGCAATATCCTTTCACCTCTTTCCCCAACAGCAAAACTGAGGTTTCAACAGCAAATCCAGGCCATCCGCAGCCTCCCCCAGCAGCACCAGGAAAGGACCAGCTCTAACTTACTGGTACCTCGGCTCTCCAGCCGGCAGGAACTGGACCTGGCATTGAGCCAGCGGAGTGACAGCCCAGCACCTTCTCCTGGTGGTGACCAGCACGCTTCCTCTCTGTCCTCCTCATGCAACAGGGAGGACTTGTGTGTGGCCGCACAAGTGGCATCTCCTGATGCTGGAGATGAGCACAGGAGCTTTGCTTCTGGAAGCAGTGGCAGGCAGCTCCGCAGGTCCCAGATGAGGCCAGAACCACCCACCCTGGGGAGCAAGCTACCGGCCTCTCCTCTGAGCAGGGAGCTGCCCCCGCCTTGCCCGCAGAGTCTTCCCTCCTCCCCTGTATCCTCTGGCAGATGCTCCCCAGAGCCCGGGTCCTTGCTGCTGAGTCACTGTAGTCAGGCTGGCAGCCAGGAATCCTTGCTCACTCCCAGGGGATCAGCCCTTCTCTTGCCAAAACCCTTCCAGCTACAAAGACCTAGGTCTCCCTTTAAATTCATGGGGAGCCCTGAACCTTCAGATAACTAAGGTAGGGAACAGCTGTGATGGCAAAAACATCCTGTGTGCTGCTTAAAGGTCAGGTATCCAGGTTGAAGCCGTATTGGTCTAGAGGAAAAAGCAATCAGGACTTGTAGTAGAGTTGATATCTTTTATTAGACCAACAAGATTTTTTGCAAAAATCTCATTGGTCTAATAAAAGATATCTTCTCTACTATGAGTCCTGACTGCTAAAGGTGGCTTTTGGTGGCCTGCTCCATTTCTTCTCTGAACTGTTTGCTATAGCTCCTAGCTGGGATGTCAGTGGAGGTAGCAAGTTCCTGGTTCCTGTTTTCAGCTTGGTAATGGGGCCGGCTGGTCTCTTTCCCCCATCATTACCCTTCCTGTTGGTGTTTGTGGTTGGGGGGGACCTTGAGGGGTTTGTACTCCCACAGCTGAGCTCCTTCTCCCAGGCACCTGGGCTTCCAGGAGCTGAGTGGGGGGAAAGGGGAAGGGTCACAAAGAGGTATGATCAGTGAGAAAAAGGATTCCACATGTATTGTTTGTGTTTGTATTGGAGAAGATAGCTTAGAGAAGCATGTCTGGCAGGGGGTGAGTTTTGTGATGGTCCTTGGGTTGCGGGGGAGTTTGTTTCAGTGTCTTGGACTGTTCCCCAATAAAGCTCTGTCTCTCTCTTTACTTTTATAGCAGAGATTTCCATTATGCTAGAGAACTGGAACTGTAGTAGACCACAGTCTTCAGGGAGCTTCAGGTGATTTGTAGATAGGGCAAGCCTCAACTTCTGCGTGCGATAAGGATCTATGAAATGGAGGGGTTGGTTCTCCTCCTCCTCTAGACATGTCAGCACTCACAGAGCTAAGATATAAGTGTTTGAGAGGAAAAGAGTAGGCTAGGTATTCCAGGGAGAAGAATAGATACATTTTTATCAAGTAACTCACTCCAGGCTGTTGGAATCCAGCAGCACTGCTCAGAAGACGACTTGAGGAACAGGTAGTAGTCTCTCTCTGTAGTTTGCTGCCCCTAGTTCTTCACCTGGGAGGGTACATCCACACTGCAGTATGGTAAGGACACAGACAGTCTAGCTGCCTAGCTTGAGCAGCCATAGTATGTTACCTGACAGGTTGAAGCTCAGAGTAGTCTGGCAAACAAGCCCAAGAAGTTGAGTACATACTTGGCTGGTTAATCTGCACCAGCTAGTTTTAATCTAGCTCTGGTATGTCTACATGACACCACCGTTCCAGTGGAGCAGACCTACGCTGGAGGTGGGTCTGAGAGGATCATCACACAACAGATCCTGGTGTGCCCCTCATTTGCATCAGAGGAAAAAGATCTCATGGTGCTCTCAAGCCATGCTAAGAAGGCACAGCCCTTCCAAAGGGCAGGAATATAAAGCACAGAAGAGGCACATGCCCCATTAGCAAAGCTTCTGCACCAGGAGAAGACAGCCAAGGCCTTTCAGTGTGGTCACAGGGGGATTTGAGTTCTGGAAAGGCCCCAAACCCTCTGGACCACACTGTTTTCCTTCTGCAAAGCAGCCATGTATTCTCCACACCATCTTATGCCTGCAGTGAAATCCCAGGGTCCTGATCTCTGTCCCCCTGTGACTTATTTCTTGTATGGGAAAGAAGCATCACTCACTGTTTTTGTACCTCCATATATATTCTTATATTCTACCTCTTGCATGGAAACACTATTTGTTCCTTTTCCATAAAAACCTGGAATTTGTGTTGCTGTCTCTGGGACTGTTCTTCTTCCAAGCCCACACAAAAAACACGGCCTTGAGAGAGGAGAGGGCTGGGAGTCTAAGGTAGAAGACCTCTTACAAGGGTAGGGCCTGAGTTCTAGGTCTGACTCTTCCCCAGCGCTCAGATTGAGGATTTGGGTTCAGCCTATTTTTCTGCAATGCAGTAAGATCCAAGATCCTTGTTGTCTAGAGATGTTTGGGGGAATGGGTTCTCTTCCTTCCCCAGCCAGTGGTGCCCACCAATAGAGAGACATCAGTATCCTTCACTAGCTGAGATGTTTTGATATCCACCCATTACTCTGTTACCAAAGCACCTTCCACATAAAAACAAAAGGCAGGTCCCTAATGGGCAAGTACCTGAACCCCCTTGCACCTCTTCAGCATGCTGCTGTTCTAAAGAGACCACTAGGACGGTCTTGGGTCAATAGCACAAGAACAGCCAGGCACCAGGACCTTGCTGAACCTCCCAGGGAGGGCAGGGCTAGAATTCTGCCCCTGCCTACTGCCCCAGAGCTGCAGGCCTCTGCCCCCAACTTTCAGGAGAGTCCTAAGAAAAGAGAGCTGGTGACACATGGATGTGCAGTTTCAGATCCAGCCAGGAGGGAGCAGTGCTGCATCTTCATACCCATACATATATGCCATCATTACCCATGCTCCTACCCAGCACAGCCATCAGTTTAGTCCAGGTTATTTCGAAACACTGCACGCATTTATGTTACTGTATTTTATTACGTACAACATGCCCTGAAATATAAAATGCACTTTTTTCTTTTTTTGAAAGGCAGAATGAAAAAAAAAGATCCTTCTTTGTAATAGGTAGTGGAGTGGCAGCAGCTGGGGAGCAGAGCCTACCCATTGTTCTGCTCCCTGTGGATTTCTGCCAATTTTACTCTTGATTTCACTTGGTAAGTCGCAGAAAATACTCTTTACCATATTTCTCCCATATAATGCATACTTTGTGGAATAAAAAGATGTGTGGTATATGAGAAAATATGGTAATTGCACATTATCTTAATCAGATTTGAGGCTTAAATTTAAAACTCTAGGAAGCCCTTTTAGTTGTGTTTTGTCTTTGGTACAGCTGGATGCCATGAAAAAAGGCAGTGTGTATGCAGCAATGCACTTTGAGGCCAGATTTCTTGTGTTTGTTTATTTTTAAAGGGGATAGATGTGGAAGGGAAATGCAGTTTTACACCAGCAGGCAGTGACTGTGTTTCAGGTCCAGACCCGGCACTATACAGGAAAGGTTTTAAGCTTTCCCAAATTATGTCACTTTCTATCAGCCATCTTGGAGTCTACCCAGCTCCTATGGAAAGCTTGTGTGTTCTCAAACAGCCTGCCAGGCCAATAACCTTAGGTATTGTTAGATACTTTTCGCTGATTTGAACATGTCTGTATAAGTAGCTGATCATTCTGGGGTCAGGTTTTTTTTAACCACAGGACACGTGCGAGGAAAAGGTAGGAGGAGAGGTTGGCCACAGCCAACTTACTGAACTGCACCTGGCATAAAAATACAACTGTAATTGTCAGCAAGAGCCCAACAAGCTGTGATTACAATGTCCCCAGCTGATCATTTCATCCTTGTTCTCATATCATACAGAAGGTCAGTCTAGAACATAGTGCATCTATACAGTTTTTTAATCTGTGTATTTGTTACTCCAGTTACATTAAATATGCATTTGCTGCTTAAAGCAAGACAGGGGAATCTCAGGCTCTGAGCCTACTGCTTTTCAGTTGTGAGGCTTCCTCTCTGCCGCATGTAAAATTCCCGTTTTCCCACCTAGCCCATCTGAGCCCAGCCTAGCTCTGAATTCCAGAGCTATATGTGCAAGGGAAGCATGGAACAGCCTGGGCCAGGAGAGACAGCACCATCCCAGGACGGGGTGAGGCTGAACAGTAAGAAATACGTCAGTGAGACATACAGCAGTTCAATACCTATTATGAAGCAAGGAGGTGGGAGTGCAGCTTAGTTATGAAGGTAGGACTGGGTGTCTTAGGGCCTTCCAGACCCTGCGGCCACTTCTCTTCCAAAGATGAGGGGTTCTCCATTCAAAGCGACTCCACAGTCCACTGCTCTATATGATCAGTGTTGTTAAATATATATATAAGAAAGAGCTAAGTTGTTCACAATCCTGAAACGTAGCCTTTAAGAACAACGCCAAAAATTATGACAGTTGACAATAGTGTGTGATAAACCTGGTACTTGCTGCTGAGGTCTGTGAAATAAAGGCTGACATTTCATCCACATGTCATCTGACTGATCCCAATGAGTGGAAAGGAATGATCTGGAGGTCACTGTGGCTGTAGCATGATGGTCTTCCATACTGCTCCTAGCAGAATCCATGTGACTACAACATGGGCCAAATATAGCTGGTAGTGGTCAAAACCCCACTGCCTTCACTAAAGCATCATCCATGGAGTCAGGGGTCATAACTCCAGTGAAGGCCATGCATTTGCATTGGCTTATACCAAGGCTGGGTCTGGCACAGTGCACCCGAAGTGGCCTTTTAACTTTGATCACAAGTTACCTTTGGATGCCAAGCCCAGAATCCTTCTGAGAAAGGAGGCCTCGGCCCATTCCAAGCCATCTTCCTCTCCCTCCCTCAGACATCCCTCCCTCATTTCTAACTCTTGCCCTCCTTTCTTTGCTGTTACCTTCTCACCTTCCTGTGGGAACAGCCAGGACTTAAGGGTGGGGTTTTCTCCCATTATGTTCAGACACAAGATCTATCCTACCGAAGACATTTAACAAAGAAAGTCTTGCTTTGAGTCCCTGGCTCCTTCCTTTTCCAGCCAAAGCTATTGGTTTGTAGTATTCCAGTGTAGCCCAGAGTGGAGCCTATTATACTTAAGCCCGGTATAATATCCCTTAGTCCCTGAAGATAGAGACGAGTCTTCAGCTGTGGTCACGCGTTCTCTGGGACCACAGTTCTTTAACTCGGCAGCACGGCCAACAGGGATCAACTGTGCTAGCAAATAGATCTGACAAACCTGCCCTTCTGCTCCAGCAGATGGAGGAGCTCCACTAAGAATACAGCTGAATGGCTTTGGGGGAGTCAAGGACTAAGTCTAGAAGCATCCGGTTGTATTAAATGCCACCGTGCTGATTCCACTTGCCCTCGGCTACACATCTCCTTCCAGTGGATCAGCCCCGTTTCTGGGGCATTGGGACCAATCAGCACTCGGCCCAGGGTGCAGCTGCGTGTATAGATATGAGCCTGGGGGAAGGAAGGTGAAATGGCAGCATGAAGCAGAAGTTACAGCCTCCACTGGAGAAGCCACCAGGGCTTTGTCTAGAACAAGGGTGGCCAAACTGCAGCATGCAAGCCACAACTGGCATAGGCAGCTACTGGTATAATATGTGGCAGATCAGGTAGGGAGCACAGGGCAGGGAGCAGAAAGCAGAGCAGAAGATAAGGCAGGGGGAAAGGGATCAGAGTGCACTCAAGAAGGCCATGGGGATTAATAAGGGCCAAAGATGTTGGCCACCCTGTCCCCAAAATGCCCCTCCAATCAGGAGTTTGCTCTCAGGAGCCATGTAGAAGTGATGCCTGTTCAGATAAAACCTCACTTTGCCCTATAGGATGCATACATGCATGTATCATCTGACATGCTCCTGCATCCTGGTTCCTGTCCAACCCACCTGCATCACGATGAACTCTAGGGACAGCTGCTGCTGCTGGATGTCTCCTGATGGGATGCTGAAGAGGAAGGGCATGTTCCAGACAGGGTTGTAGCCTGCGATACCCTTGGTTTCCTTTGTGTCAATGATTTTGCCATCGTGGTAAAGGTGAATTACAATGTAGTGGTCTGGAACCGGAGAATTCAGAGACTCAGACAGAGGAACTAAGCTATATGAGACATTAGTTTGACGCTAAGGAGTCAGGCAGAGGTGGGAATAGTCTAGACAGAGCAATGTTCAAGACAGTGTATTGTGGGAGACCCTGAGCAACAGAAGTGTATGTGCAATACTGGGATACTCTATATCGGAAGCTCTTCTTACCTCCTCCCACACTGCCAAAGGCTTCTGTTCCACCAAATCCTCTCAAGCCCCATCTTCTCCCCTCGCCCCATCCTACCTGGTGTGCCTGGCATGCGTGTGAGCCGACTCAGATTCTCTGCCTTGCGGATCAGCACCTTGATACGGTTGGCTAGAGCCTGGTACTGGAGGAGGAGGAAGAGCTGCCCCAGGGATCTGGGTTGGGAGGACGAAATGCTGGAGCTCACGTCTTGGGAACTGAGACACTGAAACAGCGCAGACAAAGGCAACAGTTAAAGCCTAAATGATCTCCACATGTTGAGGGCACACAATACTTCCCTAGAAAGGGAGAAAGTCAGTTGGGCCCAAGAGTTACAAACTGAGTGGGATGAGAAGGGAGGTTCTCCCTAATCTTACCAGAGCTATCTCCACCCCAATACCATGCTCTGGCCAACCAGCCTCACAGGCTGTGGCTGTTATTCCAGCCAAAATGGGCTTAGCCTTAGCACCCTATTAACCTCTTGAGCTAAAGGAAAACCAACATGAGCCTCCCTTTTCACACAAGACGATCCCTCCAAGTAGGTCTGATATGCCACTTAGAAGGATGTAGTCACATATGAAATCCTGGAACCTTAAAATACCATCTGCCTTGCAGATGTGCTGCTGAATGACACCGCACTGAGTTCTTGCAATGAGCAGACTCTTTTTCAGAACATAATAAATGTCTTATACTGGGTCAGACCATAGGTCCACCCAGGCTGGTATCCACTCTTGCAGGGTGACAGAGAGGGGATGCTGATGGGGAAAGTGAACAGGGAATGCTCAGAATTTTCCACTCCCCGCTTCTCTCCCACTGCAGCTTCCACCGTTCAGGGGTTTAGGAAGTTCTGATTTAGAGGCTGCACCTCTGTCTGCCACATTTGATACCTGCTGATGGACCTTTCCTCCTAGAATAGGTCCAATCCCCTTTTGGGTTAACCTTCCAAGCCTCCACATCTAGTGGCAATGAGTTCCACAAGAAAGTTACACGCTGTGCTACAGCACAGTGCAGTGTTACTTCTCTGGGACCTTATCTGGTGTAATACAACTGCTAGCCCCACAGTGGGGGCCCCAGCTCCCGTCCTGACCTTTCTGAGTTTGGTTTTGGTGGTTGAGAGCTCCCAAGAGTAGCTGGAGGACACCTTGGGATTCCAGGTGACTTGGGCACATGGGAACATCACTTCCCCGATGAACAAATCCTTGAGGCTGCGAGCCTTCATGTAGACTGCAAAGCCCAGTGTGAAGCGCCTCAGCTCCTCCAAGCTGTAGCGGCCAAACTGGAACTGCTCTTGAAATTCTGGGTTAAGGCTCTTTCTGCGCACAGCCGTGCGCTGAGGCTCAATGAATCTGGGAAGCAGGTACACCTTGACGTAGGAGCTGCGGCTGCTTCGGGACACCTTAGGGAGATGGGAGACACCAATCACCGTCACGGTAAGGGTTGCCTCAGACTGCGAATACAACAAAGTGAAATGGAGCTGGGGCTGCGGTTTGGAACTGGTGCTGGACAGGTACTCTGGCACGGTGTATGACTGGTTGAGGCTGGCTCCTTGTATGGGGCTTGTCAGTGGCCTGCGCTCATTGTAGAAAATGCTGTTGCTGGAAATGTTGCGCCGGTGCTCCCAGCCCTCCAGCAGCATAGAGGGCAGTTTGAGCGTCTGGGAGAAAGGGTAGCTGGATAAAGAGGCCCTGCTGAGGACTGTGCGGTTTGGTGGGCTGCCACAACCAGGGGAACCCGGTGAGTCATTGGCTGCCTCTCCTACTGTCCTTGTGTATTGCTGCTGGATGGCCACAGCAGTGGTCTTGGAAGGCAGAGCAGGCCTCAGGTCCACCAACGTCTGCTCCAGCACTTGGTTTTTGCTTCTGTTGTGCTTGCACCGCCTGCTTCGACGCCAGCAAACAACACAGCTCAGAAGAAGACTGAAGCATAGAAGAGCCAGCCCCACTCCAAGGAAAACCTGCAAATGCTCTGAACACAGAGAAAAAAAGAAGACGATATTATAATGTCACACCTTATCAAGGTGGCTGCATGTACCAGCAAACTCCCCAATGGGCAGAGATGGTCTGGCTGGAGCCATGCCTGGGTAGCTGATAGAAAATGTGATTAACATGGAGCAGAGTGCCTCTGGCTACTTGTGTCACTGGCCTATTAAAAATGCCAGAGAGACTGATTAGACAGAGGCTTCCTTCATATTCTCAGCTTCAGCAGATCACCTTAGTACTCCAAGGACTAATGGATCATCATGGATTCTTGCGATCTTAAGATCCGTGGAGCAACGAATACAACTAAACCTTGGCAAACATCACTCCATTCACATTGGCCATCACAAACCACCCATGTCAGTTCCCCCAGCTTAGAAATACTCAGAACCAGTGTTCTGATTCAACCCAGATACTAAACACAGCCCACGTGCCCGGTTCTAATCACCATTCCACAACAGGTCAGCATGGCTGGAGCTTGTGCCAGTTGCCATGAAAAATTATTTGCAAATAGGAGGCAAGCCTTACCTGGAAATGGGAAAAACAGCAGGTGAGAGGGAGTGGGTCAGCGAGGGATGGCTGGGAGTTTTGGCATCTGCCACACTCTATTCATTCTGAGCACCATTCAAGAATGGAGCTGGCAGTGTTACATCAGTTCAACACATCAGTTGCCAAGCTAAAATAAACCCAGCCTCACCCTGAGCAAGATAATGATTATGGAAAAATCTCTGCTTATCAGCCCTGAAGCCATGCTGACGCACTGTTTATAAAAGACACATGATTTCCCTACTGGAACACCCAGGGGAGAACATGCCAGATTCTTCAACCTCATTTCCCAGTCAATGTGGGGGGCTGGTGCCTGACTGGCCATCATGGGGTGCCCCCTTTGTGCGATAAGGAAAGGAAAAGCATTCTGGAAGTGGGGGAGTTCTGAGCTGGATAAAAAATGTCACTATTGACAGATTAAAAAGCATACGGTGTAGGGTCATGCTACCAGACCCAGCTTTAACATCACCCACCCAAACATCCAGAGGTTCCTCCAGGTCCTTTGCATGCCCCACTGCCTTACGACTCTGCACCCACGCCCTTCCTAGCTTAGAGAAGCTGGATGTGGCCAGTCCCTCCGCCATCCTGTTGTAGAAAGCAGCCAGCATATAGGACTGTTCCAGGTGGACACCTTGACCTCCTCCCACCCCTATGGATGGACCATTGTGGCCCCACAACTCTTCCAACCTCAAACTCTTGCACTGGGAACATGTTCCAGCACCACTCCAGCACCAGACCACGCTAACGTGGGTGTTGTGACAGATCTTAAATGCAGCAGTTCTCAAACTTAACTGAGCCAATGGGACCTTGTCAACCCTCACCATTTCTTTGCAGGTGAACATGAACCTGTATCAACACACTTCTAATTGAAAACACTATGCAGAGACACAGGGACCAGTAGCAAACTGTGGACCAGCTGCAAATCTCTTACCATGGCATCATGGATCACCAGTGGTCCATAAACCATGGTTTGAGAGCGTCTTAAAGTTATCAATAGATTCAATATACCATGCCATGTGCCAAACACCACCAAGGATCCAGTAGTTTATACAGAATCTGATACAACCTGGAACAATCTTGCATTTAAACACTTAAGGCAGTTCCCACACTGTTGACTTTCAGACCATTCCAGAGGAGGGCCGAATATTTATCTTCAGTAAATCGTTTAGATTTTTTAACAGCAGGGAAGGCGCCTGAAATTCTGCATCAAACAACAAAACAGCCACCAGGATTGACTTCGGGAGCTGGATGCACTCTCAAATACAGGGAATGAGAGGGTGAAGGAAAAGCAACAGGCTGCAGTGAGAGATGCTTGCATGAAGAATGAGATACACATTGTGTCCTATGAGAAGGGTGGATGGTTTATCCTGCTTCCTAGGGAGAAGTAAAAAATATAGCATGCACAGCGCAATCTTAAAATGCCCTTCCACAGGAAGAGACTCACTCTGAACAGGTCTGAAGAACATCGAACATCACAGCATCTAGGGGAAGGTCAATACCTTCAAACTGGGGTGCTTAAATTTGATCCAGGAGAAGGTCTGCCTTGCAGTGGTGCTGAGGACCTGGAGCTACCACTGAACCCAGTGCAAGCCACACGTGGGGTTAGGAGCTTCAATTTAGGCCATTTGATCTGGCCCTACCAGAGCTTTCACTCAGATTCCAGTTGTCCATATTTCCAGGCTATGTCTATATGCCAGCAAGCTACGGTCTAAGGTACCAAGGAGGTGTCATAATCTGTGAAGTTCCACCTGCACAGCAGGATCTGGAACAACCCCTGGCTCATGGGTAGCATGTTGCCTATGAACATTTCAACACTGTTTGCAGCCACAGGGAATCTAAAAGTTTAAACTATGATTGACAGAGAAACCTGAGCATGAAGCTTTCTGCAGCACCTGACTTATTCAGCATTGAGGCTATGGGCCACATCAGGAACCACCATCCTAGAAGACTTAGAACAGCTCTACTTCAGTTGGTTTCCATCTCAGGAGCTGGGAGAAGCAGAGATGAAAGAAAGGAAGAACACAGGTGATATCTAGCTTACCAGGGAGGGCCTCAGGAACCAGCACAATCGGATAAGAGAAAAAGGGAAACGAGGAGTTACTGGAAGCCAGTTCTCTGAAGAAACGTGCACAGCTGCTTCTTAGAGCCAAGTGTGGAGCTTCACTCCTATCTCAGGGAGTTCAGAGTCATTGTTCCACGCATTAGAAATAACACAGGAGCTTGGAAAAGCAGGAGGAGTAGGGGTAACTGTCAGGGGAGTGGGAGCCCTGACCCATCCCATCTGAATCAGCTGTAGTTTGAGGACCCCTGTGCTATGGTGTGGGTTGTGCAGTGATATCTACACCTCATCAGGCCAGGTTCTGCTGCTTCTCTCCTCCATTCCCACCCCATCCTGGTACCAAGTTCTCTGTCCTGATAGATCTTGTGGGCTCTTTGTGCCAGCATCCCTCATCTGCCCATCCAGTTCCTGTACACTTTGGGCACCATGTAGAAGATCCCCTTTCTCCAGGAGCCCATTTCTAGAACATTATTGGGATTGTGATGATAGGTGTTATTCCAAATGCTGCTTGGTCCAAGTGTAGGTCAAGCAAGAAACAAAAGTCTAGGTTCTCAAAAGCAGTTAGGCACTTAGCACCAGTTTAAAGGCCTAACTCCCCTGGACTTCAGTAACAGTTGGATGCTCAGGTTCCTTTGAGGATCTGGGCCAAAGCATCCCATAAGGTCCATCCCCCTCCTTGCACAGAAGGATGCAGTGGACAAAATCCTGTTTGCACACAAAGAGCAATCAAGAAAGGAAAGGGAGGGATTCTGGGGAAGGAAAGAGAGACTGACCTTGCTGATATTTGCTGAGCAGGACTTGGATTAGCAGCCATCCGAATAAGATCACTGCCACCCCTTCAGTCATCCCCGTGCAGATGTCGATGACAGATTGGCAGTGGGGGACAGCAGGGTAATTGGGATCCACATATGCCATCCTGCCTGTTGCCGAGAGCACGGGGCCAAAACAGAAGCACCAGCTGATTGCAGGAGCTGGGATACCAGGCTGCAGCTGACCCAGGAGGCAGACAGAAGATCTTGATGGCTGAGGGCCAGTTCCATAAAGTAGGTTTCTACCCAAGGGAATTCCTTTTCTACTAGCAATGAGTTCTGCCCTGTTCAAAGAGCCTCAGATGGGAAGAGGCCAAGTTTCAAGCTCACTTTTGTGCTGAGCTGGACTGGCAGTGGCTGCACTGTAGCAGAGTCCACTGGGGCAGTCTGTACTCCACCAGCTCTTGGTGGCAGCCAGCAAGGGCAAGGCATCTTAGGGCAGCCCCGCTCTACCTCCTTGAAGCTTCATCTCTGGAAATGCAAAGCAAACAGCCAGCATCCCCCCAGGACCATCTGCCAGTGCAGATACTGACACCTCTCTAAATAGGGCCAGGGACCGTGGGCAGATGCAGAAGGCAAGGTTTCCTTTCATTCACCCTTAATAATTAGGGTGGCTTCTGCTCCACGCAGTCACCTTGAGTCCTCCCCCTCCAGTGCTTCCCCCAAGGCCCTGTCATTCTTCATCAGCAGTAACAGACCAGCCGTGCAGAACACAGCTGCCTTGGAGCTCCTGTTACCGGTGTGACTAGAGCACTAGAGGATTAGTGCCCCATTGCACACGTGGGAAGGGAGGATCTCTGTTCTAGAGACTCTGCCATCTAGCAGAAGGCATGACATTAGTGATGGAGGAGCAGGCTGGGCAGGGAAGGTCTATGTTCATCATGTTTATCATCTATCTCCCTCTTTTTTAAGAGGTGTGTAATGTGTATATATCAATGACAGGAGTAGTCACTGATATATATACACACTACACACACACACAGAAGATGGTTCGTTAATCATACCAGGGATCTCACTGGCCTGGCTATGATCAGCATGGTAATTTAGGACAGATTCCATTGCCCAGACTCTCCCCCTGCGCCATGGACTTCAGGAACCTTGCCAAATGATAGCTCCTTTTCTGACTTTAATATGCCTGAGATTTTTACTGCAAACTCTGCCCAGTTTCCCAAGAAACTTGCCCAACTCTCCCAATGTCTGTCATTTCATAGCCTATGTCTTATGTCAGTCCTAAACCTTTCATAAGCATCTTCATTCCTCTCCCTGATCTGGAACCTCAGATATAGCCCTCTCTCTTCACAATGCATGTACACCATTACCAGCTCCACCTCACCCCTGCATAGTTCATATCCTTCTCAAACAGATCGTCTTTGCTGACTGCTTTCTCTCCACAGCCCATCTAAAAAATCTCTCTGTCTTCACCTATACACCATCCTATTTCTGACCTGAAAGATGCTGGGTTCCACACTGTAAAAAATCTCAGTTGAACAATGTTATAATTTTAGGCGCACAGGAGTTGAGACATGCCTGAGAAAAGGTGGCATGTTTAACCTTAACTTTGCCCACCTGCATGTATGTATTAGTGCAATGGAATTAAATTGCAATTATCGAACATTGCAGTACTACTTTATAGTACTGCAACAGCCCATGCTGCAGACTGGTGGTCTTTAAATAATTTTCTTTATCATAAAGGTCCACTGTAGTTTTTAAATTTTTATATATATGCCAAAGTCTCTATTTTAATAACTTTGTCTGCATCCATATACCATACACTTACTTTCAACCAATGACCAAGACTTGCCTACATACAAATCAGAGAACAACCATGAAGCTAAAACTTAGGTCTGAACTAAGGTGGCTTGTGTGTTCCACCAACATTTATGTATTCTGCTATCTTAGTACTTAGGTAGGCTCTTCATTGAAGTACCCGAGTATCTCTGTGTGAGGATATATTTAGTCTATCTTGTGCATGTGTGCTTTGCTGTGTATTTTTCCTATATGTGAATGTCATGGACTGAGTTACATGCACAGATCAGGAAAACAGAGCAACAGACAGTATGACAACAGTCTGCATGTGTGGATCTAAGGTTTTAGGTTACACATACGTTAACTCAATCAGTTCCCGATTCTGCATGCTTGTGTGCACTTCCTTATAATATTGTTAGCATGTTTGGTTTTTGAAGAGAGTTTTCAAGCAGATCTTCTGTTTCCTTGACTTCAGAGCTGATTTGCAATGAATGTCAACTAGCAGAGGTACAGTCTATAGCCTGGAACTCTTTGGTTGAATGTTCTCAGCATGATCTCTCAGGAGCTCAGCATTTCGGGAAGGCTCCAGGTCAACGTGGTTCTTCAGCTCCACCGCAGCATAGCCCATCTGCCTCAGAAATGGGAGGGAGCCCTTCTTCATGGCCTGTGCAACTGGCAAGCCAGGTCAGAACTGTCTCCGACCCACCTCTTTCTCCAAACTTGCCACAACTTCAGTGGTTGGTAGCAAAGCTGCTGGTAAGCAACTCGCACACGGATAGCAAATAGTAGCGTGTTTTACTGATGGAAATCCGAGATGTGGGCAGATCAAATGACGCAGCCAAAGTTGAACTGCGAGCCAGAGCTGAGAGCCAGGAATAAAGCTCAGAAGGTCCTGGCTCATCAACTCCTGGCAGAACCACAAGGTGAAGGGCAGATCAGGGCATAACCCAGGAAGCATACTCTGTCCTCTGTACCTGTTACAGTAAAGCAGCACTAAAGCAGTTAACCACCGCTGGCCACACTTCAGAGACCTGCTCCAGTGTATTTTCATTTTACTCAGAATTTATGATAATGTTCTGGGGACTGACTAACATTCTTTGTTCATTATTAATGATTGTCCCACCTGCTCCGATACGGAGAAGCATGCTTGGTGTAATAAATGGATTGGATGCTTTGTGCCAAATGCCTGGGTACCCATGCTCTTAGCTAAAGCATTGTTTTCAAGGAACCAAATAACCATAGTAGGGACCCCTCTGTCACCTTTCTCTGTTCAAAGGGACTATTTTTCCTCTGTTTTCTGTAGGGGGAATGCTTCCAAGGCACAGCTGTCTCCCTTTGTTAGAGCACTACCGACCACTAAAGGACAGAAAGCAAATGGTCCTGCACAAAGTGCAAGCTAGAAAGGATGAAACAATAGGATTAGGCCTCTGCATTTATCATGCTCAGAAAGTTTGAACAAATGGCTCTAATCAGAACCACTGGTAACATAAGTGGGTGTTAACCGAGTCCACAAACATTGTGCCAGATCCTCAGCTAGGACAAACCATCAGGAGCCAAGCAAGCACTTCTGACTTCCTCCAGCTGAAGATCTGGCTTCTTTTTTTAATACGACCCGTCCATCTGGGTTTGAACCAAGGTCTTAACCATAATTTTTGTTGTTCCTTCTGTTTCATTCCCTCAAGGTCACTCAATTTGGGACCAGTATCCATAATGGCTAGAGAACCGTAGCTACTCTAAATCACTGAATGCTTTTAATCTGATGATGCCTGTATAACTTCCCTATGTTCTTGTCCAAAGCCCTGTGTGTGCTGTGGCTGAATCTGAGTTAAATATCCACTGGTGATCCAAAGAAGGCATTGCCTGGTAGTTAATCATGCATTGCCAAGAGTGAGGACCCCCTATCTTCTAGTCTCATTTCTGCCTTGGGCTCACTGTGAGAGTCACCTGGCCTCTCTGTTCCTCCGTTCCATCTCATGGGGATAACATCCACCTACCATGCAAGCATATTAAGGGAATTCATCTGCAGATCTCAGCGAAAGGGAAGGGAACCTCACAAGGAAGCACCCAGAGAAATGCATCTTGCTGCTGTTAGCACGAGGCTCTGACCAGAGTGAAAGAAGACTTTCAGTTTAAAAAAACACCATGCTAATCAAAGCACATTACTGATGACTGACCAAAGTGGAGGTGATATGTTGCACATTGCATTCTAATCACCAGAGGGGCTCCAGCATGTAGTGCACAAAATGTAACAACACAAAGAAAAGGGTGGAAGAGACCTAAGGAGGTTTTCTAGCCCAACTCCCTGTTCAAGGCAGGACCATCCCTGTCTAAACCACTCCAGTCAAGTGTTTAATCTGCCTTAAACGTTTCCAAGGATGGAGATCCCACAACCTCTCTCTGTAATCTGTTCTAATGCCTAATTATCCTCACTTAGAAAGTTTTTTGAAAGACCAACCTTGAATTGTCCAATTCTTTAACATAGGTTGAGGATGCAGTTAAGGCCCACTTTGCATTGCAAAAATACAGCCAAGTTAAACAAATGGTAACACCTAGCACTTAGATAGCGCCTTCATGCTATAGATCCCAAAGCGTTTTATCATTAGCCCAATCTGCAGATAGGGAAACAGAGACAGAAAAATAGCGTGTAACAAAACCCAAGTTTCCTGCTAAGTACCATGCACCATGTTATAAATAGGCTCTCAGCAGAGCTGTATTTGCAGTGGGACCTACAGAATGGTGTTATCGCATATACCACGAGAAGGACAAAACAATATTCCTGCCTGTTTGTATCAGGGATTTATGCCAGGCCCCAGGCAGTGGAAACAGCAATATTATGCACATCCATTTAACCAGCTCAAAGCCAAGATCAATGAACCATTAACAATCCTGTAAGACAGAGACTGGCTCCCCTTGAAAAGTGATAGGCAGTACCTGAAGTTTAGAGAAGACAATTCTGCACATCTGCTGAACCCTGTCCCTGATCTCAGCTCTGGCACATGAGCACTGCAAGCCTCCGAGTGGGGTAGGATGCACCTTTCTGGGGGATCAACCTGGAATCTACCTTGCCAAGACTTGGAGTAAAGGCTGCTGGGAAACATCTTTCATATCATTACTGGAATACATAGCGCTGGGAAGGGAAGTGTTCCTGACCCCCAGTTGCTCCTGTTACCCTCTAGACACCTTGGCACCCCAGGACCCGGTGTCCCTGTGAAAGTGAGACAAAGTAAAATGGAAGAGGATGAGGAAGGATTACAGTAGGTAGCAGAAGCCCAACTCATTAAGAATTTGTTTGGTGTCATAGTTTCATAGTTTCATAGATTTAGGGTCGGAAGGGACCTAGTAGATCTTCTAGCCCAACCCCCCGCCAGGGCGGGAGAACAACAAAACCCCAAAACAAGAAATGGGACTCAAATGAGTCCAGCCAGGTAGGCATCCAGCCTCTTCTTAAAGACCCCCAGGGTAGGGGCCAGCACCACTTCCCTTGGAAGTTGGTTCCAGCTCCTAGCCGCCCTAACTGTGAAGTAGTTTTTGCGGATGTCCAATCTATACCTCCTCTCCATCAACTTGTGCCCATTACTCCTTGTTATGCCAGTGGGCACTAGGGGAAACAGCGTCTCCCCCAAACCCTTCTGGTCCCCCCTAGTGAATTTATAGATGGTCACCAGGTCCCCCCTCAGCCTTCTCTTGTGGAGGCTGAATAGGTTCAGGTCCCGCAGTCTCTCACTGTAGGGACCTGAACCTCTCACTGTGTCATCAGCTCCCTCCCACACCTGACTTCTGGCCCATAGCAAGGGTCCAGCCAGTCACAACAATGCTCCCTGCTGGGAGAGGATCAGAGGTATGCCACTGCCTGCATGACAGGGTACCCCACACAATCACATGCATCAGGTTGCGAGTCAGAACGTCATGGGAGCTCTGCCACTGACTTGTGTGACCTTGTACCGGCCCTGCATTTTGTGCCTCACTCTCCCCACCTGTAGAATCCAAATAGTACATTTATGAACTGTGAAAGAAACCTCAGAAGGAAAGAAGCTGGACCCCTTGGCATTGAAGAGGATTCCCACTGGCATCTGTGAGTGGCGGGAAGAATGTATCACATCAGACACAGACCAGGTCACCATAAAACAGGCATTTATAATTGCTATTCACATCTAGGAATGTAGCCCCTCATGTTAGAAAAGCTCCAGCTGATGCAACCTGCAGTGATCCTGCTGCTTCACCATACAGATCCCCACTGGGATGGCACCTTTGGTTGAACATGCTCTTCTGTCCCAATAGTCAATCAGCCACAACTCTCTCAAAAATCACCTCCCCTTCTGCAACTGCAGACCTCCCACAAGGCAAATTTCCCTCCATCGACCTAAACATGGATTAATAAGAGGAGGCTACTAAGTGCGGAGGGCAGGACTCTCCCAGGAGCTAGACCCAGCCTGTGAAACCCAGGGCTGCAGGAGATAAGGGTGACCACTGGCTCCACTGCTGTATTTACACAACCCCTCACTCTGTCCCCACCCCAACCTCCAGGTAAAATGTCAGATAATTAGCGCTTATTTGACAAAGGCAAGAAGAAAGGGTCAATTCACTGGAACTCTAGACAGGCCTGGCATACAACTGAACCTGTCAGCTTCAGCTTTGTATGCGTTTTGCAGGACAAACAACTGACTGCATCACAGCACCACATCACATGGTTTGCTTCTGTGCTCATTGCGTGACTCTAAATCCTGGATTAATAGCCTTGGAAACTGAAGATCGCTAAGCATATATCAGGTACCAGCAGTACAGGTTTCTTTCGTATTGTTTTGACATGCCTTAACCCCCAAAAAGAGATACCAGACTACATGATCCAGTTAGGCCTCGACTTCCCTGTGATTTAGGATACAAATGACACTGAAAGCCAGAAAAAATTAGGCTCCTAAATGTCTAAGCCACTTTTACTGCAAATGGGTCTTCAGCTTCTAACTCACTTAAGAGCTTTCGATAACGTACTGTACTCAGAGAAAACATTCAGAAGATAAAATGTAATGTAGTAATGTCTGCCAGTGCTTGCAGACAATGGGTACATCTATATGTGCCCCTGACTGTGCAGCTGTTACTGCGCAGTCATTTAGTACTTGCTAAAGCTAAGGTACTAAATGACTGCACAGTAACCACCATCACTGCGCAGTCCCAGCAGCATAAGGGGTCGTTTCTGACCCTAACGCACAGTAGCTCGTTGCTACTGCACAGTAGCTTCGGCATCATGGTTCATGCCTGCTGGTGCTATATCACCATAGCATCTCGTGTAGATGCTCCCACCCTGAAACAAGCCTGTGAAACAGCCTGCTCTATCTAACTCTATTATTCCATTACACATTTCATAAGTTATCCAGCTTCTAACCTTAGCTGGGCTTTGTGGGAAGGGCTGGCTTCATGGGAAGGGCTGGCATTATCTGAAGTTGGCCACAGAAGGTCCAAATTGCAAGAGAAAATCTGGACACAGTAAATATGTGCTAAATGCCTTGATCCAAACCCAATGGGAGTCAACAGAAAGGCTCCTGTTGACTTTACCAGACTTTGGATCAAAGGTGGGATGAGGAATTATTCGGCACAGAGTCTGGATGAGCACTGAAATCAATGTAAGGGTCATACAGGGTGTGTCTACATGTGCATTAATGTGCTGTTGTTACTGCGCATTAAGGTTAGTACCTTTAATAACAGGTACTAACTCAATGTGCAGCAATTGCCACTACTGCGCAGTAGCACCAGCACATGGCATTTTCGTGACACTAAATGCACAGTAGGCCAGGGGTTCCCAACCTTTTTATGCTGAGGACCAGCAAACCGTGGACCGGAAGTGACCACAGACAAGCAAACTGCAGACCAGCAGTGACCGGCATTGGGCAGGCAGGCACTGCCGTTTCACAGTATGCCGGTCACTTCCAGTCTGTGGTTTGCTAGTCTGTGGTCACTTCCGGTCTGGCAGCCAGCCCTTCACGGCCCACCATTGGGCCGCGGCCCAGGGATTGGGAACCCCTGCAGTAGGCTAATTCTACTGTGCATTAGCACGGCTTTTGCCATGATGTGCTAATGCGCAGCAGAATTAGTCTACTACATATTTAGCATCTTGTGTAGATGCATCTACAGGAATGTTGGGAGAGAAAATTAAAGCCACGTCTCATGCTGCAAGACTGTTTCAAGTCCTAGGTTTTAACATGCAGGCATTTTAATGTGCACTAGCTATCTTTAGCTCTTTTGTTATTTGTTAGGAAACCAAGCAACTTTTGAAGACCTGGTTCCTGCTTGGATGAACAGTGAATGGCTGTATTAAGAAGGAGAAGGGAGGAGGGGGAACTGATGATGCGAATAGTATTACATTGCAGTGGAGACTACAGTTATTAATACCCTGGGCTTTCAAGCTCTGGGAAAGCAAATTAGTAGAGCCAGAATACAGTAGGGATGATTTCCTCACAAACTTACTGGAGATCAGGGCTGATCTCCTTGTCATTGGAGGAATTAGAAAAAGTGCATCAATAGTGTAGGGCATGTCCATTCTAATTACCATATATTCATTACACTGCAGCCAAAGCCAGCTTTTGCACCCTTTCATAGAGCCTGTGGTGCTGCCAGACAATCATTATATAGTTTGATTATAAAGTAGAGACAATCATTATATAGTTTGAGTCATGAGTGAAAACTAAATTCAACCCTAGTGTGAGTGCAGTTTTTCCAGGGATGATTTTGGTTCCAAGAAGAAATTAAGGTATGAGACTTATAACCAGTCAGTCTGAGAGCCCATAAAATGGGAAGGAAGGCAGTGGGGTAAGAGGAACTGAATACAGCAAGCAGGTAAAAGGGTGGTTGTGGGTCAGGTGCAGGATTAAACCCATTTCACAACCAGAAACAGTGACAGGGTAGGAAATGGCATCAGATACTGAGAGAGTAACATCTGAGGGCTGTTTGGGATCCAGTTGAGACTGAACAGTAAAAAAGCCAACATTAAACTGATATTAGCTTTAAGATGGTAGCACTTAGAAAAACAAAAGAGGAGAAGATGAGCTGCAGGAAACAGGCCCATGAGAGTGGATTTAAGGGAATTTTTTTTAAAGATGCAGATGAATGAATGCAGAAGGATTAGGGAACATTAAACATTTTTAAATCTATCTACGCACCAGAGGATAGCAAGGAGGAGAAATCAAAATCCCATGAGTAATCACACAAATTAAAATTGTGAAGACCTACCTTAAGGAACAACACTGAAGACATCCCTTACTCATCAACAGGTTTGGCTTTCTGCTACAAGTGCCTTGCTCCTATTTTCCTCCCATTAGCCCTGTAGAGCCTGTGTAGCAGAGCCAGAGTCTCTGTTCATTTGTGTGTCATCAGAACTGTCAACTACTGCCCTGCTGCAGAATTTTGGGGGTTGACATTGTGCAGGTCCAAAAACAAGTCAACTCAGATGCAAGACTTTTAAGCCAAGAAGGAACCTACCATGATCAGGCAACCCAAGGTTGAAGACCATCACACAACTGTTTCTGTGTCAAGCCCAAAATGCAATGCTCCAACCTCAGCTGACAACTAGAAAACTCACCTCCTTCCAAGTAAGATTTCCTTTCCTGTGTCCTTCTGACAAGGTACATAGCAAAATTTGCAGATTTGTTGCAATGTGACAGGGCTGCACCATGAGCACTTCTGCTATGGCTGCAAACTTGTGAACTCTGGGCTGTCAACCACGTGCCTTAGCACCCACTACTAAATAGGGAAGCCCATAATGCCCTTAGAGGACCTTTTCCAAAAGCCCAAGTAGCAAATGCGCATTAAAACAGTAGTCAATGAAATGCTGTTGCCCTGTGAATTCCTGCAACAGGAAAGTGATGGAAGGCACGAGGAGGAAGGTAGTCACAGAATGCTGAAAATCTCAGTGATCCTACACTACCAACTACCATTGATTCCAAGGCGAGTTTTACCCTTATAAAGAGGGCAGGTCTGCACAGATCAAAGCCCTTAAGGCCATGTCCTCACATGCAGGGGCACATGCTTACAGTGGTACAAAAAGTAGCAGCACAAATTTGTGCCGCTACTATTTGCTGCTGCGCATGCCCCTGCATGTGCCCTGTGGTGCGGAGCAAAATGCCCCACTTGGCCAAACTGCCCATTTGCTACTTCTCCCAGTTCCTGATGTGCTGAAGAAGCTAGGGTGGACCTAGACGAGGGGAAACATTCTGGACAGCGGCCAGAGAATCTCCCTGGAGGACCCAGCCTCCAGTTACCCTGGCATGTGCCGCACCACATTTTTTTGCTGTAATATTTTTTTTAATACCAGGAGTTCCTGGTATCAAATTTGCAGCGCAGCACATGGTTGCATATGCGCTGCATACAGGTTGTGACACCTCAGACCGGTTCAAGGTACTGCAAACTGCACATGCACACTTGTCTGGATGCACCCTAGCGGAGCAGGTTGCTACTTGTCCTCAGAAAGATTAAGGTCAGAATGAAACTCAGAGTGCTTAGATCATTCATCCCAACTTCCCCCATCATTCCCATGCATGCCTCACTTCCACCCTTGACCCTTTGCTATGAAGGTTCCTCTGTCCCATAGAAGTCGCTCTCGTTATAAGCAAGGGGAAAAGAACCTGGGGAAAAAACAGCTTTATTTCCAGCTCTGACTCTGTGCCCTTATACCAGCAACGTATGCTGAGATTTTCAAAAGCACCTAAATTCCTGAGTACCCTTTAAAGCATGCCAGCCTTAAAGCCTTATCTGCACCTGGATCTCCCCTCCCTTCTGTAGAACAGGAATAATAAAGCTTATCCACAGTTTGTAATGTGCATTAAGACTTTATCTTGAGAAGGATATGCTTATTCTAATGTACAGCTCCACATCCTGGGCCTGGAGTTTAGAATGACCAAGATCTATTTTCCTTTCCATTGTGACCTTGAAGATTTGGAGGGAAGGCATGATAGATGCTTCCCAGTACACCAGGAATACAGACGTGGCTTAATCACAGAGACTTTTGCTCTCTCATAGGCTCTGGCTCCTCAGAGCATCTAAACCAAGTACCAGCAAAGGTGTAAGGGGCACTGATAACAGTGTAGCCAGAGTGCAACACATGCTAGGTGCTAGAGTATTAACCCAGATTCGAGGATGAGGGCAACAAACTGCACTGAGACCATAAGCCACAGTTATGCTGTTGTTGGTACCCAAGCTTTAAATCTGCCTAGCTTGAGGGATCTCTCCATCAGTTGCTGTCACATTTTGAATGCAAGCAGGAACATTACAGCTCTGCATGCTTGCATCCTGCATCATAGTTTTACTTCCTTCTTTTCTAAATCCTTTGCACATAGGACAAGTACAAGACCACACAATGTACTGCACCAGACCTATGCAGAGCAGCATTATGATGCCTCTGTGCTTCCAAGTGATCTCTTATCCACATGACACACAATAATAACAAAGGCCAGTCATTCAGGCACTTGAATAGCTCCAAAATGCCAGGATTCAGGATGCTACAAAGCCATCATTCAGCCCCCTTGTGCATATATGTTACAGTTGTCTTGACAGTGACACTAGCCCCTATAAGATCCCCACCTCATTCATTTTACTGGATGAATGACGTTCACTACATGCACAGCAATTAAGTACTTTAACCTAGCCTCATTGTTCATTGTGGGATCCTTATTTGCTGCTACAAAGACACGGGCATTAATTTCCTTGTGGCCTTTACTACGGCATACATCATTGAAGTATCGGAGAGCTTCACAGATATTAATTTACCTTTGCAACATCAGTGGTAGATGGGAAGTGACTTTACCTCCACTTCCCAAAAGAGGTACTGAGGCATGCAGAAATTAAGGTCAGAAGTTTCCCTTAATTTTGGGTAGTCCATTCAAGAGGCCTTGGGATCTGTTTTTTCCTAGCACTTAGCATCACATAGCACTTTCTGCATTCAAAGTACAGCTCCCAGGGACATCAGCTGCAGCTGGGAGAGATCAGCTCCACTCCTAAACTCTGAGAAAGACACAAGCAGCATCTTTCAGCCAGATCCTTTTGACCCTGTACCCTTGAGGCTACTCAAGCTCCGCTCGCTCATGACTGAACTACACCCTGCCGGCTAGCTTGCATTTCTGCCACTACTCCTTGTCCAAAACAGTAGGCTTGAACTCCAGCAAGCTCTTCTCTGCCCACCCCCCAGGAGCCTCCCAACATACCAGGCTTCTCCTTCTGACTGTAAGGTGACCATCACCCTTGGCCCCACTCAAAGGAGGCGCCACTGCCAGACAAAACATGCGCCCTTTGCCTATTGTCCTTCTGAATTTGCCTTACCTGCTTCATTGATCTGGCTTTGGAAGTGAGCAGAGAGAACAGATGAGTCCTGGGGCAATGCAGGCAGGGCTGACATGGGAAAGTTTGAAAGCAGCTAAACAAATCCAGTGAAGAAAAACTGTGCAGGGGAGGGGAGGAGAATGGGAGAGAAATAGAGCGGGAGCAGGGGAGGGGAAGACTGTGCTTTCAGCCACTCATTGCTGGAGAGGCAGTGAGCGGAGAGCAGAGCAGGTGAGTTGGGTGGCAGAGGAGAGGCACCGGTCTGATAAACAGGGGCCAGGAATTACTCCAGGCTCGCAGAGCTGAGCAAACCAATGGAAAATTCCACTCTGCTTCCTCTCTATCCCGGGGAAGGACCAACTCCTTGTTTCATAGATTTCATAGACGTTAGGGGCTGGAAGGGACCTTGTGAGATTTTTGAGTCCAGCTCTCCTGCCATGCCAGAGTTTGGTTTGCTTTGCCGACCATGGCATTGCATTGGTGGCTCATGTTTATCTTGTGGTCAATCAAGACTTTGTTCCTAAAGTCACGGAGGGGAGAGACAGGGAGAGCATCTGGCAGTGGTGAGAGAACCCCTTGCCTAAAACATGTTGTGTCCTGATGCTTTGGAGCTTGTATCAGGTCCGCCAGGCCTTTGGTGGGAAAGGGCAGGAGCAGGATGGAAACAGATCGGATAAAGTCTGGAGAATCATCCTGGGCGGGCATAGGGTGGTTACTACCACCTTTAGCTGCTGCTAAAAGGTCCTTGATGGAACCAGAACCTCAGTAGTCCTCAGATCTTTAACTGCTGCTAACTACTAAAGATCCTCCCAGCATCATCTCAGTCCCAGGCTGAGCCCTGCAGACATCAGGTGGGTTTCAAACCATAACTGGCCCATGACACACAAGAGCAAGACCCTGCTTTACCACAGCTTTCCTGTGTGATGACAGGAAGTCCCTCAAGTCCCGCTGGGCCTCAGTTTCACATCTCTAAAATGGGGATAACTTTCCCCCCCCCCATGTGCTGAGGGCCCCAATGAAGTCATTCATAGACCTTGTCGGGGTAGCTTGGGTTTAAAATGACTATGATAGGGATATTCTATGCAAAAACCGGCATAGAAGAAGAGTTTACAAGTCGGAGTCCAAGGGCAGACCTACCTCAAGGTTGCTGTGGGAGGACTGTCCTGTATGTGGCATCTTCCGTTCACAGATTCCAAAGTGTTCAATAGCTTGCTATTTACTGTAATTTCACTTAGAGCTGCAGATGTTTAACAGAAACACTATTGGACAGCTCGGCTCAGAAAATGAATCCCATCGTCACAGCCAAACACTCACAGAGGCCTCTTTCACATTAGCTCCGTTCATCCTGCCTTAATGAAAAAGGAGGGGGACAAGGAATAAGTTAGTGACCTTACAATGCACCTGTTCAATTTTCTACCACTCCAACCAAGAAAGGTACTCTGTGTGCAACATGAAATGATTGCCATGCAAGATGCTGCAATAAAATAAGACTACCTGGAGGGACATGAGAGGAGAGGTGTTTCTATGCATACAGGGAGGGACACCTGGATAGCACATATATTACCTCTGGCAGCACATATATTACTAATGGTGGATCAGGTTCTTTGGGTAAATCTTTTATTAGACCAACTCAAATAGCTGGAAAAAGTCTTCTTTGCAAGTTTTTGGGTATAAAAAGTTAGCAAAGAATTTTTCCAGCTATCTACCGAAAGAACCTTGTCTGCCTATGTCCTTAGATCAACAGGGCCACAACCTATACCCCTGTACAATGGCAGATTAAGGATTTTTAGGACTATGCTCTGTTGTAAAACATGGCAGTATTGGTTGCACTGACAACCACCAGGGAATGAAAGGTCTTTTTGTTTCAGGCACTTTACGATGGTTGTATCCACTGCACTGTAATTTCCCACATTCACCAACACCTATCCAACTCGTGCAGTGTTTCAACAGCAGGTTCACGATATTGCATCCATCTAGTGGTAACACATGAGAACTGAAAGCTGTTCGTACTTCTGCAAGTCACAAAGCTGGCAGGGGTGGGGGGAAATCAGTGAAAGAGCTACCCACCCCATTTCACTGAACAGTGTTTGCAAGGCAGAAAGCTCTTTTTGGAGCACATGCGTCCCAAGTTGGATTCTAGTGTCAAGGTCCGCAGGAGAAGGAGGAAGTCTGCAGGGTGTTTGGAGAGGGATATAACCAGGAATAATGGGAAGAAGGTGAATAAATGAGCATTTGCGCTGGACAGTGGGGAAACATTTCCCAACTCTAAGATCTATTTAGCTGTAGAACAGTACTGCCAAATGGAACTGAAACCCTAGTGCCAGGCACTTGTAAAGTGGACTTACTCCATTGCCTTAGGCAGGAGAGGAGGTTTTCCTTTTGCATGGTAGGAACAATTCTGCACTGACCCCCAAGACTGGGGCAATTATATAAAACCTAGCTAATACACTACAATGCTTGATCTTGATTATTAAGGGTATAAATTGGGAGAATCCCAGAGCAAGACCAATGACTCGGAACCACTGATGGGAATGGAATGGAAACCAGCTTCTACCCAACTACAAAACTGGTTTAAACCCCAGGAAAAATGACTCTGTGGTTTCCTTTGTAAAATAGAAGTAATATTTTAAGGGTTTAACATTCTTGTGTCCACAAAACCAGGCTCCAAGCATGAAGGAATTGGAAGCCAGCTCCTGTAGCTCAATTTTAGTTTTCACATTGTCTGTTCACAAGTCACTAATTAGCATTTTTTTTTGGCGCTGTGCCATCCAGGAGACTTCCAGCCCCAATATAAGAATACTTGGCAGGTTCATAACTTTTTTTTTTTTAAATCCAGTGATCCCCTAGCGCTTCAGTTACTCCTGACAACTGCCATTGAGATGGATGAGATATCCCAAGATTACAGTATTTTATGGTTTTCTAAAGGTCAGTTCTGAAAAAAGGCAAGAATCAAATTTTGCATTGAGGCTATTTAAATTTTACTTGGAAAAGATCATGACTGAAATGCAGGTAATTACCCCAATAAGTTAGAAAGGACCAAAAATCGTTATATTTATTTGTAATGAATTGAGGTTATTTAAAAACTGCTCAATTCATTCTCATGCAACTGGCTGAGCTGAACTTCCTGTCAAGACCCATTCTCCAGACTCACAAGCAAATACCAGAAACTCACCTATCACACCAAGTAAGATTGTGAGTCTCGGCCTTAGAGATCCCCCTTTCCTGAGGTCTTTCCTAAGGAGTGGAGAAGAAAAAGGAATTGCCGAATGGACTCTAACCCTAATCAGAACCAAATAAAAGCCTATGGAACATCATCCAAAAACAGAGAGAAAGGACTTGGAAGAACTGCTTTTTGGTACAGGCACTAGCAGTTACACATACTTCCATTTTAGTATTTCAGGGCACTTTTCATAGCAGTAGCAGGTGTCCCATGATAATCTGATTTTCCTCAGTGTCAGTTCAGGGTATGGAGACCATCCAGGAAGAAATTCCTAGCAACTTCATGCCAAAACTACTAAACTCATTTCAAAGTTTTCTAATTGTTTAAGAGTTTAAACTGCACCAAAATACCTGGTGAAGTACTCACATCCTTCATACTGTGCTGGCACTGAAGGTGTGCTGGAGCTCCTACTGGGAAGTAACAAGAGGCCTTTCACAGAGGACAAGTGCATCTAGTGGTTGGAGCAAAGAACCAGCTTGAGTTCTCTTGCTAGCTCCTTCACTGAGGTACGTGACGCTTTATGGCACAAATGTGCTGGTTTCACCATCTATAAAATGGAAATAATCATCTGGCTCATAGGGCTTCCAGGTTTAACATCTGCCAAATGCTTGGAAATGCTGTAATAAAAAAAAGCACTCTAGAAGTACCAACAGACAATAGTGTACTGGTCCCCTGCTCTGGACACAGCGGTAGTGGGAGCCTGGTAACTCTAAGGTTACATGGATGGGGGCCCATAAAGTCCATTTCAAATTCCAATTGCTTCTAAAGAACCAACTCCAATTCGGAAAACTGGAGTGACAGGTCTGACTGTCAGGCCACTCAATTCAACAAAGCAGTACATAAAAAAAACAAAACATGCTTCCAGGGTCATCATGTGAAGAGGTAGAAGTTTATTGGAATATAAACATTCAGATAATGTGTAAGATAGAAAAACCCAACAACAACATATACAGACACTTGTTGGAAGGAGACATCTGAGGTATTTATCCACTGCCTAGGCTATCACATTTTATTCTTTTTTTTTTTTTAAATAGGTAAGAAAACTAGTAGCAAGGCTGCTGCTGTTTGGTTAAAATGTCTTCTAGTCTGAATCCATTTGGAGAGCGTACGCAGCAACCAAAGAACTCTGTGTGACGTGCACATTTGCTCTGGGAGCTGGCTCGTCATGCAGCTTACTTCTATGAAACTTCTTGAAGAGTCCTGTTTCTGAGCTGGACTCCATGTTCCTGCCTTCCAGAACATGCTGGTATCTGCAGCTGGAGGGCAGGTGGTAACCCTCTCTGTGAGGGCCTGGCTTGCAACCCAACACAGCAGGGCTGTACCCACCTTCCTTCTGAACAATGGAGTATTCAGCTGCTGCCGGACCACTGTGGCCTTGGGTACCAGCTGGGTGCTTTTGGCTGCTTGCTGTAAAGCTCTGGCTGGTGTGGTGTTCAGAGAGAAAAAAAAATCAGCCACACGGCAAAATGGAACACTTCACACAAGAAACAGTCCTTCCTGCAATATCAAAACCCCTGAGTGCCATACAATCGTCAACAATCTGAGTGATATGGATCGGAGCTGAGGAGATCCTGGACCCCCTCAGTCTTCCTCCTCCTCCCCTACCCCCAATATGCTGCTGGTTTCTACATATTCCCTGTCCCTAAAACCTGGCAGCTCAGCAGAAATATCTGGATCTAAGCAAAATGTGCATCATGCCAAGTGCCAGTATCATACCCAGGCTAGGGAGAGGGTTAGTTTTCACAGTCTGAATGGCTGATCCTTGTAGCCAGGTAATGAAAGGGAACAGTTTATTGTTGCAGCTTATTTCACTGAGGTATCTGTTACACGCCCCAACCTTATTCTTTCCCTGAATTGGATTTTTTAAAAAACCCCCAAAAAACAAAAAAAACACAATCTGTTAGTCCCTGCCTATTTCCAGTCTACTTGCGTAAAGCTTATGAACATTAATACTTTAGTAGTGTCAAAGATGTTTATCGGTTCAGTGATTCCAGTGGCTTTCTGTGCAAGAAAACACAATGTTAGCGTGTGATACACAAGCAAAACACTCATTACAAACCTCTGCTCCCCAGGACCAGAGA
>NW_017728996.1:48829780-48835984 GCF_001723915.1 Gavialis gangeticus | reverse complement strand
CCACCCCCCCACCCCACCTCGCCCTTGGGAGATAATTCCCCAGCCCACCCAACTAAAGAAGCAAGACAATCATAATTATTCACAGAGTTTGCGGAAAAAAGAATCTTAGAGTGAGAATCGATGAAATGTTTTGGAGTTCTGCATTATTTGCAAAGCAAATATACTGGGGCCAAGATCTATCCTTCTCTAATGCATGGGCATTTGTAACTTGCACTGAAGACAGCAAGAGACAGGGCATATCAAAGCAGAATCTGACCCATGGTAGGTGCATTATAATGGCCCAATAAAAGGATGTCACTCTGGCTTCTAACAAGACCAGCCAAGCTATGCTATAAAATTAATACAGATAGGCCTCTTACAGCAAAGGTGCCTAAAATTGTAGACCCAAAATGCTCTGTGTGTTCACCCCTCTCACCTGGAACTTCAAGATGAGAAGAAAACTAACCCTTGGTGGGATTTTCCTGAAAACAGAATCATTTCTGTTTATTATAACAGGGATTTAAAAAGCCCAACTAAAAACTGGGCAGAGGCGTTTAGTTTTAAATTAGTGCACTTCATTTACATTTGTATAGATGCATCAAATAGGGGCTTCTGGCAAGCCTCCAACCTGATCTTTGCTGCAGTAACTGGTTTCGAGCTAGCTGATGATTTTGCCTGTGGGGATGTTTTGTGGCTCAGACTCATGCTGAGTTGTATTTACAACCCACTCAACAGAAAGGTTATTAAGCAGTTTGGTAATGCAGAACTTAATGAAACAAGGGCTAGACAAACTTCCAGTACCTTGATCCCTTCTGCTTCAGCAAAAGCTAGCTGCTCGCGGAAAGTTAGCACACAATATGGTTTGAACTAGTAATGTAGGCAGGATTGAGCCCTGTGTCTGTGCACCTGGACTGTACAGGTAAAACACACCACCACAGCACAGTTTAGGAGTTTGGCCATGAACGCGCAAGACTGAACCGTGTTTTAATGCGCCAGAAGGCCGGCCCTGTGCTGTAAGAGGTCTAGAAAAATCAGTAGTGTTCACAGTATTGTTACCTTCAAAGCTGGGCTAAGAAAACTTGCCAATGATAAGCTGAGCACTAGATGGCAGAGTCCTGTAAGTTAAACTGGGGCCACCTGTGAGACACGATTGTTCATGATTGAGGGGAGACTGTGAAACTCAAGCCTGCCTGAGAAATACATCTGCCCCTTCCTCTTCTACCTGCATCTGCCCTCTGCTCTCACCCCCTTGCTCATGCCTACGTCCTGGGACCATGCTGTTGGACCTGCCTCTACGCTATTCTAAGGACAGAGGCCACTTTCTCCTTCACTCAGCTTTTTTCTGTCTTTGGTGCTACAGTAAAAAATAAAAATAAAAACAAAGTAGCAAAACACATATAAAAAAAAACTCTTAAGATATGCCAATACTTCCTGAAGAGGTAAAAACAAAAACAAGTACATATTATCTGAGGTATTTCATCTGCTCAAAAACCCTGAATTAGGTCTGTACAATGGGAGACGTCACCACGGCAGGCTGGAGAGGGGCTCAGGTCCACAAGAGAGAGAGGTCACGAGTGCTTTTGGAGAGCAGGGGCAGAGCAAGAAGATGGGTCTCTGGGAAAAAGTCAAGGAGTCAACTGGGCAGGCAAAGCAAGAAACACTACCTAGGCTTCCCTCAGCTGAAAAGGGAAAGGAGGGAGTGGGGAAAGTGAGGGCTAGATTTTCTTCCCTCCCTCTGCATCCAGGAGATGAGTGTCCTTGTTCACCAGGGATGCCATCACAACTAAATGCATCACAACTGAATTGTCCTGAATTGGATCAGCCTACTCCTTTTCCTGTTGCCCAAGCCAGTCTTAGAAACACTGAATGAAGAGGACAAGGCTACAGAGGGTTTGTTACGAGACCAACAGAGAAATGTGTATTGCATTAACAACCATGCACCCAGGGTTCAACAGAATTGCAGCGTCACTGGGTATCTCCTTTTGGACCACTGTCGCTGTGTGCACAGAAGAAGGCATGGAAAGGCTAATTAAATACACTAGGAGCAGGGTGCTTTGGGAAGTCTGTACTTAGAGCAAACTTAGTTACAACGCTTTGGTGTCAGGAGGTCAGAACTACGGGTAAGTACAAGGGATTCAGGGAAATTATAAAGACCAAGGTCACAATGATGGGTCTAAACTCTGTAACACTTTTCCAAGGGAACATGTGCAAGACCCAGGCTTTAGGCATTTAAAACTACGTTAGGCCTGGGAACGAGACTGCTGGGAACAGGCTTGACCCGGCCAGAAGAGTGAACTAGTTGAACTGAAGAGGCCTTTTCCATAGTTTTATAGTTGGTAGGGTCGGAAGGGACTCTCCCGTTCCCTGCTGGTCCCCCCAGTAAGTTTAAAGACGGCCACCAGGTCCCCTCTCAGCCTTCTCTCATGGAGGCTGAACAGGTTCAGGTCTCGTAGCCTCTCCTCATAGGGCCTGCCATGCTGCCCCCTGATCATGCGAGTGGCCCTCCTCTGGACCCTCTCCATGTTGTCCACATCCCTCCTGAAGTGCGGCGCCCAGAACTGGACGCAGTACTTCATTCTGTGCATCCAACAGAGATATGGGACATTCCATCTCTGCGCGCTGAATACAGAGCTGGGACAGTTCTCTGCATCCTCCCAGGACCCTTGAGACACAGATGAGAGGAGGGCAGGATGAGAATAAGGACAGAAGTCATTCAAGTCTCCCACAAAACCAGAAACAGACTAGGCTAAAGAGCAAGGTGAGCACACTCAGGTGAGAACATCAGTGTGTTGAACTTAGGGGAGGACTGAATGGTTTGCCTGCTGTTTAACTGCACAAATGCTGTTGCTGTCTGCAGCAAGAGGGAACCAATAAAAGAGGTGGAGACCCAGGTCCCTTTGGGCATACGATTGTCAATACACTGTGTTCGGAAAGCCCGTGTGGCTCATGGTTAGAGAGCAGGAATCGATTTTCTAACCCGATAACCAACCTCTTCTCCTTCCATCTGCCATGGTGATGTCTCAGTCCTCTACAAACCCGCAGCCTCTAAAGATGATCCCTGATTGAAAGACGCCATGTGTGTCCCCTTCCCCTGACCCTATCCCCTAGCTGGAAACCTGAAACAAAAATTAAAAAGAAGAGAAAAAGATTGAACAAACAGGCGACGATCCTGAAGATAAAACACGCCAGCATGGAAGGTTTTATCATCTCGCTGTCGGCCAACCGCAAAGCAGGTTCTTTGAGATGAGGTAATCTGTGCGACTCCTTCCAGGCCTGCTCCCTGCTTTGAACAAAGAGGACACGACCGCCTGAGGCCAGTGTGAGAGACAACAAGCTCCCCCATCCGTCAGAGAGACCAGCTAGTCGAGGGCTCTGCACTGGGAGTGCCCCTGGATGAGGTAGGGCTGGGAGAGCAGTGGGAGCTGCTGCTGCTACTGCTGCTGCAGGTGCTTTGGGTGTTGGATCCTGCAAGGAGATGGACAACCGGCTTCTGGGCAAACAGCACTCCTGCAGGGCAGAGACAAGTTTGGAAAGGATTAGCAAGACAACACAGCTGTAAAGGAGAAGACCAGCTGGCTTGCCTAGACTCACTACAGAAAGCAAGAGAGGATAGTCTCTCCAACCCCAAAGGTGTTAGAGCAGAGCTCCGGGAATTTTACAGAAGGTGCAAGCCTAAATCAGACCTGCAGATTCAGGAGACTGAATGCAAGTTAAGTGACAGCAACAAAACAGGAGGGCAAGAGGAATACAAGGCATCTTGCTTATAGCAGACTCCCGTACACTAAAGCTTTGTTCATAAAGGATTAAAAAACAGAGCTAGGTTCAGTTTCTTTGCAATGCACTTCTACTCTCCTACAGTTGCATTTCACTGGGCTATTCCATTAGAAAGGCGGCACTTGGCACCTACCTGGAAAGACGCTAAAACACAGCCTCTGGAGGGACATTACCTCAGACTGAATGGACAAGAAAAGGGATGTAAAAAGGAACTAACACTCTAGTGGCAAGTGAAGGGGATCTGATCTTGTGGGACAGAGGTTGTGGGATCTCTTGTCAGGTAACTACTTCTGTTACAGTTTATATTAAAAGATGTGCCAACAAAATGATTCCATTATGAGAACAACCCAATGTGTGGAGAGATCACGTGAAAAAAGTGGAGAATACTTCCTTGAAGAGAGACAACTTCTCTCCAGAAAAGAGGACGTCACCAAGAAACAGCTTGTATAGAGGCTTTCTATATATATATAAAAATTAATTCATAACATGGTGCAGAGAAGGGCTGAGGAAAAATAGCTCCCATGTGAACTCAAGGCAGGTTTCAGAAAGTTTTGGATTTATGTTTGGCAAGTTAACAGCACCCAAAAGTATCCTGCTTTCAAATAGAAGCTGCTTTGTCTGAATCCTACTCTGCATTGTTGTCATCCATGCTTCTGTTATCACGAGGCTACACTATTGCCATAAACTCTGATGACCATCTAAAAGCTGCAGCTGGTACAGCATGTGGCAGCCTATCTTCTATCAGGCGTGGGTTGCGAGGTGCTTTTTACTGGTGTTCTAGACTTTGCACTCATTCTTGATAGTTTTCCAGACACAAAAGCTCCTCGCAACCTGTTCTTGAAAATTCTCAAGGATGGCAATTCCAGTTTCTCTAGGTAGTCTGTTTAAAAGCTTGACCACCCTCTTAATCGAAGTCCCTCCTAATCTCTAACCTAAATTTCCTCTGTTGCAGTTTGAGGCTGTTACTTCTAGTCCTGTCCTCTACAGCCCATCCCTATCCTCTATAAATCGCCCTTCAGGTACTTGAAGACTTACCAAAATCTCCCCCTCAGTCTTCCCTTTTCCAAACTAAATAACCCCAGCCTTTTCAGCCTTTTTTCGTAAGTCATGCTTCCCAGACCTCTAATTATTCTGTTGCTCCCTTACTTAAAGGACCGTCTTCACACTTATGTTCTGCCTCGATCCCTGAGGTCAGCCAACAGCAACCTCCCTCAAGTACCATCAAGGTCACTTGGCAAAATATGTGGGAGGTCATTCTCTGCTTTACAACTGCCTTCCCCCCTTGTGCCCCCCCCCAAAAAGCCCAAGCCTGGTCATCTTCAGGAAGCGTTGCAAGACCTTTGCATTCGGGCAGATGGTTAGCAAACCAGACTCGGCTGAAGAATGGTGCAGTGCAGAGAGTCTTTTGCATGTCAGTATATATCTTATTTAATATTTTATCTGGTTTTATAAGTTATTTTGCTTTTTTACTGTAGGCCAGAAAAAAAATTAAGTAAGTAAAGCCTGTCTTTACATTGCCAAAAAGCGTTTTTCCCCTCACCAGCATAGATCGTGCCGTTAATCTCCACAGACATGTTAATGCTCCCAATGCCGCTCGGTGACAAATTCAGTGCTGCTGCTGCCGCCGCTGCTGAATCCGGTTTATCCTCTGTTGGGAAAGGATAGACAGGAGTTAGACTGCAATTGCACCCTGCTTCCTGCTGGATGGCCAATGCACTGTCCAAAGACTCTGCAGTGCACAGGTTCTTCTTTCATCTCCTCTTTGATGTGAAAACTCAGCCTCTCAAGGGACAAAACACTAATTATTATGAGCTGCTTTGCAGGAGGAAGGAAGGAAGCTGAAGTTTGGAAAGAAGTGGCTCCCTTTGTAGGCCCTGAAACACACTGAACAGTTTCTAAGCAAGTACTAACATGCCCTGATCCTGTTACCTCTTGATTCTCAAGCCTGTACTTTAACTGCAACAGCACCCATTCCCTGGCTGTCAGGGCACTGGTAGGCCCTAGCACTAAAAGTCCTAGCTCCTAGCTTCACTGTTGCATCCTAAGCCCTGTATAAAACTGGCCACCTGCAGTAACGCGCTAAAATGAACACAAAATAAAAGAGAACACGTTGTTTTCTACTTCTGAAGGTACTTTGCAGACATGGAGGCATGTCTTCATGGAGGCATAGCCCTTCTGGCCATCTATTTGTGAATCCGCAACAGCAGCAATGGGGACATCAAAGCATGCTCCATAAGGATGACAGTGGACAGATGGGAAGGGTGTACTGTATTCTTTAGTTCACTGTTGTAAACAAGGAGGTTAAAGGCAAGATTCTTGCCAAGAGAATTCATATCATATTCAGCATATGAAACATCCTGTGAGCAAAGACCACTTCCAGAAGCATGTGAAGGGAAACAAAAGAAAAGTCACTTTGTTTGAGCTAAAGCACCACCCTGTTCTGCCCAGGGA
>NW_017728996.1:48812451-48824780 GCF_001723915.1 Gavialis gangeticus | reverse complement strand
TTATTTTATGTTCTTTAGGGAGGCGGCTGGTAGAAGTTGTGCGATTGAAGATTTTGGAATCTGAATCCTGGTTTAATTTGATCTGAGCTTGCTAATCGTTTGGGGCTCCCTGTAGCATATTGAATACAAATTGGAAGGGGTTGCAAGTAAAGCAACAACCTGATTTTTGCACCCAGTTAGGTCAATGGAAGCCTACTTAGGAAGAGCAGTGGCTCAGAATAAGAGAAATTGGTGCCAATTCCCTTATAAATTCATGATCTACTTAATCTACATTAAAGAAACAAAAATGTCTTTTGAATAAAATCCCTCACTCAGCCATGGCTAGGCTGTAGTACCTGCCAGGCAAGGGAGCAAGATTATCCAAAATATCAGATAAGAACAGAACAGAAAGAGACATCAGCTATTCCTGTGAACATAAGAAGCCTATTTCTCTTTCCTCTTCCTTTAGTGGGCACCTTTGTGGATCCCCTTTATGGTGGTACACTACAAACTAAAGGTAGGATTTTCAAGTGTCCATGTGAGCTAGGCACTTAACTCCAATCAACTTTGAACTCAAGTTAGGTACCTAACTCGGGTACTTTTGAAAATTCCAACCTACCTGCATTATAATTTTCCTGTACCTGTTAACAGAGACACAGAACTGTTTCCTCCATTTCAGGATTTTGGGGGTCACCCTCCTTTGTAAGACGTTCCCTTGTTCCAAAACATGCTCAGAGCTTGTTCAGCACTGCCTGTGCTGCAATTACGTGTCACCAGGAAATGAAGTCTCTAATGCAGACCAAAGAATTTTTCCTGGGGCTGAAACAAATCATGAAAAGCCCATGCATGTTTCTAGCTGCCATCTGATGTTGTATGCTTCATCCTCCTGGGATAGTGAGGCTGCTGATCCTAAGAGCAATGCCAGTAGCATTACTAGCACTTCAGAAGCTTGGTTTGCCATCACTTCACAGATGGGGAAGGGGAGGGGACTTAGACAAAGAGATCCCACAGATCTGGGAGTAGCGCTGCCTCATCCTGGTTCAGAGCTCTATCCACTGGAACACACCAGCTTCAACGGTGCTCCTAGGTTTATAAACTAGACCTCTTCCTATCCAGTTCACACCAGAAGCAAGGAGAGGGGCAGTGGCTAAGTGGGAAGGGATTTAACCCCAACACTTGCATTTTTTAATGGATATTCAGGTATGGAATTAAGTTCACCATCCTAGGTGACTGTACAGCTGAAGCCTGGTCCCACTGAAGTCCGCCATTATCTTCAGTGAGGTCCAGTGTCACAGATTTCAATCAGATCTTCTCATTGCCATGCTGCTAGCATTGCGTGAAGCAATGGTTTTAAGAATTCCTTTATCTTCTACCACAACATGTCAAACCTCCATGGCCTTGTTTCTCAATCACAAGATGCAAGAAGATGGAACCAGAGCTATTTAAATGGCTCACAAGGTTTGGAGGAGAAAAGTGTTGGCCTGAAATCTTCTGAAACACTCTTGGTTTTGCTATTGCTCTAAGCTGTAGCCCTGGGGCAGAGGTAAATGAGAATGCTGTATTAAATAGCTTTTGAAGCCACTGATTCTGATAACACGTACTTTTAGGAGTAGGTCTTTTTATGCCTGTTGCTTACATGCAAACTTCTAACTCAGCCTACAAGGGCTGTGGGCAGTCTCCTCTGCAAGCAAAATGCTAGGTTTTCTTTTCTGGAGACTGTGAGCAGGGCAGTGTAGATTCCTCATTACAAAAGAGAAATTGGGTCCTTTCTCCATGGAAACACAGTTAGGGCAAAATCACTGCTACTCTCATCCAAGATATCACTCAACCCTTTTAAAGAAAACAAGCCCTTGCTAGAGTCTGGGTAAAGGTAGGACCTTCTTCCAAACAAATACCGAGCTCCAGCCTCAGTCTAACCTATGACAAGGGCTTCTTAAGTTGTTCATATCCAGGACCTTGTCCTGACAACCTGCCTCTTACAGTGTCACCAAAATGTCAAGAGCTGCTGCATTTGCTGACTGCAGATCTGTAAGATGCCAAGCAAAGAGCAGGAGAAGGTAGTTAGGGAATTTGTTCCTTTTTGCAGTACATTGGTACTAGAGCCAGAGGAGACCAGGATTAGGAACAAGGGCTGAAGGGCTAAGCAGATGGCACAAAGTAAGGGAACCATAAGAGAGATGTCCTATAGGTTGCCACCAGTGCCCAGTCTCTTCCACTGGAGCAAAGACACCACTCACAAGGTTCAAAGAAACATGAGGTGTTTGCTGCATCAAACAAGGACTCTGTCCTTTTGTTATAGAGCTTCCTCACCCCTGCCATTGATTTTGATCTTCATGGGGATCTGCCGTGCCATGCTGAAGAGATTGCGCTGAAGCGCCTGCTGGACAAGACGCTGCTCTTCCTCTGTCATCCGTGAGAATTTCTTCTCTGGAGGCTCTCCAGATTCCAGCCTCTCCCTCAGCTGTTCCAGAGTTGCTGTCCTTGCTGCTACAGTTGCCTGCTGGTTAGCCAAGGCCACTGGCATGGCGATACGATTTGGCATAGACACAGTCAAAGGGACGCCATCACCTAGAAAAGCAACGAGTTGCTCAATCATTACACGATCCACACCAGTAAAGGAGTTGGTTTTCAAAGTCTAATACAGAAGAAGGAAACCAGGGCAGAAAAATGCTATTCCACAGTTCCCTGAAGGTTAGGGGGGACATCCCACTAAAGTCCCTTCTTTCCCAAGCACTATGCCCATTCTTCCCATTATACTAACAGGACATCAGGGTCCGATGCTTGGGAACCAAGCCATGTTCTCTCTGTCTCTCCTTACATCCTTCCAACTGGGAATGACTCAGCCCTAAAGCCTGCCCTCTTCTGTCTGAGAGATGTGTATCAGTCATCTTCACAACCAAAAGAAGCCAGGACCCTCTCAAAGCAAAACCTACAAACCAATCTCTAAGGTGATACCCTGGCAAGCCACAGGAGGAAGACAGAGGCCAGAAACTTAGACTCTAGTCATCCCTTACATAGCAGCCTGATGCTCTGAAACCGTTCTATGTAGCTTTCTCCGCGTTGGCATCAGATTGCACTTTCAGGCCATTGAAATCCACCTTCATTCTTAAGTTTAACTGCTCTTCCTGGGACAGAATTGCTTTCTGTGATGTCCTTCTTCACCAACTCTCAAGTCCAGTTTGTTTTAATCTGCCTGAAACTGCCTAGAAGCCTTCAGCTGGGATGACCCACCATTTTACAGAGGGGGAACTAGAGATGAAGACAGGGTAAGTGACTTGCCTACTGCTGAAGAGGGACTCAGTACTGGGGAAAGACCTAGAGGTACAATCATTTCCAGATGACCACGGATCTATACTCATTCCTTCTCTTTCACACACACAGCTCTGCAGTCTTGGACGGATAGTCAATATTGCTGTTCAGTCACTGCTGATCCAGGACAAAAGCTAACGGGGACCTGGAAGCCTCCATAATCTCCCAGCCACCCAGCCCCTTACCACCACTCCGAGTCCTCTGACTTGGGTCTGAAGTAGTTCAGCTAGACACAGATCACTCCTCTGTTACACAGACTTTCTAGGCTTTGTAGAAGCCAGTGGCTGACCTTTCCTGACAGCCGCTGCTGGAGAGACACGAGGGCTGCTGGTTCCACTGCCTGGGGTGACGCCAATGATCGGGAAGCGGATCTTTGGGGGAGACAGGAGGGAAGGAGACCCTGTGGTGCTGGGTGAATAACTGAACAAGGAGGAGCTGTAGCTGGGCCGTCTGCCTTCCCGCCGGTTGCCATCGATAGCAGCCTGTAGCTCAGCAGGAGAGCTTAGGGATTTCTTCTCACATTCGTAGGCATACAAGTACTTCATATACCTGGGAGAAACACAGGGAGAGGGGAACTTAAAAGCAGCAGAGTCAGCAGCACTCGGAAAAGGTGATTTACAGAGCTCTGTAATTTAGAGCACTAAGTAAAATGCTCAAGAATGCCAACAGGATCAGGCTTTCTGGAGACCCAGATTATTCACTGGGATGTCAGGGTGGCATTTACCAGGAGTCTGAGGAAGGCTGTGTATACAGTGTAAGGTTGTTGTCTGCATACAGACAACTTTCAAATGGTGGGTCTAGAGTTTCAGGGGTGGAGGGGCACAGTCATATGCTGTTAAATGTGTGGATCCAAGGAGGCAGAAAAGGTGGGCAATATTACATTGTATTGGAGTAACTGTGTGCGGTCACCAAACTAATGGACCCTGACATAATAATTGTACACAAAGGGAAGGGTCAAGGGATCAACCCTGACTTGGCACTGCTGGACTTGAGCGATCACCTACATGGAATCGACATTCTCAAAGTGGTTTGCTTGCAGGGAAATCCCTAGGTAAGACAACTTGGTCATTTGAAGTAAATAATATAGATGAGACAAGGACTCTCATCTGTGGTACTGATGTTCTGCCCACTTGCAAGAAAATGGATACGAGCCATGTAAGCTCCTTGACCTCCATTACCTGCAGCAGCTATGTGACCAACCCACTGGCATACCCAGCCATTTTAGATGGAGCCCTCACCGGAACTCCTTTGGGTGCACACGAGATGCTGGGAGCCCAAGCATAGCTCCACTTGTTCCCTAATATAGTGCATGGCACCTATACATGAAGGTTCACAGGACACAGACCAGAGTTCTCTTGAATCCTTTGTGTGAAGCCATTATTTTTAAGAGCACTTAGGTTTTCTGGGGCCATGATCTGTGACCAAATGTCCCATGAAACAGGCAAACATACCTCTGGTATACATTTCACTATGCAACTAAATTAGCTAGACATGAGTGTCCAGCAGAGGAAGAAAACCTTGCAAAAGTATAGTGAAAAGCCATATTGACTGTTCCATAAATGTACAGTGCATGATTCCTAATGGGCTTCAACTCAGTTAAAACTAACCATTTGTAAAAGCAGAGCCTCTTATCTTCACTGACAGCTATTTTCATATCAATGCTCAGCTTCCTAACTCCTGCCATTAAGTCTCTTTGAAAAAAGCCCTTTCCTTTCAATCAAAAGTGGCTGAAACATGTTTGTTTAAACTAGAAGAAAAGCTTCTGCTTTGGGAAGAGACCAAGCATAGAAAATTTTCCAATATGATATTTTTTTAAAAATCTCCTCAGCAACTGAGAACAGAGTTAAAAGAGTTCTGCAAATTTAACTGTAGAGGTCACTATTGTTCCTGCTACGGTAATAAATAATTACCTAGCCTTGCAAGCTGTTTTTCTTTAGTAGATTACAAAATGCTTTCCATAGATCAGCATTTACAGCCGGGGAAAATAGTTCTCCTTTTAAAGGCTTTCAAAACACGTCAGCATCATGACCTATGTGATGTGTATATATGGATATGTATCAGGGGTGTAGGTTGTAGCCATGTTGGTCTAAGGACATAGGCAGACAAGGTTCTTTGGGTAAATCCGATATCTTTTATTAGACTAACTCAAATAGTTGGAAAAATTCTTCTTTGCAAGCTTTCGGGTACAGATAACGGTCTGTGCTCTTCCTGGATGGAGTAGTAAAGCACAGAGCACCTGCAGATGCTTCCTCAGCCTGACAACAGATATTTGTACCTTAAAGCTTGCAAAGAAGAATTTTTCCAACTATCTGAGCTGGTCTAATAAAATATACACGATTTACCCAAAGAACCTTGTCTGCCTACGTATATATGTACACACACACACAAGCTGTATATATGAACTACCTATACTTCACAAAGTGAAAAGTAAGGGATGGACCGGTCACCCCAAGGTAACAGGATGAGCTGGGGGTTGAACTGGGATTGGAGCCCCAGGAACTCTCTACCCAAGAGGTTGGAAATGTAGCGGAGCAGCTGGCCTGATTTTTATGACCCAGCTGCTGTTATGGGCTAAAGACCCTGCGCTCCAACAGCTCCCCCTGCTCTGTGCTCTCTTCCACTTACCAGGTGCTGCTGAAAGCCATAGTGAACACACCAATGGAGAATGGTAAATTTGGCAGAAAGGGCACAGAGGAGGCAGCCAAGCAACTACTTTAATGTGGCCCCTTTAAACCACAAACACCCCCCGCCACCCCTGCCCCTCCCAACTGAATCAGATCTTCACAGGCTGGATTCAAGCTCTGCAGAGCCTGGATCTGGCCCACGGGCCACAAGTTGCCAGCCCCTAATCCACAGTGCCAAAGGACCGATAGGGCACACTACAGTGAAGCCTGGCATGTCCATTCTGCATGTGTTACAACCTAAAACAGGTCATGCAGTAGATACATCTGACAGGGAACTACTGAGTGGGAACACAGCACCATTTTAAGACAGCTAATTAGGCCCATTCCAGAGCACAGCACACTCGGAGCAGGCACGATGGCTTTTACTGTGGCGCTCCATAACACAGGCTGGAATAGTACAGACTCAGTGCCTGAATCCCGATCTCAGAACCCTGTCCTAGTCGATAGACAGCCACGATTTTTAAATCTGAAGCGTTTTTTAACAGGATGACTGTCATCGCTACTTTTCACTTCTGTGAAATACAGGTAGTTCATATATAGAGCCCACATGTATGTGTGCACGTGTGTATATATATATATCATCGTGCTGAAGTGTTCTGAGAGCCTTTAAAAGGAGATCTATTTTCCCCAGCTATAAATGCTGACCTTTGGAAAGCATTTTGTAGTCTACTAAAGAAACCATATGGCTGATCCTAGTCCTCTTCCCTAGATTCCTCTTTCCTTTCTGGTTTGTCTTAAGCATTTACAGAGGAAGCGGGCAGTCACTATAACAGTTAGTGTGAAACATAAATTGCAAACCAGAAAACAACTGGGATTATATCACTTTGTTATTTTTAATCCTGTTTATTACAGTAGTGCCCACAGATCAACCAAGGAGGCCCAGCTGTGGCAGACAGCATGTGCATATTGTCAGACCCTGCCTGGAGGAGCTTATAGTCTAAATAAGCAGGCTGCCCACCAGATGTGGAAAGAGGAATGACAGACCAACAGTGGGAACAAATGTGATACAGAAAAAGTTCTGTCAGCTCCATGAATTTGGAGGGCAGAAAGGGGCAGGTGTGGAGTGTGTCAAAGCAAGGAGACTAGCTGATCAGCTCTGTTCTTGCCATAACACAGCCTGGTTGCTTCTTTCCCCTCATTACCCTCCCACCCCCCTTCCTTTCTCTGCTCTACCCTTCCCCCCTATTCATTTCCTCCTACCACGCATTCACAGTTGCGCCAGTTATTAGAGGACTCTGTACTTACTGGGTCCGAAGTGTAAACGCTGCACTGGTAATGGAGGTGGGCAGGTTAAGGCCTTTGGTGATCTCCCGCCATATCTTCTTGTTGATGATTTCCACCAGCCCCCCCTTCTCAGTCACCAGCTTGTACAGCATGTATAGATCGAGGATCTGCTTTGCCATGATGGGGATCCGATTGATGGGGGTGCCTGCAATTCCACGGCAAGACAGCAGGGAAGGGAGCATGGAGGCAGGGAAAACGAGGACAAGATTCAGTCAGGCAGGTTAAAGCCATCGATCTCCCTTCTACCGAGAAACGCAGATGATTTTATTAGCAACCTTCTTTGAGCCCTCTCTGTGGGTTGCTAAATGAGAAAGAGAAGCTTAGCCACACACCTTTCCATGGAAAAGCCTTTCCTGCAGGCAAAAGCAATTACCAGACAAATAACAGCCTGCAGCTAGGCAAACTCAGAGAGCAGGAGGAGGAGGGGAGCTACTCTATTCAAAGGAATAGCAGTGTGAAATGCAGGTGAAGGAACACCACACAGGTTTGATCTATGTTGGCTTCCCAGTGAGCTACTGGCTGAAGTTTGTACCATTCATACTGAGGAGGTGGCTAAAAAGATGCCAGGAAATGGCCCCTAGCAAGAGGAACACAAGCGGCCGAGGCCTCAGGATTCTGATGTGCTCATTGAAATGTTCTCTTCCTCTCAGTTATTTTTGGTACTTAACATATGAGAACAGAACCGGAAGGGCTGATGACATTTTGGCTCACATTACCCCTCCCTCATCCCCCATACACAGTCACACTATCTTTTGTAATTGCTTCTGCTCCTGTTCATCACACAATCTGTTTTCTTCCTCCTAGTTCCCCTCCCTGCCGTAGCGCTAGCGCCTACTGCTAGCCCCTGCTGCATCTTTCTCCCATTTTAAGCTCCTTTCCCTCGGTCCTTGTGCGTCACAAATGTTCTCCTTGACAGAAGCAAGCTGCACTGCAGATGGCTCCCGACTTCATCAGCAATGCAGTTTTTCCATGAAGCAGGAAGGATCAGCAGGTACACCCTGCTGCTAGGAGTTGGTATGGTACTTGTGTACTGCTTCTAGCTCATATCCAGTTCGAGACTAAACTGAGTAGCAGAACACTGGTCTAGTGTACTACGATGTTACTGCTCATCTCTCCTGCTTTTTGGGGAAGGCAGGAAAGAGGGAGTGACTTGAGAAGATGAAGACATAGACCCTGGCACCTTTGGTCTCATTCCCAATTTATCTCTTCTGTGCATTAAGAGAGTGGGGGGTCAACCTTTTTGGCAGGAGTGGCACAAACTAACCCTGCACCCTCCCTGAGTACCACCTTGATCTCCTCCCCTTATCCAATGTGCTGGTCTGCTTTCTGCTCCCTGCCCTATTTGCTACTCTGCTTTCTACTCCCCTCCCTATCTGCCACTGTGCTGCCTGTCCCTTTCCTGATCTGCCATGTGCCACATAGAGGCTGCCTTTGCCACTTGTGCCACAGGTTGGCCGCTCCTGTCCAAAGAAAATATCTGCAGGTGCTGAGCTACCCCCTGACCCACTTGTGCTTAAAAGGACATAGCAAGGTTGATGTATTCCCACACTGAAGCTTTCCACAATCAGGCTAACAGACAGCCAAGACAAATCTGAACAAGCAAATCACATATCTGAAAGGGGCCAGAGAACACTGCAGACCCTCCCTTGCACCACGTGCAATCCAAGCACTGTAGCAATATGGCAGCACAAGAAAGCTGGAAAGCAAAACTACGTGCTTTCACCATCTAAGGGGAACAAGCCAATAACATTAGGGAGAAGTAGTTGAGATTTCAGGACTGGCTGTCCCTTTGCTGCAATCCAGCCCTGAGTTGGGAAATGAGGAGTTAATCAAGCAATCATGCTTGCCCTGATGTCAATAAAGTATGACTGCATTGCTGAGCGCCAGCGGAGCACCACGCTCCTGCTATGATGCCATATAGGCACAGTGGTGCTGTATCCAGTTGTGAGCACACAGGTATTTGGGTGCCTGCCCTTTGGCTTGCAGCAGCATGCTGCTCTATTCCTGCTTTCACAAGGCGTACTGGGAAAACACATCTGCTCGGCTTTAGTACTCTCAAGAGTTAATGCTGATCCAAGAATCTGATGTATAAGCTGGCAGCACCCCCTTATCAGAACTATAAAGCAATAAACTGTGGACAGAATTAAAAGGTTGAAACTAATGATAGCCACAGAAAGGACAAAAGAAAAACATGGACAAGGCAAACTTATTTCTACATAGGACATGCTGGAGTAATCCTTCGTTCCCAATACGATCAGGGTCCCGCCTGTGAGAGAGGACAATACCACCATCTTTAACAGAAGGTCCAAGAAGCCCTATAATGGACGAGCATGAAATAATCAGCCCGTCGGGGAAATTCCTTCCAATGCCTATCAATGATCTGGTTTACACCCTGGAGCTGAATGGTTTATAGCCCTCAAAAATGGTTTTCATTCTGTTCAGTCCAGGAGTTCAACTCAATTTCAAACATTCATATTATATGAATGTGCAATCTCTTTATATATAGGGATATATAGGGATTATGCACTTGGTGCACACACATATGGACACGCATACGCACACTTCTGTCCTCAATAACTCACAGCACCGAGTTCTGCAAGTTAATTATATGCTACATATTAGTTTTTAACATGCTGCTTTGCAGTGCCGTTGAATATCCCCTTGTTCTCGTATTATGAGAGAAAGTAAAGAGGCACCCTGCGCTGACCCTGCCTATACTATTCATTGTTTTGTATACATCTATCATATCCTCCTTTACTTGTCCCCTCTCTAAACAGTCCCCTCCCTCTCCAGAGGAGAGACATTTATAAAACAGCAAAGCCTAAGCTGTCGGCCATCGGCTGCCGCAGCTTTGTTTCCTCAAGGAGTGGGACTAGAATAATTTCTGAACTGTTTAAACATGCTGTGGCCCTGAGAAGCCAAAAAAGTTTGAATCAAGGCCTTGTGCCCGAAAGTTTGCAAATAACCTTTTTCCAATTACTCAGTTGGTCTAATAAAAGATATCACATCTACCCAAAGAAGCTTGCCCACCTATGTCCTCAGACCAACATGGCTTTGAGCAAAAACCCTGAATCAAGGTCTGATTTACACATGAACTTTAAATTGGTGCAACTGAGCTGGTGAGGGACATTATTTAAAATTGCTATAATACAGCCCCTAGGGTAGATGTAGCTGTACCTATAAGAGGGACAGATTCATTTTCTTCTCCCGCTAGTAAATCCTTTACAGTGATCTAACTCCCGCCACGCTGTAGGAGAGAGGGCTGTACTGCTTTAATTCAAGCAGACAAAACGGTACAACTGTTTAATGCATACAAAGCCTCCATCAGCTTAAACGGTGTTAAAAAGCATTTGAAGGCAATTCACTTAATATGGTCAAAGGCGCAGAGGCAGTTACTGTTTTCAGAAGGCTGTAAAATGAGCCTGTTGACAGACTGTGTTTCGCCTTCTCTGAAAAGCCCTTGTTTAACAGAACTGTTGGCCAATGTCAACGACCCATTTGCTTATTTTCCTTGGAGGACTTTTAGAAGTTGACCTGGGAGCTTTCAACAGAGCTGGGTGAGAGGGCAAAAATCTGATTTATCCCTTCTCACCACCAAGAAAATGGAGAGGGGGAAAGGAGGGGGGAGAGAGGGTCTATTATTAACCCCTTCATTGGCACATCTACATTTCTGCCCAGGTGGCCACTTCCAGTAGGACACAGGGATGGTCCAACAGTGCCAATCATTACAGAATCTGCATCAATGCTGCCGTGCTGCTAATCAGTCTGGGTCGGCAAAGACAGAGAAAGGCAGCACTTGGCACTCGTATCTTTTTTCTTCCCCTCCCCCAATGCCATTTTTGGGCAGCTCAAAACCACCCAGGCTTCCCCCCAATCCAATTTAGAAATGGTATTAACTTGCCCATCAGGGACTTTCATCCAGCTATTCTTGGAGACTGGCCAGATGGGGCAGTTGGACAGTGAATGGGAAGGGTCACTAATAAGGTTTCTCAGGAAAACCAAGAGGCTAATAAGGGGGGGATACTAAAATGTTAACAACTTTTTTTTAAACAACCAAACTTTATTCCCAACACGGTTCTTCTCTCTTCTCAAAACCTTCCCATCTCACAATCCTACAATGTTTTATGCACATTAATGAACTGACTCTCAAGACAGCACTGTGAAGGAGCCAGCGATTATGCCCATTTTACAGATAGGAAATTGAGGCAAAGAGAGACAAAGTACTTTGTCACAAGCCAGTCAATCACTGGCTAGAGCAAGAAGAATCAGCAGCTGACTTCCAGTTTCCTATTGGTTGCAATGGGGGGACACACCCTGCCCCTATGATATTTTTTTAAAACAGGCCCTTTAAAGGAAAATCTTACATACAACAAGCAGGGATCCTGGTTTTCTCTGATTAAAATAAAAATCCCCAATTTTCCGTTTTAAAAAAGTAACCCAGAATCCACATTTTTCCATGATTAAAATGAAACACCACTATATATATGTTTGTGTATATATCTGAGAAAACCAGGATCCCTTGCAAGAAGGAACTATAGATAACCTCCTCTGAAAACCTACCACGTAAAGATTTTTTTTAACAGATTTTTTTTTTTTAACCAACCTGAAAAATGTATCAGCAGAAATAAAATCCTCTATTACATTCTACAGGATGACAATTTAGAATTACACAGACATTTTCTATCAAGTATTATATGGCTTTGCTATTAGAGAAGTAAGTCCTGAGTAATAGTTTCTTAGCTGCAAGGAGCTGGGAATCGAACGGGAGTTGTGTTTATTGTCTCAGCATGCTCTTCACTGGTTTACATCACCCAGAATGCAGCACGCCGTTCGAGAAACACATACGGGAAAGTGTGGAAAGGCTGCTCTCGGAGACCCCCCCACCCGGCCTCTCAGAGGAAGGCAAAAGCGATAAAGTCTTTATTGGAAACCCCCAGCGCTGAACAGGAAAGGCTGAAAAACGAGCATCATGGGACGAGAGGACGCTGAAGCCGAGCGGATCCTTTCACAGTCGGCTGCGAGGCTTGTCAGGGCCCATGATGGATTACTGTCATCTGGCAGCATCAGGATTAA
>NW_017728996.1:48810582-48812440 GCF_001723915.1 Gavialis gangeticus | reverse complement strand
CATTTTTCCATGATTAAAATGAAACACCACTATATATATGTTTGTGTATATATCTGAGAAAACCAGGATCCCTTGCAAGAAGGAACTATAGATAACCTCCTCTGAAAACCTACCACGTAAAGATTTTTTTTAACAGATTTTTTTTTTTTAACCAACCTGAAAAATGTATCAGCAGAAATAAAATCCTCTATTACATTCTACAGGATGACAATTTAGAATTACACAGACATTTTCTATCAAGTATTATATGGCTTTGCTATTAGAGAAGTAAGTCCTGAGTAATAGTTTCTTAGCTGCAAGGAGCTGGGAATCGAACGGGAGTTGTGTTTATTGTCTCAGCATGCTCTTCACTGGTTTACATCACCCAGAATGCAGCACGCCGTTCGAGAAACACATACGGGAAAGTGTGGAAAGGCTGCTCTCGGAGACCCCCCCACCCGGCCTCTCAGAGGAAGGCAAAAGCGATAAAGTCTTTATTGGAAACCCCCAGCGCTGAACAGGAAAGGCTGAAAAACGAGCATCATGGGACGAGAGGACGCTGAAGCCGAGCGGATCCTTTCACAGTCGGCTGCGAGGCTTGTCAGGGCCCATGATGGATTACTGTCATCTGGCAGCATCAGGATTAATGATCTAGAGGTCAGAGGGGAGAATTCCAGAGGGAAAGGTCACTGGTCAGGGGCATAGCATAAGACTTGTTGCCTTTTGATGGCAAACTCATTTTACTGTACTTTCTGGCCTGCCTTCCTGTATTCCACCAGCTCACAGAAACTTCTTTTGCCACTGCTGCAAACACTGGGGGCTCTGATATGAAGCAGGAAAGGGTGGGTGACAGGGGATTATTTCTTCTCCAGGCAGTCTTTTATTCCCTGGGAAGGCACAGTCGTCCCCCACCCCACTCCGTCTTTAAGGGAACCCCAACCCCAAGCCAACTCTCCTCTGGGTGCTCAGCATCAGACAGAGACTTCAACACAAATAAATAGCAGGGTGAAGAGTCTCCACTGCAAGGCCTTGCTGATCACTTGCTATGGGCTGGGGTCGGAGGAAGACATACATCTTTGGACAGTAATACCTGCAGGCCCTCTCTGTTGAGCATAATGCTGTACAATCACAAGAGAGAAACTCTGTCCTCCACTATGAAGAAAGAAGGACAGGACACAGGTTTAAGATAAAGAGCTGCACAATATTTTCTATGGATTATCTTTCCAAAAGTGGGGGCCTACAAGTTGTTCCCAAATACTCCAAAGCATATTTTTTCAGATTATATATAGGGTCACTTGCTGAGATGGGTCTGGAACAACATTTTAAAGGAGAACATGGCTCTTTCGGGTGAATTCAGAGAAAGACATTGCAGATAGCTGGCAGAAAACTTGAAAACAGTGGAGGAAGGGGAAGACAAGTAAGAGTAGAGGCTGGAGAATAAAGAGGAACAGGTAAGCAGGGAGGGGTAAAATCCTGAAGGTCTGAGAGGCTGAGGACAAGAAGTCTGAGCCCGAGGCAGTGGAAAAAGCAGCAACCATCTAAAAGCCTGTGGGGCAGGTGGGTTTTGTGAAAGGGAAGGGAGTCATAACAATTACAGTCTCCAGATTAAGCAGTGTTCCTGGGGAAACCTTAACTGAAGCTATAACTTCTCCACTTTGAGGAAGATCAACAACACTTTCTGTCCAACCATATCATTCCCTGCCCTGAAAGGCTTTCCCCCTTCAATAGCATGTAACTGAATACGTGGAAGCTTAAAGGGTTTATTTTGATGGTTTTGAATTTCTCTTGTGTTCGAGAAGCAGATGGACCTGACTTGCTAGCTTCCCCTTCGTTTCCTAATAGCTTTTTGGGGGTGGGGGAGGAGGGGCAGGGGTGGAAG
>NW_017728996.1:48804516-48810571 GCF_001723915.1 Gavialis gangeticus | reverse complement strand
TGTTCCTGGGGAAACCTTAACTGAAGCTATAACTTCTCCACTTTGAGGAAGATCAACAACACTTTCTGTCCAACCATATCATTCCCTGCCCTGAAAGGCTTTCCCCCTTCAATAGCATGTAACTGAATACGTGGAAGCTTAAAGGGTTTATTTTGATGGTTTTGAATTTCTCTTGTGTTCGAGAAGCAGATGGACCTGACTTGCTAGCTTCCCCTTCGTTTCCTAATAGCTTTTTGGGGGTGGGGGAGGAGGGGCAGGGGTGGAAGGAACGAGGATTGAGGAAGAAGAGAACATTGCAAATAAATATTCTTTTAACCGGTACTCTTATAAGGGATGGCAAGCAGGCAATGAGGTGTAGACAAAGGAGCACTGGGAGATGGGGGGTGGGAGGCAGGGGGAAGGGAAAAAAATGGGCTACCCAGCTTTTTTTCCTCTTTCTTCCTGTGTGACTTTGGCCATTGCTCTGTGCCTCAACTTTCCCATCTGTAAAATGGGGAAAACCTAACTCATCCAAGTATTTCAGGACTTAGGAGTAAAACTCCTGAAGAGGTGTCATTAAACTTCTTCGAAGGCAGCTACTTCCTTGGCTAGTTAGTCGCATCCTGCCTGATACGACACTTTTTAAACCACTCCAAAATTCCTCTTATTTTCTTTAAGTTTGTGTAAAGCTTCCATTTCTAGAAAAAGAGACAGACAGCTCCCACACAGTTTTGTTTCTCATACCATCCTTTATCCAAATAATAACCATGTGCTCTGTGCAATGAGAAATGAACAGGCAGAGAGGAAAGTTTTTCAATGCAACTTGCACAGAAGTGGGAGACAAGAAAAGATTCTGGGCCAGAATGTGCTATGGAGAGGACTCTTGTCCAAGTGTGAAGAAGGGAAGACAAATGTGACATGACCAGAGCAAACGAATGAAACTATATTAATGCTATATAACCAAACTGTAGCAAGGCTGAGGCTTGAAAAGATGAGGAAAGTGATTCTGGATTGAATCGTGAAAGGAATATTTGAATTCGCCAGAGATGCAGAAAATGGATCTATGTCCCCAAGTGCAGGCTCCATCTCTATTCCCTCCCTCTCTAAAATGGAGTCCCATTCTTAAACAAATAATTCTGCAATATAACCTGGGCTTTAGAAGTCCCTACAATTTTGCATGGTCTTGGCTTCTGCTTTGCCAAGAATTCTCTCCTAGCACAAATTCAGGGATGGTTTGAAGCAAACCTACTTTGTCTCAAGCCTGAGATCCTCTATGCTGTAGCTATTCAAGCTTGTGGCTTGTGGCTTTACCCACAATAGGCTTACTTGTCACCTCTGTTAGGCAGGTGGCCCAGGGTCTCACTTTAAAAAAAACTTGAATGGGAAAAGAGAAGCCTGCCTCCCCCCGCCCTTTTCTGCCAGTGCCCTCGCTGGTCTAATCACTCCCTGTAATCATGGCATTTCCACAGCGGGCACTCTCGCCTCCCGATGGGAATGTCACCACCAGATCTGCGAGCCTGCAGACCATTAGACCCTCCTATCAAAGCAGGAGCTGAGACGGAGGGTAATTAATCATGCTCAATTTGACAGGAGGCCCAGTTCTTATCTGCACCCCTAGAAATGCCCTCAGTCTCTGCTTCCCTCCTCAATAAGTGAGACTGACAGTTAGCGGCCCCTTATCAGATTTCAGCTGCTGAGCTGGAGGCGGCCTAGCTGGCATGTGTGTACACACGCTTTCACAATGACCACCATCCTTTTATATTGGCCAAGACTGCAACCGCATTCACCTTCAAGGAAAAGCTGCTATACTGTCCCAGGACCAAGTGCACTCTGTTGCCAGGAACCGAGACCCGGTGGAACTTTGCTCCTTCTCATACTGAGCTCAAATAAAGTTCAACTGCTACTGGCACAGCTGGGGCCAATCTATTTGTTGTTCCAAACTTCAGCAGATGGTGAATAGCTTTGCAATGGGTGGAGTTTCCACCCCTACAACCTTTGAACTGAAGAGAAATTCCTCTTTGCCAGTCTAAGCGGAGGCAGCAAATAAAAGTTTACTCCAAACACAGAGGATGAAAGGGGTCTGGACAAGATGCACACGACCCAACTTAAGCTTAGCCTTGCTCAGCTGCTTAATATACATGGCAAGGATCTGGGACACCATCACGGCAAAGAGTTCTACTTTTTTCTGTCTAATACTATACAGTCCTCCACAGAGCAAGTCATTACTGACTGGTGTAGAAACAGGCAGCCAGATCAGCTTGGACACTGGAGAGCCAAACAAATAAGAAGTACTGATGTAAAGGAAAATAATCATACATGGCAAATAAGAAGTACTGATATAAAGGAAGATCTTTGGAAAGAAAGGCCTTGAAACCCTAACGTCCAAACTGGGGGAAAATGGATGAACTCTTCACAAATCTAAATTTAAATCCCCCGAGCAAAGGAAGAATTGACCTTTCAATCCCTAATCCTATATTCCTGGGAAGGAGACGTGGGACAGAGACTACAAACTAATTATTTCAGAGCAGACTGGTGTCAGATTGCTTGCTCTCCCTCTCTCCATATAACTCATCAATATGGATGCATATAGAAGATGAGGGAAGCAATCCTGCTCCAGACTTCAGACTCTACAGGGACAATCTGCAAAGGCGAAGGGAAGAACACCACCAGATGATCGGAGGAAAGGGAGAAGATGCTCATCAAAATGATGCAGTGACTGGAAATTACTGTTTTGCTGTAGCATGCTAGGGAGTCTTCTATTACGGAATTTCTTTTTTTCTTTTGCTATCATACAAACATTTGTAACGGGTCACTTACTCTGACTCTGTAACACTGAAAAACAGGGGTTGAAGATTTAAATCTATTGATTCCTGATTTCAAAGTTCCATTGCTTTTCTCAGATCCTGAGATATCCCTGGAGAAGCAAAAGAAACCTGCAGACCTGAAAGTGGCATTCTCTGCATGTGTGCACCTCAAACACGACTTGCCTATAAATAAAATAATGCATTGGTAAAATGTTTTACGCAACAGCATGCATTTGTCATATTCCTCGCATCTAAACCACACAGCATCAACAGCAGGAAAACATTAAAACCACACGCTTTGGCTTACAAAGCCCCTTTTATGTATATTTACATCAAAACAGAATGGTCAAGCCATCTGCGAAAGCCAGTTACATAGAAACCCTGAACAAAATTAGTTGAGTTGTACAATCTGAGGAATTTTATGATTTTTTTCTTCCCCACAAAGGCTGTACTTTCAATGAACAAAACAGCGTCCTTTGAAAAGGAGCCTTAACTAATACGCCAGTGAATGCCTTGGAGTGCCAGAGTGTTGTGCTACAATATTCAGTTAGTGTCTGCTGGTTACTAGAATCACATGAAGCAGTTTTTTTGAGTCTAATAAGCCAAGGCAAAAGAAAGCGAGCAAAGTAAAAAGCCCTTGCAGAATCCCATCAAGAAGCTCTGTACAGTTTTGGTATTTGGCTGTAATTTAGTCATTGATTCTAACAGCTCTCAGGGGAAAAAGCAAGTACATATATATTAGGGTTTAAGTCTTTTATTCTAATGGGCAGCTGATTCCATAAACCAAAAGGCTAATAAGCAGTGCATGATGCAAGTAGGACAAGATTTTGGTGTTTGGTTTTTGGGTTTGCAGCCAAGTCTGTTAAGCAAGATTTTAATAACTAGCAGACACTGCAATTCCCTCCTGTAGAGTCATTTCTCCAGTTACTTCTTGCAAAAATCACCAGCAATAATTTCTGAGAATGGAAAACATTCATTATTCTACAACTCCTCCAGGAAGTTTCAGTGGGACCAAGTAGAAATTCAACTCTACTGGGGGTATCGTGAGGAAGACAATCACCATCTATCTAAACCAGTCTGGGGTATAGGAAAAATAGGCACATCCTAATGTGGTACTTACCTCCACTGAATGAGGCTCACTCAATTTAGGGGAGGCACTAAGGTTCTGATAAGCAAAAATATAGTTCTAGGCCTATGCCAAGGTGAATTTAAATCTGTCAGTTAAAAAAAGCTTTATGAAAGGAGATCAGGAGGGAATGGATTTTACAGCAGAAGGGAACACTGAAAATGCTATGAGTTTTATACTAAAGCCCATGTAAAAAATATAGATCAAAGATCCACAGAAATAAGCATGTTCTTTCTGCCAGACAAAAGGAGGTGGGACACTGGAATACATTATGTGTTTTCATAGGGAGCACACTATTTAAAGATGCTCTAGCCTGGCCTCTGTAGGATTGCTTTTCCAATTCATTTTAGGTCACATATATGTGCTTCATAAACACTAGGGAGCATCTAAAGCCTACGGATATTTGCTTGAGCCATTAAAACTGTTATGCAGTATTGTGAAGTCACGATGGCTAAAGCCCAGGACCAAACAGCAGGACTTAGCTCTGCTGGCAGAAGCATATACAGAGACCCATGAAATGCCAGTCTCATCCCACCTAGCTGCAGATGAACTTTCACATGACCTAAAATTAACTCTTTTTGTGGCAGAGATGGAAATTGCGTCCTTCCCAGAAAGGACAATCTTGCAGCCTGTCCTAGTGGAGGGAGATGGAAGGAAGGTTTAGAAGGGGAAAGCGGCAGTAAAGCACACGTAGCAACTTTACCTCAAGGCCTAGTCATGGATGGGCCAATTCCCATAAATCTGTGCAAGAGGGGAAAAACACAAAAAACAAACCAAAAAAACACTCTCCCAACAAAGGAAGAGTTACAGCTTTCCCCTCATCTCCTTCCTCCATCATTATTGCCACTGAGGGGCCATTTTATCACTTGCAGCTGTAGCTGTTCAGTGACAACCTGCTGTGCTGGGAGGCAGATGAAACCTGCACATTTGATCTGCATTAAGCCCATTTCATGGCTCCACATTCTAGGTACATTCCAAGCGGCGGCAGCAGCAGCCGTGTCTTTTCATCCTCAGAGATTTTCAGCATCTCCTGTGAAATCTGCTGTTTAACTTTCACATCGGACCTCCAGGATCAGCATCCGTTATCAATCTGCTCACATCTCCTCACCACTTCCAAACAAGAGCCAGTCTCCCCCAGAGTTGCTGCAGGAGGACAGCACAGCGACCATCATTACACCAGGGATAATGAAAAACAGAGCTGCCGTCACTTCTACTCCAATCTGGGGGGCAAACTAACTAGCTCTTTGCACATACAAGGAAATATAGCACTTTGCTCTCAGCTGCACCAAAGCTTCAGTTTATCAGTCTTTCTGATGGACTCTTCCAGAACAGTATACCTGTGTTCAGATGGGAAAGAAACTTAATTTTGTGCATTGGATGGGGCCACAAAAAGATGACTGAACTATGATCTGTGTGTCCGATCTGCTATGTTAATGACCATGAATTTGGACTATGTCAGAACTCAACCTGTGTGTACAATGTCTACCTGATATGCAGCTACAATTGTCTTTTACCATTGTCTGCAATAGTGAAGTATCATAGGGAAATGCTATGGTGATTACTTAGTGGTGGCCCAGCCAAAGAAATGGAAGAGAAACAATTAAGTGCAGCCTCTGAGAAACCAGGCTACAAGACAGAATGACTACCTGGGATTTAAAAACAAAACAAAGAAAAAAAAAGAGGCAGATCAGAGATACTGAGGAGATGATGTAGTTCCTTGCTCTGGTCTCCCTTATACACTACACTGTTTCCAGGCAAGTTTGAGCAACTGACCTTCACAGAGTCTTTCCAATGACATTTTAGGGGACTGCCACAAAAATAAAGGCTGCTAGGTGAATACCACAGCACCCATGGGATGTGCAGCCTAGCTCAGTGATGCTCAACTTTTTCCCCAGTGGGTGGAATAGGTAGTGCCCCATCTGTTTGCAGACCAGATCCCACCAGTGGCTCCAGCCTGGCACCAGGACCAGTGCTGTGGGCAACATCCAGCCACGCGGAAGGGGGCAGGGGGTAGCCCAGCCACAACTTGGCCCTGTGGGGAAAAGGGGGTGCAGCTTGGCCCTGCAGGGTAAAAGGGGGCTTGGCCCAGTCCCAACCCAGCATCTGGGGGTGGGGGAAGCCTCCAGCATCAGGGGGCATGGCCTGG
>NW_017728996.1:48777932-48804190 GCF_001723915.1 Gavialis gangeticus | reverse complement strand
TGGCTCTGCAGGGGGGGTGGGGGGCGGCGGCGGCATGGCCTGGTCCCAACCTACGTGTGGCTACATGGGGAAGGAGGTGTGGCCCAGCCCTGATCCAGATGTGAGGGAGTGGGCTTGGCCCAGCTACAACCAGCAGTGTGAGGTTTGGGTTTTGCAAACTTAGCAGGGTGAGGGTGATCATATTAATGGCCACCGCTCCTCCACTGCCAGGTATGACGACTCACACAGCTGGGTTTGCTCATATATTTCCTCTTAAATAACCTTTTGGAAAACAAGAGTTGCACAAAAACAAAGCAGTGGGAATACACAGCTGATTAAAAGCTGTACACCTACAGCAGCCAGCTGGCAACCAGCTCAGCCTCTGGGCTGGGAGTGTGTTGTTTATAAATAATTAAAAGGCAATTGGAAGGAAACAGTATTAAACCTATTTCGCTCTCAAGGTACCTGGAGATTTTCATTACTGCCAATCTTACGCTTTTAGGATGATGGTATTTTTCATCCCTTTACCCCAAAACATGCAGCTCAAAAAAAAAATTCTTAAGTAAACTAATCAGGCCGCCTTATGCCTTTGCCCACTGATTTTGACTCAGTGCAACTGGTTCAAGCTCCTAAACTGCTACACCCTGGTTAAGAATGACTGCCTTAGAGCCTCATAATTGAGGCACCTAAAAATACTTGCTGAAACCAAGGGATCAAGTAGTGGTGAGACTCAAATTCCAGTCCCAGGAAGTTAGTTTACCATACCAGCTGTTCTCTGGCTTCAGAAGACTGAGACATCATCCCTTAACACTAAGGGTGCACTGATAGAGATTTTGGGGCCCAATACCAATAGCTGATTTTTAAGGAAGCATATCAGCTGATACCAATCTGATTTCCGATACAGCTGTGTCCAGCTGGTAAGCCCATTGTGGTGAAAGGGGACAGGGGAGCAGATCAACACCCAAGGTGAGGGAGGGAGAGGGGCTGGGACAGGCACTGCCCAGCTGGGGTGGGGCAGGTACAGGACAGAGCTTCTGCTCATCTGAGGGGGGTGTGGGAAAGGGGGCAGGGTGCAGCTCCCACTACTGCATGCTGCTCCTCTGGTAGCTCCCACCACTTGTCCGGGAGGGCACAGGGGGAACATGTGTCCCATGATCTGCGCGGGGTGGGTTGGGCAGACTGCATTTTGAGGCTGGGAACTGGGCGGTGCTCGGGGTGGACAACAGTGGTGCTGGGAGAAGGCTATGGGGGGGCGGGGTGCAGTGAAATTTGGGGTGGCTGCAGCCCTCCCCACAACCTGCCTCCCAGCGCCATTGCCGTCTGCCCTGAGCACAGCCAGCTCCAGCCCCAATCTGCAGCTGCAGCCTGCCTGGCCCGCTCTGCCCCACCCCAATCCGGGGGCACATGTTCCCTCCTCCCGTGCCCTCGTGGATGAGCCACAGCTCTGTGCAGCGCCCACCCCAGTCCCACTCCCTCCCTCACCATGGAGGGCCTTGATCTGCACCCCACCACGCCCCTTCCCTCCCCCTCCCCTTCCACCACAACAGACTTACCAGTTGCACGCAGCTCCCCACGCTGCTGGGCTCTGCTCCTCACTGCCTGCATGCTGGGCTGTACGCACACACAGGCATTTATCGACCAATTTATCAGCTGCTTCAGGCCGATTTCCAATATAGTCAATTTTCTTTATACCAGTGCCGATCCAATATCAGATTGATGTATCCGTGGCACTTCTACTTAATTCCTTACCAGATCTCTTGAGGCATAACCATGCTAACGAACCAGTTTCTATAAGAGCCTAGGAAAAGTAAGCTGGCTTTTAGATTATTATACTATGATGAATAGGAGCTAAGGACAAGCTCTTCCTTCCTCTATGGCAAATATTCACTGTATCTTTTCTTGCAGGCCTTGTTGAGATGCAGTATGGCTCTTTATTTTATATCAGTATGTCAGAGGACATTATTTATCTGTTGCAAGATTAGGTCTACAGATCTGCCTAAAACATCCATGGACAAACTTCAGTATGGCATGTCACAGCTCTCTGGCCACAAAATGCTGCTTTAGCTATTTCTGTACTGCACAGGGGACTGTTAGCTAGACTGATACAGGCAGTTTTCACCAATCATTCCTTGTTAACTGGAGGAACTACACTTGCATACCAAGATGGTAGAGAAGTATCTATACCATATTCTAGCTGAGTGACTCCAGGGCTGCCACCTCAGATTTGCCTCCTGACAAAGTGGTTGAGCATATGACAAACAGTTTCTTCTGAATGGTGTTCCTGGACTGAATTAAACAAATGGAGATGAAACAGAAAATCCAAGTCGGAAGAATATGTATGACAAGAGGAAAACAACGCTTTTTACGTTTTCCCAGTTCCCTGATGATTGGGTCTCACCCAGATGTGAGCGCCTGGCTCAGTATGCAGATCCTGTTTTAGGGGTTTTTTTGTTTGGTTTTGATTTTTAAGGGTGTTCACACACATTCTCTATTTGAGTTATGAAAATAAAATGCTGGGGGCTTTTGTAGGGGAACTTGTCAACAAAGCACTTTATTCCAAGGAAGGGAGAGATTTACCTACACGTTTCAGAAATCAGTATGCCAGTTCCCTTCCAAAATAAATCCTGGAAGCCTTTGTTTCTTTAGACAGATGGAGCAGAAAGCAGGGAAATTTCCAATAATCCAATATTCTAAGGCAGAATGGCTCTTCCTTGCCCAGCCCCTTTACTCCCAAGACAATTAACTCAGGTCACGAGTACCCAACCAGCAAGCTGAAGGGGAAGTCTACTCCTTTTGAGCCAGTCCCAACACAGGGGGAAGCTAGGGCCTGGGCTCCATTGTCCCATTTAGATGATTCAAACAAAGCAAGTGACTCACTCACCCCTCTTCTGCATAAAGATGAAAAGGTCATCCAGGAACTCCTTCCGCTCAGGGTCACTATCCAGTTCATACAGCTGAGGAATCAAGAAAAATAAAGAGGTAACCCAGGCAAGGGAAGATGGAAGAGATACCACCACCACATATCCTGGACTTCTGCTGCCGATACAATGGTGGGACAGCTTGCAGCTGTACAGCAAGTTAAAAGTCAGAGTTTTAAACTCTTAGAGCTGTCAAGGCTGAAGTGGTGGCAGACTGAGCCCCCTTTGTCGGATGAGAGATGCTCTGTACCATTCTCCACAAATCTGTTCAGGCATAGTGGAGAAAGGGGCTTTGAAAGAAGTAGGGATTCAACTTTTTGTTGGACTGAAGTGTGGCAGCAACCCAGGACTTTTGAGATGGGGGAGAGGAAAGAAAGGACTCTGAGGATCCCACCTGTGGGCGAAGGGGAGATGGAAATTTTGGAGCCAAACGGAAAATCAGAACGGAAAGAAAGGAATGTAAAATGGAATGTAACACTCCAGCTCAGAAACATCAACCTCTCCCATCCACATCCCCAAGGCACTAACAAGGTTAACAAGCGGCTTCTTCTGACCTTTCTATTCTTTCCTTGGAGCTTTGCACCTCTATGACAACCTCCTGAAAGGGGAGGGAAAATAAAGATCTTTTAGATCCTGTTAATAAGGAATGCTCCATGGGAGATGTGCCTCTGAAATAAGCTAGAGAGTACTAGCACTTAACTGGACAATCAATAAAGAAACAGTTATGCAGAAATGTTTTGACAGAGCGCCTTAAAGAAACAAGGGTTCTGATCAAATCTTGTTCAACTGCTTATTCCATAAAAATAAAAATAATAAATTCTACTTTTTAGCACCATTCTGGTATTTCAGAGAAGACAGAGGCAAGATAATCATACAACTAGCTGTTGGAGAGTGAATCCAATTTTCACTTATGAAAGGCAAAGCAAGGGCACAATATAACTTGTGTCAGTCAGTATTGTTAACTGAGATGCATATAAAATATCCTAGTGTTTTAAACGCATGAGAATTAAAGAAAGTGAGACACACACAGAAGAGAAATGGAATACATATAACTGGAAATCGAGGGTTTTTTCTGCTGGTTACAGCTGCGCTCCTAGGTGACGATCAATAGGAAAGCAAAGGTTCAGCAAGATAACCATGTGCCTGTCTCTCTCAAAATGGGGAGTTAGCTACTCAAAGCACAACTCTTTCAAAAGAAAATGAGTTTATTGGGTTTATTTCCTGTGTAGCCCACCCCTTCAGACACACTGCACTACTTGGAAGGAAATGCATCACTTGACTTATACAGCAATTAACTATACCCGTTCAAAAAGGGCCAGCTTAGCTTAAAATAAATTCCATTAGTCTGACATAGCCCAAATCTGCTAATCAGTTTTAAGAAGCTAAACCCTGTCCTTCCACACAAAGATAGTTGCTGATGAAAAAATAGTAACTGTCATAAGTGCAGTAGGTATGAAGTTTTATTGCGAACTGTATTTCAACCATTAAGAGCAATAAAATGGCTGAATGCTACACATCCACAACCACAGGGGGTGGTCACCTTAACATGAAATGAGCAGTTTCAGAGTACTTACTTCACACATTCAAACCACAGAGGAACAGGCAGTGATTTGTAATTTCTATCAATGAAGAGAAATTATTCCTTCCCTGCCCCCAATTTCCACTGATGATAAACCCCAATAATTAGACAGACTGACCTTGGCAAAGTCACGAGAGATCTCTCTTCCTCGGCCTCCATCAGCTTCTTCACTCCAACTCAGATTTCCGTTCTGTGGGACAAAAGTTAAAGGGTGAGGGGATCCATAAGGACAATATTCTTGCTTTATGGGTGGCAAGTCAGATAACAGTGTATGCATGTAGACACAGAAAGGCAATACCTGGTATAGAGGACATGGATGTAGAGGGAACTGGAAAACAATGTAATCTTTTAAATAATATTTCATGTTAAGGTGGCCATAAAAAAGTGGGGGCTGTCATTTCAATCTTCCCTAAAACATGTACATTTTTTCAGAGGCAAGAAGTTTTGTGGGTGCTGTCTAAAGAAGAATGCACTGCACTTGGAACCTTCTCTAAATCTATCCCAACCATGTAGTTGGTCCAATAAAAGATGCAAGAATCAAGAATTTTTGTGGGTGATATATAAAGTCCTGGACCATTATGGCTACAACATTACTCCAAAACCATACTTTTTAATAAAGTTGAAATTTTCCCTTTTCACAAAAAGATCATTTCTCTTGAGGGGGGGAAAAAAATCCCTGACCAATTTAAATGGCCATGTTGTTCTCAGGGTTAATATCCTTGATCCAATATCTGGAGAAGGGTATCTTTTCAATTGCACTGTCATCTGGTTTAACACCTTCACTGTTAAAGCCAAATGAGGAGAGAATAGAAGAATGAAGCTTCCCCATCATCTGTGGCCAGCCTTAGGCAAGTGAACGTATTCTGTGATCACTAAAGCCCAGATTTAAAGTAGCAGGTGTCAAGCATTCATTCTAGTGAATCCTGACTGTGCCAAGAGATCATCTCTCAGTCTTTTCTATTAGCAATATAACTCTACTTTCTCCATGCTCAAAAGAGTTCCAGACTGACCTCCAATGTACCCACAAAAGCAACTTTAGGGAGAAATCAAAGGAAAGAAAATGGGTGGAAAATAATGGGACTAGAACCCTTTTCAAACCCACCTCCTGTACCAAGCTTGATGCAAATAAATCCAGGAACTGCTGAATCTGGATTTCTCACATGGACACAGAAAGAACAACCAGTTAAGGCGTATACTTCTCACTACACCAGGAACCAGCTGGGCCTACACTGTTCAGTCTAATTACTAGATCTGAAACAGCAGTTGACTATGGCTACTTAGTAGTTTTGGGAACATGGGAGCGAGCCTGCATGTTGCATATCCATCTTTACTTGGTAGGATTACTCAAGATCATTTACCATGATGATTACAAATGCGCAGCATCTTAAAGCCCACAGAAAAGCATTAGATCTATTTTAATGAGAGCCACTTTAACATCTCAAAATCTTGTGAGTCATCTGGTAGTGACACATACATTGAATTACAAAGATGAATGGCACTTGTCAAAGCCAGGCAAAGCTACATTTCCCCCCTTTATAAACACAGCAGTGGGCTGCCCTAATGCCTGCTGATTTAGTTTGAGCCAGTAATTCCTGCTGGAAAGTCAATTATCCAGTGAGCCCCATCAGCTGAAAGATATTTAATGGGGGATTATTGCCGCTTCTGTTATGTCAGCTGTTTATTACAGCAGGCCAATTCCCAACACTCTGGGAAGAGATCTGAAGACCAGTTTTGTTGGCAGGAGGATTCATCTGGATGTCCTTTGCTAACAGAGATTAAAAACACAGCTTCCTGCTAATGAGGGTAACATCCAGCTGCTCCTGAACCCTGATAAGAAGCCAGTTAACTTGGAGCAACAATAAGCCTGTGTGAATAGTCTGAGTAAAACATGCAAGCCAAGCCCTCCAACAGCAACTGGTAATATTGAGTGTTCAACCTGATATAAGGAATCAAAACTTGTGGAAGAGGTGAGATCTTTTATTAGGCCAACTAGATATTTGGAAACAAATTATTGCGTTTAAATGCAATAATTTGTTTGCAGAGATCTAGTTGGCCTAATAAAAGATCTCCCATCTTCCATGAGTTTTGATTCCTTTTGCCAGTCTAGACCAATACACCTACAGCCTGGATACCTGACAACCTGACATAAGGTATCCAGGTTTTACAACTTTAAAAATCTTTGCAATCTCCTATGCTTGAAAAAGGGTGCCTGTGCCCAAAAGCTTGCAAATAAAGATATTTTTTTGCAAATATCTAGTTGGTCTAATAAAAGATATCACCTCTGCCATGAGTTTTGATTCCTTTCAACCTGAGAGAACTAAGTGAACCTGCTTTTCAAAGCACTGGGGATTCAGGTTCTGAAAATCTTTAAAGGGCGTCTAGATGGGCATGCACCTCCCCCCAAAAAAGAATCAAAGAACCCACATTCATGAGAGGCTTTTTAAATTCTCAATCGTGCTGTGATCTCTCTCTCATTGTAAATCCAGGAAAGAGAAGGGAGGAGAATATGCATGAGCTCCCCCAGGTAGGGAGGAAGTGTGAAAAAATGTTTAACCCACAAACACATTATTTAATTGCTTCATAAGTTAGCCAACAACCCTCCAAAGCTAACAGGTTTATTCTTAGTTGTTACTACAGCAGAAAAACTGCATGGGGGATGAAAAGCAGTCTGAGGGATACATCTTCCGCTTTCTTTTAAAACAAAATTAAAAAATTGGCATTGCACTTCAAATTCTGTCAGATTATCAAAATATAGAGGATAATACGCAGCAGCATTTACGTTCTACATCCTTTCTGTAGCTCTCAATATACTCTACATAGTGGGGGAAACAGGTTGGACACCTTCAACCACAGTAGTTTTAACTGCTGGTTTAAATTGTCTGGTCTTAATTAAGTTTTGACAACTGGCTTTTCCAAAACAGGTTGGCCAGTTAGGAAAGTGTTTATTAATGCCATATAAAGGATATTTTAAAATGTATATGTACATCTAGGTAGAAAATTTTAAAAAAAGGTCAGAAGGTGATGATGTTCTGTAAAGATATTAGGCCTGATTTAAAACAAAACAAAACAAAATTAATCAATTTAAAGAATAGCCTTTACTTGAATGAATATAGCTAACTTTATTAACTGCTAATTGGTACCATACCCTACCACATTCAAATTAAAGAACCAAAAATACAACTTTTTAAAGGAAAAGTGAATAATGACAATAAATGTTTTAAAAATTGAAATTTATTCTTGAAGACAAAAAGCCTGTTTGCAATATTTTAAAATAATATTTAACCTATGAAAAGAAAACAAACAAAACCAAAATCACTGCACTTGACACTTCACTCTGTTCTTCAGTGGTCTGATTTAGAACTTGACTCTTTTTCACCTACTTTGGCATTTCGTATTTCATAGCACATAACAAGTTTCCTTGTTTTCTCCACTTCTGGCCTGTTTCTCAGGTTATTCTGGCAGAAACCAAAAGGCAAAAAAAAATCTTTCTATTAAAGCAGATGATGCATGCTTGCAGGTGAATCACAAATGTAACAGATGTATTACAGATGATACAGTTAGGCTAGTACGTGAGCTAGAGTCATGCAATCATTAAATCTAGACTTGATCAGCTATGTGTAGGACTTCAGATCTTTGCTATGACTTACAAGTAGCCATTCATGTTACACCTGAATTTGACCATGTTGGCCCTGGAATTGGTCAAAAGCATCTGCTATTGGTTTTAGCTGCAGACACAGGTGCTTTGCACCTCTTTGTACAGCTGTAAGCTGTTGAGGTGTCTATGTTGTCCTGAATGTCATTCTCATGGTCATCTACCATTTTTATGAAAAACACTGTTTTGATTTAAGGCATGCCATGCCACGTGGCTGTTCCAACTTGTTTACCCTGGCATAGCAAATCCCTCACAATTCTTAAGGTGGCCTTTGCAGTTAGAAACATAATTTCCTAAAAGATTCATGAAATTTGAGGCACGACATTGTTCTTCTGCAGCTTCTTGGTTTTTGCAGAAATAATCACACATCCAAGGAAATTTAATGCAAATGAAATCCAATCTCAATAAGAGCAAAGTGAACACAGGAAAAAATTAGCCCAAACTATATATGCCCGATGAAGGGCTCTACGTTAACTAGAAAATGTATGAAGAAAAGCAACAAAGGTGATCTGGAGTATGGAAGGAATTCAATATGAGAGAATAAATAGGCTGGAATTTTTCAGCCTCAGATGAGATGCTTAAAGTGGGACATGATAAAGGTCTGCAAAATATGAAATGGTGCAAAGAAAGTAAATAGGAATATGTTATTTACAGTCTCTCACAATACTACAGCTAGGGAACATAAAATGAAACTATTAGGGAGAAGGTTTAAAACTAAAAGGAGGATCTTTTCATGAAATGAGTAATTAACTTGTGGAACTCATTGCCATAAGATGTTGTGGAGGTTGATAGTTTAACCCAGTTGAAAAGGATATTGTTCAAATTCATGGAGGAAAGAGTAGGTATTAGACGTGACAGACAAGGGGACAGCCTCTGAATCAGACCTTACTAACCTGTGAATGTTAGAAACTGCAATGAGAGAAGAGCAGAGGTTGGAAAGACTGAACATGCCCTGTTCACCCTCCCTCAGCATTTGTCCTCTACCACTGAGACAGGTCTACTTGTGCCACGGCACTGGGCCAAGGACCTGAATTATAAGGTTCCTGGAGTGGCTAGGGGAAGGCCACTAAATGCACAACTAATTTCTTGGGACACCAAGCGACAGAACAGGAACAGGAATGAAGGTTACAGGCTAATAACCAGGGTGCCAAGGAAAGACACCACGCTGCAGACTCAACCCAGATCCCCCTGTTCTTCTAAGGCCTCTAAAGAGCCGCTGGACACTGCGTAGTGAAATTCTGCTCAGGGATGTGCACAGATGGGGCAAAGGTAGACAACCCCGAACACACTCAAGTCCCCACCAGCCAGCATCTCCTTCCTGGTCTGGTAGGACAGCTTGGCCAAAGCCAGGAAACTGACTAGAACTGGACCTATGGTCTGACCCAACTAACAACACTTATAATCTCATTTTCTAAATTTTATCACTGTCATCAACACAACTCTTCACGTGACATGTATTTTAATTTTGCTTTTTTGAAGGCTGCCATGGCAAGAGTTAAATGGTATTCTGATCTCTTGTAATTACCATTACAGAAGTTCCTGGCACATTTAAGAAGGTTTGCTTGATGAAAGCCAGTATCAGATGATTTAAACCAGTTTTGATCACTGTCCTGGTGAAAACTTAAAAAAGTACTTTTTTTTGCCAACCCTGTGGGAAAGCATGACAGTCTGTATCTACCTAAGGGATCTGGGCAAGCAGGCCTGTGCATATATGAGGCTTGGGGGGCCTGTGTCTTGTGCTGATGCAGCCCCCATTGGAGCTGCTTATGGAGTGTGTTGTCCCCAGCCACTTATAATCTGGCGAGCCTTGGACTACAGTACGAGTGGTGACAGGCAAGATCTTCCTTGATCATCGGGGATCCTGATTCTCTCTGCTAAACCTTCCCCCACCTCAATTTTTGGATTAAAAAAAGTAATCCAAAATCCACATTTTTCCATGACCAAACTAAAACACCACTAATGGATGGATGCATGGATAGAGAGTGGCATTTTGTTTTAATCACGAAAAATGCGGATTTTGGGTTACTATTTTTAGTCCAAAAAATGGGGTTTTTTTAATCAGAGAAAACCAGGATCCCTGCTGATCATATGCAATTTAAAGGGACTAACTCCCCCTTAACACTTCCAGGTTTTCATACGCTTTGCCAAGATTATCAGCCTAGGATCCCATAAAATGACAACTGCCATGGCAGTTTTGTGATGCTGGCACTGGCTCACCGGATAAAAGAGATTTTGACACTTGCTCACTTAAGACAATAAGCAGCCACCTGAATTCATGGTGCTTCGATACTAGTGACTTGAATTCAGCTGGAATGAGTGAAACATTAAGAAATAGCTACCTAGTTACAGATGAGAAGCTTACAGGCTTACTGAAATAAGTGGCACTTCATGTGATAAAGACATTTCCCAGGGAGGATTTAGCTCTGATTAAATTCAAATCATCCATTCCTCCTCGGAAAGCAAAGATACCCTAAAACTAGAAAGACTTTCTCTCCATAAACAGCAGAAAACTGGAAAAAAAAAAATCAATACCCCTTTCACAAGTCATTAGAACGTCTTTTTATAGACAACAGAAGCAGAAGGAAGTAGAAATCAGTATTTAAAATTTGTATTTGGGAGAATGCTAAGTGTCCCTTTCCTAATTTTTATACAGGGAATTGGCTTGTGTTCACTTCCTTGGCTACCACACTTGAGATATGACAAACTGGAATTCATCTGAGATTTCTTGCACAGGTGACGCAGCATTACAAGGAGCGACTGGTTTAACTCAGGACTCTCACGAGGTATCAGCAGGCAAAACTCAGTTCTGAACACAGGTCCTGCCCTAAAGACAGCTTCTAGCCTCCAGACTCTCTCTCCAGATATTGCCCACCCCACTCCCTTTTCTCCAAACCCCCACCAAAGCCCTGAAGCTAATCAGCTATCCAAGGGTTCCCTGGAACTGCTACTCAGAGACTGTTGGCCTGATGTTAGAAGCAATTAGAGAACAAGCTATTTTAGGATTACTCCGTAACCACCTGGAATATCTTATTAACATGGAGCTCAATGTCCAGAGCAATTTCAGTGTGCTGTCCCACCTACAAAAACAGAATTAACTTTTTCCTCAAGAGGAGAAGCGATAAGAATGGGTCACCAATAGAAGGACAAATCCATTCCAGCCTCTTCAAGTTCACAATTGCCAGATTCTGAAAATCTGCTGCGACTAAACTGTTCAGAACTCATCCATTCTACTTCATGGAAGTTTGCACCTTCCCACCACCCTATATGTTGGGGAAGAGTCTAATTTCCTACAGGACTAACATCCCATGCCTAATACAAGACAGGAAGAGAGACCAGGATGTAAAAGTTCAGCACGGTGAATGCCAGGCCAAAGGTGCACCTCACCCTAAATTCTCAAAGTCCCCCGATGCAAGTATTTTCAAGGACGGTTCAGATGAGTTTGTTCCCCTGGTATATTTATTTTTGGTGCATATGCTGGAAGTCATCACTGGTGAAGAAACAAGGGGCGTTTATACACATATGTTTGTCTGCTCCGATGTGCCAGAGATCTGGCACGTCGAAGCAGACTCAATTGATCGAGTCTGCTCAACACATGCATTTGTATAAATGGTGAAATGCCCGTCAGTGTTGAGAAAACAGCAGTGGTGAACTTTTGAACTAAAACACCTTTGTTGTGTTTTAGTTCACAAGTGCTCCACATCCATATTCTCAGAGCTGATACGCATTTTGCTGTTTATAAAAATGTATGTGCCGCAGTGCCGGGCACCTTTAAAAGTGCCCAGTGCTGGAGCACAAGCATGTGTACAAATGCCCAAGGTCTTTACCACAAACAACTAGGAACTTTACTTAGTTTTGACAACTTAACTCAAACCTGATATACCTGCCTGCCAGAAGTACTTCAATTCTGGTATTTCTAGACAGACTTCAAACTAAGTATGGTGATTTCCCAATCACAAATATCCATTAAAGAACTAATCATTGCTGTGGAACAGCCTTTTCCCCCCCATCCCACCAGCTTAACTGCAAATGCACAGCTAATGGCAAGTGTGTCGGGGGGGGGCAGCAATTTCAGGATTATCAGAGAATCAGAAGAAATTCCTTGTGTGGGTGGAGCTGAACCCTGGGAAGTGAAACAGAAGCTACTATAAAGAGAGCTGTTGTAGCACAAAATGCCGATAAGATCAGTATTGCTGCCCCAAGCTGCAAGTTCTCAAGCTTGGTAAGAACCACGTTATAATTATCATAATTTGCCTGCTGTTGCCTGGCAAAACTTTGTACTAGCAGAAATAATTCTACAGAACAGAGCTCAATTGAACCTGTATGGCTTTGAGGATGATTCTTGAACCATATTTTAGTGAGTTCAACACCAAGTTGTGGTAAACAAATAAAAACCCTGATGACTTTCGTATACTCAGAGCACATCAGGTGCCCCTTTTTCTTATCCTTCCTTATGAACACTCTCAACTGTGCATTGCTTTAATCACACAGGTCGGTGCAGACTAGGACTCCCGACTCCTTAAGTGTCCATGAAAAGATTATAACTTGGGCTACTGGATTGTAAAATGCAGTGTGGCATGTGGCCACTTTCTTGTAATCACTCTGAAGGGACAGAAAATGGAAACGTAAAAACATGACACGCCCATGCTTTTCCCACCCATGATCCTGCTGTCTTAACCAGTTAATTGGCACATGGACAGACAATCCAGAGGCATTTCTAAAGGCTGACTGACACCCAAGCCAATTTTGGCTTTATAATCAATCACACACACGAGGTTGCAGAGGGTATGAGCAAGCACAGGATCCATGCACTGGAATTCATAATAAAAAATCCCTCCCCCCCAACAAAACATTAAAAATTCTCAGAGAAGGCAGGATAATGAATAAACAAGGCATACTGTCAACTCGGAAGACATGTAAGGGGAATGATTGTGAGTATCCAACCTGAGACATCTCTAAAGGGTATAACTGTTAAAAAGTGCACCAACCTTGTGAAACTCAAGCCCCTTTAAGGCATTGAGTTAAATGTCCATAAGCAAAGGCACTAAATACCACTAGGCAGCTGAGGATCTTGGACTAATTTATATTCCCTGCAAAAACTAAAGCAGGAATCTTGCTAACCACAATAATAAAAGTGTTCCTGAGCGTGAAAAGGATTCGCTGGGACATCAGTTGGAAAATAGGCAGTCAAAGTGATCCGGCAGCAATCCTGTCTCCATACTGCTGCTCTCCCTGGTAATCAGAGAGGCTGCCCAGCTATGCTTAAAATTAGATGAGAACCCACACCCAACCATCTGCTAAAAAGCATCATTTTCTTCTGCGGAATTAAAATCTCATTTCTCTTTGGATAAAGACAGGCAGTCCACCAGGTCCTTTTTGCCCAAGCCGTGGGAGCTCTCAGCTATCTAAGCAGTGATGGATTTACACAGGATTTGAGCAGCACTAGGAGAGAGGAAGCTGCCCAGTTCTCTCCACCCACCTTTCGGGACTGCAAGCCCTTGACGAGCCGCTCCACTCCCTCGCTGTTTTGTGCTGACAGGATTCCCACCGCCCTTGTGTCATAAGCTGAGCCAGCTCTTTTGTCCGATGGCTTGTTCTACAATTATTTACTCGGCTGTCCGAGCCTGAATAGGAACTCGGAGCAGCCAGACATCAATGCTGTTTTTCAACTTTCTGCCACCCTAGTATTAGGCTCCTACTAGAGAATCTCAGTCTCGTGCAGCAAAGCCAACGCTCCTCCTGAAGGCCCCAGTCAATCAAGAAGGAACAATCACATTCAAAAGGAGAAATCAGCACAACTATGTTCATGTTCTAGAGCTGACAGCAAAAGCCAGATCCTGGGGAATTGCATACCACGTGGGCCACAGCTTCCCTTCCCTTTCTGTGGGACCCTCCCCATACCTATCCTCCCTCTCTGTGCCCCCCCCCCCATGCCTCCCCCCGCCGGCCTCGCTATTCAAGCCACAGGTTTCCTGGGACCCTTGGGTTGCAGCTCCCTGTCCCCAAAGGGCAGGAGCAGAAAGCAAAAGCTGGAGGGAGCCCAGAGATCCTAGCAATAATAGCAGCGAGTGGCACCCCAGCAGAAGCGTGGGCCATAAGATAACTGCCTGGGGGTGCGGCAGGCTGGCAGTTGCACAACCCTGTTCTAGAGTATTTCAAACAAGTGAGAAAAATGCATCAATGTAATTTAGGAGCTAAGCTGCCAGTCAGTGGGACTTAGGCACTTTTGAAAATATGATCCTTTATCTGCAGACTTGTTGCTGAGCTGAAAATACAACTAAAACATGGGTAGGCCCTTACAAGATGTTTGAGTTGAACAAACTAAAACAGCTCTTCTTATTGGCTGCAGCTGTGGCCCACTTCTCTCCTGAGCTGGGCTGACATCATTGATGAGAAAATAAGGAAGCAAGCAAACAAATCTCTGTTAAGTTCAAGCGACTTTGTAAGCTCCAACCTTAGTCTTGTAGTCTGTAAAAAATGTGGGGAAGGAGGTCAGGCATGCAAGGATTTCCTCCTCCTCCTTGTACCCAGCGTAGGTTTGAGCACAGCCACAATGCAGATACTAGATCAAGGATACTTAACCTTTTTCAGCCATGCAACAGGCTGTGGCCCCAATCCTGATGTACCAGCTGACCTCAAGCTTCAAGTGAGGGGTAAGGAAGCATACATTACACCCTATCACTGAGTGGTTATGTTCCAGTATAAAATGACCTCAAGATGTCTCAAACTAGCAAAGCACTGCCTGTACACTAAAAAGGCTTACAATGCAATCATTTATGAACCCATTTCCAACAATGCCATCTTTAAAACTTGTACAAAAAGAGCCACTTACTCCACTGAACGTCTAATGAAAAGGCCCTGCAGAATTTAACACAAAACAACTTTCCTAAATATTGTTTCTGAAGACAGGAGGAGGAAAAGTGCTTGCAAATGGTAGGAGATGAAAATGGCAATCCAGTTAATTCCATAAAGGACGTCACAGATCATTTTAAACACCTCATGAATATAAGACATTTTACACACCCAAAAAAACAAGGGCTCAGGGGAGTTTTTAAATACCAAAAGAAAAGTGTCCAACTGTACTTTCTTGCCTTCAGAGATCAAGCTACTCATTGGTATCTGAAATGTGAATGTTACCAGGTAAGATTGTGATCTCTCACAGTTACATTTTCACACTTCAAACACAAGCTACAAATGTGGATGTAAAAAGTTCAACCCTCAACACTTTCCTTACTTCAGGGCTATCCAAATGGCAGCCCACAGGCCAGATGCAGCCCCTGAGAGGTCAACCTGTGCTCCCTGGCCTTCTGGTGCCATGCCCCCATCATTCTCCAGCTGCTCCTGCTGAGGTCTCTGGTCTCTCCCCTTCCCTTCCCCAACTTCCACTTCCTGCCCCTAACCCTGGGGACAAGGTGAAACAGCCTGTGGGGCCAGGGAAGCCTACTGTCAGGGGGATCCATAGATCCCACACAGGGTGCTGGCATGGCAGGGTGGGTCTATGCAGGTTGGCATGGCATATGGCCCAGGAGGAACGTGGTCTGTGCAGCATGTGGCTGGTGACCATCAGGTTCTGCCCACTCAGAAGTTAGACAGCCCGGCCCTACTTTAACTGAATGCGCTTCCTTAGCACCATTACAATTTTGTACCTGTGCAGTACCTTTCATCGGCATATGTTAAAGTGCTTTACAAACACCGGGCCAGATACCTGAATACAGCAGATATCCATGCAACACAGCAGCGTGGAAGGCTGATGAACAAAATCAACTTTAAGCCATCTTTGCAGTTCCTGAATTTTAGAACAAGCAGCCTGGCTGCTCCAACACAACACTAGGCTGCAAAAGCCTCCTGAAGGCTGTAGGATGGTTGAAATACAACAAACTGCACATATATGGGAGCCTATGTACAGCTCTACCAATGGCTCTGCAGCACCCAGAGACCTATCTTCCAGCAGAGGTATTTTCTGAAGTTACATATGACCAGTTTGTAGTCTTTTTTTTCCCTCTTGTCAGGGAAGCACAAAGGGAATCAAACCCAATACCTTAGTAAGCTTCATGTGATGCTGCCTAGTGCACTATACCAAACCACAAAGAAATAATTTGTCCAAAATTAGTGAAGTGCTGACCCAGTCTCACAGTCTGAAATTAGTTTTCTAATCAAGTGGCTACCAAAGAGAGGAGCCTACACTTCCAGGCTTGTACTCATGCTGAATTAACCCCTTAGTGGGTCCTAGGCAAACAAATTTGTGGGCCCCGGGCTGGTCGAGGCCCCTTTCTCCACCCTGGTGCTGCCACCCGCAGGGAGCGGGGCTTGGAGCCACCGCTACGAAGCAGCCACTGGCAGCAAGGCCACCAGAGGGAAGGGAAAGGGAAGGGAAGCAGATGGGGCCATTCATGCCACCACCAGGCCCCCCCGCAGCTCAGAGCCCTAGGCATGTGTCTAGTTTGCCTATGTGTTAATCTAGCCCTGCTTGTACCCTCTGCCACACTGGCTTGACTGTGCTGTCAGACCTCCCAGCTACACCCTGTTGAGCGACTGGAAAAACGAACCAGTTTTCCCATCAGCCACCACACTGTGCTTTAGCAAGGGCTGAAGCAATTTCTCCGGTGCCAGTCACCTGACTGACACACCCATCCAGTTTCCTTAGAGCAGTTTGAATAACTCCTCATTCAAACCAACCTCTCTTGAGCAGCAAATGTCTAGAAGGAGAAGCAGCTGGCTGGCTGCTAAACACTGCAACACTGGAGTTAGGAATCCTGCTTACCACTAACTCAGTCACTTGCACAGAATCCTGCCAGGACCATCAATATGGGAACTAGTGAGCACGGTCTTACTGCTGGAAATACTGGGTGAGACTACTGCGTTTCTTTTATGCAGGAGCTCAAGCCTGATACAAAGTTCTGAAGGTGACAAATTCTTCCTCATTGAAAAGCCTCCCATGTCATCATGAAGCAAGGTTGTTGGTTGTAGCTGTGTTGGTCTAAGGACACAGGCAGGCAAGGTTCTTTGTAGAGATGTGATATCTTTTATTAGACCAACTAAATAGTTGGAAAAAAGTTCTTTGCAAGCTTTCGGGCACAGACGTCCTTCTTCAGGCACTGGGAGACTGCACTCTCCCAATGCCTGAAGAAGGGCGTTTGTGCCCGAAAGCTTGTAAAGAACTTTTTTTTCATCATGAAGCAAAACACTGAAGCCTCCAACCAACGGTTTCTTAAGAGGAGGTCTGAAATGATCTATGTTCATAGCAAGCAATCAAAGTCTACTATTTATAGTTCATCACTACGGAAAAAAAAATCAGTCTTCCTACTTCTAGTCGCTTCCTCAAAAATTCTATCTGCCTAGAACCAAAGGCAGAATGAATTCAACTTTGAAATTGTAGCAGTCCCCAATGGAAGCCTTCTGTACTGTACTGGTTGCAGCAAAGGGTTGCTAAACCCAACCCACAGATCTAAACCTAGCATGTGTTAGTGCCAGTCGCAAAATCCCTATAACTGTAGCTGCACCCAACAGAGTTAAAGCATAAAGCACCCTTGTGTTATGTGTGTTAAAGATATACCCACTTATCATGAAACACAACCAAGTAAAGAATTCTTGACACTACTAACATATTTCAAGCACTGATAATTATCCTTTTAAACTCATTATAAGCATCCCAGCTGTTAGAATACAATAGCAAGCAAACCACTTTCCTCCCACTCACGAGTTATAAAATGGCCTGGCTGATTCACTGAATCACTGGTGGGGTATGGAGCTTTCCCCACATTCCAGAACGCAGGCTCCAATCCAGTCTGAGTTTGCAGTGATTGGAAGTCTTTATTGAGGGTTTGCAGATGGTCTGGGAGAAATAAGTTGAGTCAGATACAACCAGGCAGGTGTCTGCATCAAAAGCAATTATAACAAACAGCATTTGTCAGCCCCTTGCTGACAGCCTAAGCAGAAAGGTGAAGGACAAATGAGTCACATAGACCAACTCATCTTTGATATGCAAGGGCTATGGCTAGAAGTAAAAATCAGAGACCCACAGGTAAGGGGCCTTCATTTACTATTTCTGTGGGTTACCAGAAATCTGTGCTCAGAGCTAACAAACTAGGTGCCTATAACAGGTATTAGGCTCACTTTGAAAAGAAAAGCTTGAGAGAGAAACTCCATTCACACTGACCTGCTTGAGCTGTTCATCCAGTCTCCAGGGCTGCCGCCCAGATGGGGAACCTGAATATGGTTGTTTAGTAGTGTCTTTACCCTGCTCTTCCTTTACCGGCTGTCCTCGCTGATGACCTGGGGTGGGATTAGAGGTAGAAGCCACTCTTTGGTTGTGATGGGCCACTTTGGGAGAATGAAAAAACTTCAAAGCAGAACACGCATCTTTCCCAGTCATTTCGGTGCCATCCTCAAGATCTCCACCTTCCAAACCCCCTTCCTCTTCCTCATCCTCCTCTTCTTCATCTTCCTCTTCCTCCTCCTCAGGATCAGAGTTCATGCTGCTCTGATCAAAAGCTCGAGCAGCCCCAGCTACAGGTGGGACTCTGGCCAGAGGGCCAACAGCGGAGCCGCCTGAAGCTCTGCCAGATGTGGCTGCTAGAACAGCCTGCTGGGCAGCCAGCTGCTGAGTATACAGCATCTGGGCCTCTCTGATCTGCCTCTGCTGTCTTTCCCTGGAATCCATCTGCAGAGGAGCTTGCTGCTGCTGCTGCTGCTGCTTCTGCAGCTGCTCCACAACAGCTTCGAGCTTCATCCTGCAGTTAGCATGGCTGAGAAAAGGGTGGGGGTGCTTCTCAATCCAGTAGGGTTCAAGCCCCAACTTCCAGAGATCAACAGAATCTGAAAGAGAGTTAACAGTTGTCTGTATGAATATAGAAAGCTTTCATCTTTCTCCATGTAGGAGGCTAAGCAGGCTCCAAGGCCAATACTCTTTCCAGTTCAGGAGACCGTGAAACAATCTGCCTTGAGTTCAGCAGCCTCAGGCTCAAGCTTGCATTCAATTTTCAGTGTGTTTAATTGTATTTTCAAGCTGAGCACATTTAGCATAAGCACAGATTACAAACTCCAGTCACCATCTGAAAAGCCTCTGTTCCCTGCCCCGAAAGCTTTTTCTCCACTGAATCTCAATCCCCACTCCCTGCCCCCTACACACACACCACCTAGCTTAACATATTAGGTTTTTTATTTATATTTCCCTTCTCCTTGTATTGGAGAATTGACGGAACTGCACTGAATAATCATTGCACTTGAAAAAAAACCCTTCCATTATTTCACCAGATACCATTGCCTTTGTTAGTTATTTCATGTTTTTGACATTTTACCAGAGTTCAAAGTGCTGAGAGAGTCATAAAAATAGGTCTCTATTAGTAGGCAACCCTCAATCCTCTGGATCATGGTGTACATGTAAGAGGTCTAGTCACCAACAACCTCCACGGGTACACCTAGGCAAGAGTATGGAGGAACGGAGGCTGCCCAAGACCTACCATCCACCCTTTAGACCACTAAGAGAAAATCCAAAGACCAGACCAAGTCCAGATGCTCAGTGCCTTGAGGGTCATAGCTTATGTCAGAGAACAACAGGTAAGAACTGCTATGGACTGCCTAACATCTCAGGGAGGGCACATTTCTGTCAGGGTGATGTCCTTTAGCCTTTCTGCAACCAAGGAGTACCCACAAAACAGTGGGGCCTACAGTTTTGAGGCACCCTACACTCACCTTACTTTGGAGTTTGCAACATTGTGGTATAGCTACCCTGCCACAAGCAGCCCCACCACATTGCCTCCAGGCCCTTCAGTCAAATGCAGCTTATGGTTATACCCAGGACCTTCCATCTTTTATGCCTTGAAGTAAACTGGGGAAGTTGGGGAAAGATCAACCTAGACCCAACTGTTTAGTCAACCACTGGGAAAGTTTTCCCTCTCCCGTCTCAGTGCCTAACTCTGCCAGTAGATCTCAATCTCAAATGTTAACAATCTCCGACAGCCCAATCCCCACGTGGTGCAGGACTTAGATACAGCTTCATTCCGACTCAAGATCAAAAAAGCTGACTAGCTGCTGAGATGCACAGCTAAGGCACCAGGCAAATCTCAGAAAAAGGACAGTATTCCTTATTTCCAAAGATGAAGCGGAATTTGTGGATTTCAGACTGCAGAGTTCAGACACTGAAATGCATCTCACTCGCCAGTTAGATGAGCTCTTCAAGACTTAATGAGATAAATCAGAACCCAGCCAATAATGGAGGAGAAACAAAGGAAAAGCCCGTTACAGACATGCTAGGGAGTCTCTCCTCCATCTCTCCTACAATCAGCATCATATTATAGAAACTGACCAAACACAGCTCCTTAAAAAAGAAAATATTTTGCTAAGACTATCCATTCAAGACATTTCTATGACTAAAACAAGAAAGATGTTAAGACCAGCCCAGTTTTTATGCTACAAAATAAGAGGGGAAAAAAGAGTCTCCCGAAGCCCCTAGATTTTTTTTTATTTTTTTATTTTTTTTTATTTTTTTTAGAGATACTTAACTAGTATAGGCCAATGTTTCTCAACCCATGGGTCACCACTCAAAAGTGGGTCGCAAAAATATATGAAAGCATCGTGAACAAACTTTAAAAATGGATTCTCCTTCAAAGGAAAAAAAACATGGGAAACTGTGACTTTTCCCTTGCAGACTGGCAGAGCTCAAGCCTGCAAGGGGCTGCTTGGAGATGCCCCCCCCCACCCCCCGCTGCCCCTCACACTGGGGGGTTGGGGCCTGGAGGGCAGCAGGTCAGAAGCGAGGGGCTCTGGGCTGGGACTGCCCATCTACGTCTACAAATGCATACTGGTCCAAAAAAGGTTGAGAACCACTGGTATACACTACAAACTTAAGAAAATGAAATCTAAATTAAAGTCTGCCTGTATATAATACCAAAGGCATTTTTCTCTGCAAATTCTCTCTCGTCCTGTACAGCTATTTAGCTCATAAAAATGAAATAATTCCAGTGACAGGTACAGCAGCATTCTTAAATCATGTACATAAATATATTCTTCGCTTACACATGGAATAACAGTGGAGGAACAATAATGCACAACTTGGAAGCCAATTCCTTGCACCAACTTCTCAGGTGCAATACACAACCGAAGCTAGCTGCAGGCACATCTTGGGAACAGTAACAATGGTCTGGAATATGGGTCACAACACTAACCACAAACCAGGTTTGTTATAAGATGCACATATATAATATAAAACTCCCCCCCTCCCCCAACCACCCCTTGTACACCCTATTGTGTATTGCTGCACCTAAGGCACGTTAGGGTGTCATCTATCATGGCTCAGTGACATACAGCAGGGTGTGCAGTTACTACATGCCTGGAGTACAGCGTACTAAATAAGTGACATGGTATGAGGTTAACTTGTCAGGTAAACACACCTGAGGTGCAGCAACGCACGCCCTGGGATGCCATTCCAGTACACTGCATGCAGTTCAAATACAATAACACATGACGGGTTACGGCAAGATTTATTCCCTGCTCTTGTGTGTTTTGATTAGACACAAACGTGAAACCCAAGGGCCTCCTGAACCAAAGAAATGCACTCAGCATATGGTAACCACACCCTAGCCAAGTATCTGCATAATTATGAAGACGGTCAACTTTCCAAAGTCTTTTAAGTCAATAAAGACAAATATTTTTAACAAAAAGTGAGATGAGACCACAAAAAAAGGGCGCTGTTCTTTTCTGAATGTCTCTGGGTGCTTTGCTGTTGCTCCCTTCGATCACTGCCAATGATCTGAGCCTCTATCTTGTTTTTCAGCCTTGAGGTGTCCATTCCTATCAGCACAGGCCATGAAAAAAACCTGTGTAAATTTCAGGTTCTCACAAGACAACCTACGCAGGGCCGTCGAGGCCCTTGCGAACCGTGCAATCAAACCCCTGCTCCCCTGAACGCGCGACTAATTAGCTTTTGGCTAACGTGTAGCTAATTACTTCTCGGTTTCACACACAAAAGACTCTGGCAATGTTTCCTTCTTGGCTTTTTGCAAAACCCTATGTGCTGGGCTGCAGAGCGCCTCCATGCCAGTGCCCAGCACTGGTGATCCTCAGCCAGGGGTTTGCGCGCGGTGTCCTGAGGTCCTTTCAAGGCTGCCTCGCATTGCTGGCACCGGGAGGGGAGCAAATGCTGAGCACCAGCTAAACCCCAGGGTTTCAGAGAAGAACTGGCAGGAGTTAAGCTGTCCTGCCCGGCTGTGGGCTGCCCAGCGTCCCTACCTGCCACAGGCGAACAGCTCTAGTGGGTCTCAGAAATGAAGCTGGCACTGTCCGGAGTGGGGGTGGGGGGAGGCTGAGCCTGACACTGCCCCAGGGGGCTACAGCAGAACAAGGCCCAGGAGAGGCAGCGCCTGAAGGGGAAGGCAAGGCTACTCTGCCCCTGCCCCAATGGGGGGGCCTCAGTGGGAGAGGTCCGGGCACAGCTTCTCCCCGCCAGGCCCTGCCCCTGCCCCTGCTGCCCACAGGCCCACACTGGACCCCCCCAGCCCAACCGCCCATTCACCCGTCAGTACCGGCTCTGCCCCCCTCCGCCTGACAGCCCCAGCTGCAGGGACCCCCGAGGGCGCGAGGCGGTTACCTGCTCGGCGGCGCGGGTCTCAGGTCGCTCCAGGCCCGAGCGCAGACTCCGCCCGTCCCGCCCCCCCGGCAGCCGGACCGGAAGTGCGGCCGGGGGGAGGGGTGGAGGAGGGGCGGGGCGCGGACCGGAAGTCAGCTCAACCCCCTCCCCTCCCGCCCGGGGAGGGAAGGGGGAGGAAGCGCCGCTGACCGGAAGCAGGAAGCGCCGGGAGAGGGGGGAGGGGGCGGGGATGCGCGGCGGGCAGCCAATGAGCGCGCGGAGCGCACGTTGAACTTCCGGTTCCGGGAGGTAGAAAAGGGGCCCCGCGAGGCAAGTCGACCGGAAGTCGTAGTGCGAGGCGGGGAAGCGGAATTAGTAACGGCGAGTGCTGAGGTAGTGGGGCTGGCCCGGGCTTTACAGGGTGGGGAGGTTGTCCGGTTGTTCTCCCCTTCCCCTACCGCGGCATCTGCTGGGGGCGGGCTGGTCTCCCTGGGCTGAGTGAGGGTGGCTACCCCGCGGCTCTGATTCTTCCTCTTTGCACCCCCAGGCTGAGCTACTGCAGACAATGGGTGACGAGGAGATCGCAGCGCTGGTGGTGGACAATGGCTCAGGCATGTGCAAGGCAGGCTTTGCTGGTGACGATGCGCCCCGCGCCGTGTTTCCCTCCATTGTGGGGCGCCCGCGGCACCAGGGCGTGATGGTGGGCATGGGGCAGAAAGACAGCTACGTGGGTGACGAGGCACAGAGCAAGCGTGGTATCCTAACCCTCAAGTACCCCATTGAGCATGGCATTGTGACCAACTGGGATGACATGGAGAAGATCTGGCATCACACCTTCTACAACGAGCTGCGTGTGGCCCCCGAGGAGCACCCAGTGCTGCTCACTGAGGCACCGCTCAACCCTAAGGCCAACCGGGAGAAGATGACGCAGATCATGTTTGAGACCTTCAACACGCCAGCCATGTACGTGGCCATCCAGGCCGTGCTGTCCCTGTATGCCTCCGGCCGCACCACTGGTATCGTCATGGACTCTGGGGATGGCGTCACCCACACCGTGCCCATCTATGAGGGCTACGCCCTGCCCCATGCCATCCTGCGCCTGGACCTGGCTGGCCGTGACCTGACTGACTACCTCATGAAGATCCTGACGGAGCGGGGCTACAGCTTCACCACCACGGCCGAGCGGGAGATCGTGCGAGACATCAAGGAGAAACTCTGCTACGTCGCCCTGGACTTTGAGCAGGAGATGGCTACAGCTGCCTCGTCCTCCTCCCTGGAGAAGAGCTATGAGCTGCCGGATGGGCAGGTGATCACCATTGGAAACGAGCGGTTCCGCTGCCCCGAGGCCATCTTCCAGCCCTCCTTCCTGGGCATGGAGTCCTGTGGCATTCACGAGACCACCTTCAACTCCATCATGAAGTGTGACGTGGACATCCGCAAAGACCTGTATGCCAACACGGTGCTGTCGGGTGGTACCACCATGTACCCTGGCATTGCCGACCGCATGCAGAAGGAGATCACGGCGCTGGCGCCCAGCACAATGAAGATCAAGATCATCGCCCCACCAGAGCGCAAATACTCGGTCTGGATCGGGGGCTCCATCCTGGCTTCTCTCTCCACCTTCCAGCAGATGTGGATCAGCAAGCAGGAGTATGATGAGTCTGGGCCATCCATCGTGCATCGCAAGTGCTTCTGAAGATGCTCCAGCAGCTGTGCCTGCCTCTGCGAATGGAGCTACTGTTGTTGTGGTTGGGCAAATGCTTACCAAATGAGGAAGCTTGTGTTTTTTTGTTTTTTTTGAGAGCTCTGCCCTGAGAGCCTCTATTGGTGGACCAGTATTGTTTGACTGTTACTTCCCTTGCCCCAGGCTTAGCTGACCATTCCTTTGTTACTTCCCTTGCCCCAAGTTTAGCTGACCATTCCTTTGTATTGTGTAGTAACTATATCCCCTGCATCTTATATGATCTGTTTCAGAGTTTGTGATGAAAGTTGCTATTAATCAGTGTTAGTGGAGACTAGAGGAACAAATTGTAATTTCTCTGGAGCTTGATACTTAGAAAGGGTTACTTGGCTTCCAGTATCTAACTCTAGGGTTGTTAGATGTCCCTATTGGTTTGTTATCTATGAAGAAACTGTTAATGACAGGAGCTATCACCTCTGGTATTACCAATAAACTTCTGTAGTTCAAAACTGAAGGTCTACTGTACAGCTTTGTATCAAATCAGCTGCCCTGGAAGATGAAGCCATCAGTGTGTAAAACTTGCTCTCCCTATTTAAAACAACAACAAAAAAAAAAAAACAAAACAAAACAAAAAAAAAGCACACTTCTGTAACTGTGTTCATGTAACACTTGAAAGCCTGTACTGAAGTTCTGCAGTCTTGAAGGAGATGGGCAAACCTTGTTGATCTAAAAAAAAATGCAGATAAGTAGTGTCTAAAACCTCTCTACTTACTGCATATAAGTGCAGAAACTATTTTAAGTTTTGGTATCTGGCTCTCAGAACCCTCTTCTTGCTGGAGAAGAATTGATGAACAAAGTGTCTCTTACTGGAGAGCAAGCAGTTCCTTTTCATGCAAGAAAAAATATTCTGGCTTTTTTTTCTTTTTAAAGGAGACAATTTCTTCTTTCTCCCTGAGCCCCACCCTGGGAGGGGGAAGGGGAGGCTTTCTTGTAGGAGACTTAAGTAACCTCTATAACTTTTTTTTTTTAAAATGAAACTTTGAGACTAAAGTTTCTATTCTTTGGACAGTGATTTTTATCATTGAATAATGATAAATGTTATCGTTTCCACAGATAATGACAATGAGGAGGTGAAAGGGGTGTTTTAAGCTGCTGCTTCATGCTGAACAATAAAGAAGCTCTTCTCTCTGGAAGAAGATGCTCAGTTTAACTATTTGATGACATATCTGCTCCAAGAGAGGGAAGGAAGCAGTTTGTATGCATTCAGGTATTTAATGCATCCATGAACCTGAATAATCTTCCCAATACACTCTAGTAATCAAGAATCCCATGTGTGCTGAAGTTCATATAAAGGGGTGGGGGGAGTGCATGCACTTGTTTTCTACAGAGCACGGCTACCATTAACATAAACCTAAAATGTGAGACTTGCATAACTACCATATCCTTTATCCTTTCCACAGCATATAGTCTTGCAGTGTAGTTCCTGCTATGTAGGAAGTTCAGCTGGTGAAACTAACAGTCTTCAATTTAGCATTTGTCAGGCTTGTCTTCCATTTTGGCAGTATCTTAAGGAAGACTTTAAAACTGACATGCTTTAACAAAACACGTTTGTTAATAGAATAATGAGGAATTCCATATAAAGTTCTTAACAGTGGCTGAAAAGTCTTTCCTGTGATGTTTGGAAATATTAATCATCTTAGTATTATAAAAGAAATATGCTTACCTAGTACCATGTCTCTTGGGGGGGGGGGGGCCTATGGATTGAATTGCACTGCTCATAACTGATAGGAGCTGTGTTTCTAACCCAACTATTTAATCTTCTTACTATATAAATACGTTCTGGATATGAATGTCTGCAGAACACACATGCACCCCCCCCCCCCCCCCCA
>NW_017728996.1:48774782-48777867 GCF_001723915.1 Gavialis gangeticus | reverse complement strand
CCCCCCCCCCCCCCCCCCAAGTAACCTCATGACCAGACCTATCTGGGCTTCTGATCCCTGGACTACAAAACTCATTGAATCTAATATGTACAAAGATATAACAGTGGCTCTGTAAGCTTATTTTCAGAGGCTATTAGGGCAAAGTTATTGTAGCAGGAAGAAAGGTAAGTAAGAAATGTTCTGCCTGATGTAGCAGTAAAGTGAGGATTCACGGTGTGTCTGGCAGAACTAAGTGTCAAACTAGAGAATTCTGACTTCCATTCTGAGTAGCTGTTTATTGCACCCTGGATGGTTGAGTGTCCTGATTGTGTAAAACACTGAGGAATAGTCACTGTTCTGTACTGATAATCAGGGATCCAGGTTTTTTGTTTTGCACAGAGAACAATGGATTTCCTGACTTATATCAGAGAAAAATAGGATTTTCCCTTTTTAGCAGAGATACCCGTGGATTTCCCACTCTTGCAAACAGCTGTGCAGGCTGGCTGAGTTCCAGCCTGCAACAGATGACTGCAAAAAGGGTATGAAACCCCCAATCCTCCCCGGAGGAAAGGACAGGGCCTGAGGCTCTCAGGCAAGGCTTGGCTTGGGCTCACTGTTCTTCCTGGAGCCTGTGAGGTAGGTGGGGCTTGCAGGGGGTTGCCCCCTCCCCTTCTAGCAGGGCTGGGGGGTTGTGGGTCATGGTTTTGGGGGTGGGAGCAGCCTGAGCTGGCAGCAGCAGTGTGGGAGCTGGTTTGTGCTGCTGCTGCCTTCTGCTGGGGGCAGGGAGCTGTAGACCTGGGTCTCTGGCCCCATAGCCCTGGCAGCTGGGGGCCCCCTCTGGCAGGGCTGGGGGGCAGGGGCTGTGGGTGGCAGGCAAGGGGTATGATCAGGGCTGGGAGGTTGTTGGGGGAGTGTGAGGGGGCTATGGCAGGAGTAAGGAGCACCAGTAGGGCTGAGGAGTGATTGTGGGGAGAGAGGGGCATGAGCAAAGTGGGGAGAGCTGCAGTGGGGGGAGTGAGGGGCACAAGCAGGGTGGGGGGGACTTTAATTTTAATCATAGATTGGGGGGGGTTATCAGAGAACTTGCTATTTTTTTTATCAGGGAAAACCAGGATACCTGCTGCTGATCCTGCAGCATAAGCCCCCTTTGTAAATAGTGAATGTTGTGCTTAATAAGAAACTCTCTTGGAGCCTGAAACAACAAAAAACTCAGGCTTCTTCTAGTCATAATGAATATTCAGCACAAGGGTGCCTGGTTATTTTGTGGAGGCAATAAAGGTTAAAAAGAAAAAAAAAAGAGGAGTATGCAGGCAGAGGTCTCAGAAGCTGTGTGTTATTGTTCTTTGCATGGAGGTGTAAGAATTCAAAGTATTCTTGTTCTCTCCAATGTGGTGCTGTTTTGCTTGTCCTTGCTTCTCATAACCACCCCCACACTGCAGCTTTCTTGATTTCATGTTATAAATTGACTCTTGCAACTCCTTTCTGGCTTCCTCTGAAAAACTTGACCTGTACCTCTTTCTTCTCTCTCCCTCCATCTGCTGTTCTATGTTAATGTGACTTTTACTCTGCCTCCTGCTGCCAGGTGTGAGCACAGCAGTCTCTCTTGATTGCTGTGGGGAAATGCTTCCCCATAGGAGTAAGAAAAGCAATGTGGTTTGTGCAGTTTCTTAAGGTAGATAGCTCTTTCACCATAGCAAGCTAATACCCTTAATGATGTCCTAGCTTAGCGTCAAGTCAACACAACAGCCAGGATTCTGATCCTGTGATTGAATTTCCTTGCTTGTAGCCTGGTTGTAGATTTGGATGTAAAGGCGTGCAGGATCAGTGGCCAGAAGTCAGACCATACCTACATATACAAACTCAAGTTCTTGCTTTGAAATTCCAGAAAGGTCCGTGTTGACATCATCTATATGCTAACTTAGGTGCCCTTCCTCTGTCTTGAATTTTTCTGTTGGCATATAGTTTATTCTGCATATGCTGTAAGACTCGGTCATATTTCAGCTATGATAGATGATGGCCAAATTACAGTTTCTTTCCCCAGGGCAGTAGGAGAGACGGTGCTGAGGGGCTCCTAGCAACAATACAGAAGGCATAAGTGTTTCCACAATGTGAGCCCACCCCAAGAACTTGGCATACTTAGACCATGACACTGATTTTTGTCCATTACATGGCTTGGTCTATTCTGTGTATTGGAACAACCTCTTCTAAGTGGAGTGGTTTCTGCATTAAAAGCATTTTTAACAAGGCAGTTCTGCATGTTGTACAAAGGCACAAACATTGGGTGCATCTACATATGAATTTAAGTGGGCTTAAATTTAATGCACGTTAAACTAATACAAATTAAGCAGGTTTTGGCAGGTATCTACATGTGGTGGGACTTGAGACTAACTTTAGTCCCAGGTCACTTCAGCCCTTCGATGTGCCCTTGTGGCCACTGGGTGGGAGCTCCAGCCTCTGGACCAGGGGTGGGCAATTATTTTGGGTGGAGGGCAGCTTACTGAGTTTTGGCAAGCCATTGAGGGCCGCATGACAGGCAGCCCAGGGCAGATTAATATTAATTTTCTAAATTTTTTAGGGGCCCCACGGCCCAGATAGAATGGCTTCGCTGGCCGTATCAGGCCTGTGGGCCGCATTTTGCCCACCCCTGCTCTGGACCCATGGCTGCCAGCACTTGGCAGCCATGCTGAAGCCAGAGCCAGCTGTCAGCATTTGGCAGCCATCTTAAAAACACACCCTCTGATCTCTGGCCAGCCATGGGACAACACACATCAGCTCCCCCCTTGCCCACCCTGCCTCCCTGTGCTCGGGCTGCCCCTGCCAGCAGCAGCCAATGACCAGTGCTCCTGCTGGCCATGGTGCTGGTCCCAGCAGGCACCCCACTGCCCTGGCCCCAGGAGAGCTGCACACCTGCCAGCAAGGGCTAAGGCATCAGCTGTGGGACGCCCTGGCTGACCCCCTCGTCTTCCGCTCCTGCCCACCCCTAGCACTAGTCTCAGGACATGCATGGTTGAAACAAAAAAAAACCTTTATTACTTTCACAACACCCACCACCCTCCCCACCCACCAACAATAAAAAAAAAAAAAAACGCTTTCAAGGGGCAAACTA
>NW_017728996.1:48759875-48774737 GCF_001723915.1 Gavialis gangeticus | reverse complement strand
AAAAAAAAAAAAAAACGCTTTCAAGTGGCAAACTATAGATGGAGCAGCCCAGCCCTGGGGGAGGAGAGATGCCTAGCCAGGAGCCCTGGGGCTGGGCTCTGGCAGCCGGCCCCCTAGTGGCTGGGCGGACCCAGGACTAAATTCCCTGCATTAATGTGGAGTAACATGTCTACACATGTATTAATCCACATTAACTAATCCTGCTTAAATGTGATGCTTGGTTTGGGCAGATATCAAATTTAGGCTTACGTAGCCTAAAATCACCACTTTTAAGCCACATTAAGGGTACGCATATGTAAACACACCCCTAAGGCAGCTTAAATTGGGTTACTCTGTATTAAACGACCATGTGGACACGTACCTGGTGGGTTTGAAGTAACTGAGTGGTTTGAGCTCTTTATCATTTTACTTGTGGAGCTTTTACTTTGTAAGTGTGAGGGTCTGCCATGGAGAGGACACCTCTAGTGGGCCTGGATTTAAGGAAGTGCTTGTCATGGATTGGGAATTTGTGTGGAATGAGGATGGCCAGAAGAACATCTGCCAGTGTTCTGGGTGTGTACAAGATAGAAAGTTTCTTTATCAGATGGAGATAATGGTAGCAGGAAAGGGGATTAGGGTGGGTTTAGGCCAAGGTACTGGGATGCAGTGAAAGTAGGGATCTGGCAGAATAGGAGGAAGTCAGTTTAGGGTTCATGGAGGAGACAGAGCCAAGTCTTTCCTAACTTCTTTTGTTTCTTCATGTCTTCCTGACTTCTGGCATAGGTCAGGAAGATGAGCATGCATGTGAAGCATGACCAGGATGTTTGATGGGAGGACAAGCTGGTGAAGTTCTTGTTTTAGTGACCTGTATACATGTGTGTTCTTAAGCTTCCACAAAGTCAGTGTTCAGAGGTGGACAAACTCCCAGCAAGGCCAGGCCAGAACTGCTGCCTAATAGCCCTATTCCAGTGCCTGTTTCCCCCCTTGGCTTGCATTCTTTGTTCCATTTGACTTCTAGTCCAGAGGTATGTTTTTCCCTAGCAGCTTGGGAAGAGTGATATTGGGATTAAGAGTCTAACCTCAGCCTCCCGTAAGCAGCAGGGAGTAAGCATTCTTGATGCGTGTGGTGGGAGGGGGAGGGAAACAGGGAGGGTGTGCAGTGGTGGGAAGGACAGGTGGTGAGGAGTGGGTTGGTCTGGCAGGGTCTCTTGTCAACCAAGGAAGACTGCAACCTTTGGAGGAAGCTGAGTTGTTAGAGCTGACATTGTCTAACAATCTGTGATCTTTATCCCATAACAGCTAACTGATGAGCTTGTGATAAAAAGCTGGATTTCAAGCTGTAATTATCTTGCTGATCAGATACTGATATGAAGGAAAGATCTCGTGTCATGCAGCAAGCACTAGAGGGTCCTCGCCCTTGCAAATAAAGATTATCCTGTTTTCTGAGTGCACACAACCTTGAGATGGAAGAGGCAGCTCTCCTCAAAGAACATAGCTGATCAGCAGAAATACCGGGCGTATTCAGGAGTCAAAAAATGTGCTGGCCAGGATCCATTGTAGGCTTGCAATCCTGGAGAACTAGGAGCAGGAAACACTGCCAGAGGTGCATGCAAACTGTAGCACCTATGGAATGGGGAGTGGACTGGAAGGTTCCTGCGGGGTGGGAGACTGGGATGCCTCCCAGTAGAGAGGATGTTTGGATGTTTCCCAGTAAGAACAGGCAGCATTTAAGCACAGTGGTGCTGCTGGGTGGCAAATGCATGTGTGAGGCTTGTTTTCTCTGGGAGTTTTCAACAGGAAAGCAGGACATATAGGAGTCCTCCGGGGAGCATGGAAATCTCCAGCAGGGGATATCAGAAGGACACAAAGGAGTCCAAGCGGGTAGAGCTGGAGGGCCTCCAGTAGGCCTTCCTTTCCTGACTGGATGCTGTGGCTTCATCACCAGTTTGAGTGTTAGCTTTGCCTGCTACTGCATCCTATTAGATCCCTGCCTCAAAGCCCCAAGTTCTCTGTTCCAAAGTTACTAGATGCTCTGGAAAAGCTGTAATATAGATACTAGAGACTTGCCAGCAGCTGTCACAATGGATGAAGCCAGAATCTGGCAGATGCAGCAATCTGTATAGGAGGGAAGGGACCTGTTTCCAGTGGAATCCAACTCCTATAGGCAACCCAGGTTGCCAGCAGTGGGGTTTGGAGTCTTAGAACTACAGCTGCTACTGTGGTCTTGTCTCCTAACTTCTTCTCAGGGAGTAATGTGGATTATGGATAGTCCCAACCCACAAAAGCCACTTTATGCCATAGAATCCCCAGCCTGCCCTGGTAAAATTTGGTATTTGACTTGAGCTCAGTTCACATCCATAAAGCCACAGAGCAGCTCCTTGGAGACTTGCCCTTAGGGGAGGCCTCAGAAAAAAAACAGCAGTGCTGGAGAGAGGCTTTCTTTGCACTGCTGGATACACTCCAAGGAAAATTCAAAATTATGTGCTGAGTCCCAGGGGCTGCATATGACGGCAAGAAGTCGGGCTGGCCTGGCCTGTTGGTGCACACATTTGGATCAGACCAGGCTGGCTCCATGCCAACACATGGGGCTTGCAGCACTCCAGGTAGGAGCTGTGCATCATGGGCCCAGGCAGGCTCCATGCCTCCACATGGGGCTTCCAGTGGGAAGCCACATGTTGAGGCACAGAGTTGCGTGCCGTCGGATTGGGCTAGCTCTGTGCTTCTGTGCATGGCTTCCTGCTGGAGTGCTAGAAGCCCCACATGGAGGCACAGAGCTGGCCTGATGACACGCAGCTCCTGCCTGCAGTGCTGTGAGCCCCACATGCTGGCACAGAGCCAGTATGGTCCAGGTTGAAGGTGTGCACCAGCAGGCCATCTGGGCTGGCTCCATGCCACCATGTGCAGCCTCCTGGACTCAGCCAGAGCCACGTGCCACATGGACACTCTGCCTGCCACAGCCATGAGTGCCCTGAGGGCAAACCGCCTGCTGCTGCTGTTGCCTCTGCTGGTGGCAGGGGCTGTGCACCACTGGGGGGAGGAGGGGCATATGGCTGGGGGTCCCACAACCACCCCTGCACCTGCTCCCAAACCCCATGCCCACAGGCAGGAGTTCCCATCCCCACTTACCAGCTGTCCAGTCATGCACCACCACATGTGGCTCCCAGCTTGGGGTGCCAGGAGCTCTGCAGTGGTGGAGGCACAGAGCCTGTCCAAGTTAAATTATGTGCAGTCATACACGTTATGTGCAAAATTACACCAGTGCATATTTATGTAATTCCCTGGGGTGTAGCTAGACCTGAGCAGTTATCAGACCCAGCCCTGAAAGCACATTTCAGGCCAGCCCCGAAATCACATCCTTCACAATGGGCAGGGCCAGAAGGACAAAGTCTATACCAGTGGTTCTCAACCTATTTGCTGTACTGGGTCACGCTTGCAGCTCTCAATGTGTTATGTAGGCTGCACCCACAATGTCCTGTGCATCAGTTTAACAGGATGTCACATGGGCTGCAGCAGAGTGCTAATTGTGCCACTGGCCTATAGCAACAAACAGGGCTGCAAATCAAGAGGATGAAAAGGAGGGAAGATTTAAGTGTCTTGTTACTCAACCCCTTTTATGGGATAAAGTTGCTTTTGCATTTTCCTTTTGCCCACTGGTTGTTGACATCAGGCTGATTCTATACGTAAGTTTGTTCTGAAGCACAGAAACAGTTACAGCTTCATGTGGGTCATCTGGTCTTTTTCCCTTGAAAAATCAGCCTAGGTTGTCAGTGTAACTATTAGCTTTGCCTATACTTAGTTATCAGCAGTCACAGATTTATGTGCATCTTTAAAGAAAGCATTGACCAATGTCTATTTGAGATTTAACCAGATTAATATTACTTTTACCATCAGTATCCAAATGTCCTAATCATGGACCAGGACCTTAGCGTGCCTCAACGCCCAAAAAACCCAGTACTTGTCCATATTAGAGACAGGTTTATTTGTTGTCCTGTGAGAGCAAGCCTAGACTTACCAGAAACTAGAAGCCTCCCCACTGCTCAGGGGAGGAGGTAGAAGCAGACGTGGGGTGGGAGCCACCGCTCCAGTGGCTGGAGGAGGTGGTGGCGGCAGTGGCGGCACAGGAGTGTTTACATGGCCAGCCCCAAAGGGTGAGCAGGGGGCAGTTATGTAAATACTCCTTCATTATTTTAAATCTGTCATTCATGATGGGCAATTGGCTAGCGTACTAATAAAAGCCTGCTTGCAACATGTCTGCTTTCAAGTGCATCTGGTTTTTGACACCTACCAGATGCTACTAAGTGTGATTAGATTTAATAAGCATTTCATATGCATTTTCCTGCCACAGGCTAATGCAGAGAGAAGGTTCTACCTTCAGCCCTGGGCTCCACCAAGAGCAGAAGCCAGTCTTGCTTGATGGAGTTCATTACTGTCAAACAGAAGGGAGAGGCTATGAAAGGCCTGTTCTTAGAGGAATTTAGCAGTCCCATTCTCCAGTCCATCAGGGGAAAAACATTCTGTAGCAACTGATGACCGGTCTCCCTATCCCCCAAGCTATAGGTCCCAACATTTAGATGAAGTGATTCCCCAGTTTACCAATCCCACGGGAGTCAGACAAAGACCAGGCCCAGCTGGAACCAAAGCAGAGCCCAGGGGCGGGTGGAGGGGAATCCTAGCCCTGAGCCTGCAGGGCAGTTGTACCACCTTCACCACTGGGTGCATGTGGATGTAGGGGAAAGGATCAGGACCTGGCATCTCAACAGCTGGGCAGTCTTGGAAGCAGGCTGGCAAAGATGGGCCCTCTCTCCATTTTCTGGAGGGAGAACAAGCTGTCAAGGAAAGTCTGTGAGCTTGCAATTTAGCAACAGGAGATAATGATGTAATGAAGTTTTACACTTGTCCCTAAAGGTAACATGACGGCCACTTGCATCTCTCTCCATGACCTGAAGAAATCCTCAAGGGAGATAGAAGGGTGAGCATCTACCTAGCAGACCAACCCCCGCCAGTGAATCAGGCTCCCTGCCAAGATTTCCACCCGTAGGAGAGCACTGCGATCTGGCTGAGGAAAAAAAGCCAAAGGGGACAAAGATTGTTTTCAAGTTCAGGCATTTAGGGACAAACTACCACACAAGGTGGAAATCCACACCCCCCATCATAACTCAGCCTTGCTGTCACCTCCTCCTCGCACATCACAAAAAACCTCTAGCGCCCACTGTACTACTTCCGGTCGGGCGGCGCTATTTTACCTCCCAGAACCGGAAGCCCGCTGCCGGTTCCGCGCGCTTATTGGCTGCCTGCCGCCAATCCCCGCCCCCCAACGCCAACGGGAGAGAAGAGCTCTGCCCTCCACCCTCACTGCGGCGGGACTGCGTTTCCCAGCGCGGGGCACGCTGGGAGCTGGGGGTACCTCAGTTCCCAGCGGGCTCCGCGCGTCCTTAGGGAGCTTCCTGCTTCCGGTGCAGAGCGGCGGGACGGATCGGGGCCAGGGCCAAGGAGCGGAAAGCAGAGCAGCAGCTCGGGGTGGGAGCACAGGGCGGGGAGCAGAGCAGACTGGGCTGGGTGTGGGACCAGAGCGGCTCTCAGGCCGCGCGCGAGGGTAATTTTCTCAGACCTGCCAAAGGGGTTGGCCCCCGGACACCGAAATATCTCCCCGCGCCGACCGGGGCAGGGCCGAGGGCTCCAGGTGTCGCCTCTGTCGTGGCGGGAGCGAGTCTCACTGGCGTCCTTCGTCCCCTCTGCAGCGTTTGCTGGTGCTCAGGATCGGGCTCGTAGGCGCGGCGCCATGTCCCTGCCCGAGTGGCACATCGCGGTGAAGCTGGCGGACCAGCCCTTGGCCCCCAAGTCCATCCTGCGGCTCCCGGAGGCAGAGCTGGGCGAGTGCCCGCTGGGCGGGTGCAGCATCTCCTACCTGAAGCAGCTGATCACTGGGAAGCTGCAAGAGTCTGTCCCAGACCCCGAGCTCATTGGTGAGTCCTGGCAGTGCTGGGGGCACGGTCAGTTTTACACGGGGCCCTTTCAGCTGAAGTGCTTGAAGTTGCTACGAGCTGTTTCTCAGCTGCTCTGTTCCTCCCCGTGTTTCAGTAGGACCCTGCTATCCTTCTGAGAGAGGCTGTGAACGTTTTGGAGGACAGGAACAGGATTCGGATGGAAACGTTGGGCAGCAGGATGAAGCTCAGTACAGACAAATGGAAGGTCCTGCACCTAGGGAGGAATAATTAGACACACAAATATAACGTGGGGATAATTAGCTGGGTGACAGCACAGCTGAGAAGGATGTAGTATTTGGTGGATGGCTCAAGGTAAGTTAGCAGTGTCATGCAGTCACAGAAAAGCAGTGTTGCCAACTCTCATGATTTTTGGCTTTGTTCTTAAAATCTGTTCTTTGGGGATGTGAAAAAATGTAGCTGCTTTCATATTTATATTGATAAAAACAAAAAGTTAAGTTTTTTTACATTCCCAAAGCATAGACTTTAAGAATAAAGTAAAAAATCATGAGAGTTGGCAATACTGGAAAAGTAGATGCAGTTTGGGGCTGTATTAACAAGTGTATTAGGTATGAAAAAAGAGAGGTAATAGTCTCACTCTGCTCAGCACTGATTAGGCCTCACCTAGAATATTGTTTACAGTTCTGCGCTTTGGATTTTAAGAAGGATGTGGAGAAGTTAAGGGGGGTCCAGAGGTGGGCATAACAAATGATAGATAAATGGTTCAGAAGGCAGGCTGTGTGAGGAGAGATTGAGAAAACCAGACTTGTTTAGACTAGAGAGAAGCCAGGTCATGAGGGGACGTGATGATACTCTTCAGATATCTGAAAGGCTGTCGTAACAAAGAGGAAAAACAGCTCTTCTCCGTGGCTGCAGAGAGCAGAATGTAAAGCAATGACTTCAACTTGCAGCAAAGCAGGTGAACACTAGGTCTCAGAGACGGATATTGGATCTTGGAGGGGGTGGGGAAACTTCCTGACTAGTTGAGCAGTGAAGCAATGGAGTAGATAGTCCAGGGAAGTGGTAAAATCACCTTCAGTGCAGGTTTTCAAGAGGAGGCCCAATAACCATTGGTCAAGGATGATTCAGGAGTGACCTTCCTGCATTTCTACAGGTGTTTGGACCAAGTGATCTTTGGGGTCCTTCCGACTCTATAAATCTGAGATTCTATGTATAGTATATAACTTGAGTATTGTGCTGAAAAGGCAACATGCAAGTGTGAATCGTATTTAGGACTTCAGTCTTCTTTATATTCTAGGCATGTTCGTAGATTGATAGATGTTAGGGTCGGAAGGGACCTCAATAGATCATCGAGTCCGACCCCCTGCGTAGGCAGGAGAGTGCTGGGTTCAGATGACCCCAGCCAGGTGCCTATTTAACCTCCTCTTGAAGACCCTCAGGTTTGGGGCGAGCACCACCTCCTTTGGGAGCCCATTCCAGATTTTGGCCACTTTAACTGTGAAGAAGTTCTTCCTAATGTCCAGTCTAAATCTGCTCTCTGCTAGCTTATGGCAATTATTTCTTGTGACCCCCAGAGGCACCTTGGTGACTGGAGCCTCACCAATTCCGTTCTGCACCCCCATGATGAATTTATAGGCAACCACAAGGTCACCTCTCAACCTTCTCTTGCAGAGGTCCAGGTCCCCTAGTCTCGTAGGGCCTGGGCTGCAAGCCCTTAACCATACGAGTGGCCCTTCTCTGGACCCTCTCCAAATTATCCACATCCCTTTTGAAGTGTGGCACCCAAAACTGGACGCAGTACTCCAACTGTGGTCTGACCAGTGCCCAATAGAGGGGAAGTATCACCTCCTTGGTTCTGTTTGTCATGCATCTGCTGATGCATGATAAAGTGCAGTTAGCTTTGATGACTTTGTCACACTGACAACTCGTGTTCATCTTGGAGTCCACTAGGACTCTGAGATCCCTTTCTGCTTTTGTGCTGCCGAGCAGGTCATTTCCTAGGCAGTAGGTGTGCGGGACATTTTTCCTCCCTAGGTGCAGCACTTTGCATTTCTCCTTGTTAAATCACATTCTATAGTTCTGCCCATTTGTCCAGCCTGTCCAGGTCTGCCTGTAGTTGTTCCCTGCCCTCCGGTGTGTCCACTTGTCCCCACAGTTTTGTATCATCCGGAAACTTGGACACAGAGTACACTTCACTCCCTCGTCCAAGTCACTGATGAAGACATTGAAGAGTATCAGTCCAAGGACCGAGCCCTGCAGGACCCCACTACCCACTTCCTTCCAGGTCAATACCGACCTGTCCACCACCACTCTGGGTATAACCCTCTAGCCAATTTGCTACCCGCTGGATTGTGTAATCATCCAAGTCACAGCCTCTTAATTTGTTCACCAGTATGAGGTGGGATACCGTATGAAAGGCCTTCCTGAAGTCTAAGTAAACGATATCCACCCTTACTCCTGAGTCTAGGTGTTTTGTAACCTGGTCGTAAAAAGAGACTAGTTTAATCAGGCATGATCTACCTGCTATGAACCCATGCTGGTTTCCCGTCAGTATAATTTTTCCTGCTGGGCTCTCTCATATATGAGCTTTAATCATCTTTTCAAAGACTTTACCAAGGATGGAGGTGAGACTGACTGACCTGTAGTTGCTTGGATCCTCCTTCCTCCCCTTCTTGAAAATAGGGACCACATTGGCCCTTTTCCAGTCCTCCAGGACCTGTTTGTAACATGTCTTTTTGAAATGACTGCCGGGAAAGACCTGTTCTGCTATGACAAATGTTTTGTATTTGCCACAAATAGAATGGTGTTTTTCTGGCAGGGTGCACAGCTAGGCTTAAGGTAACCTACGTTAAGTGGTTTCTTGTTTTGAAATTGTCTGTGACTTGGCAGGTGAATTGCATGGAGATCACAGTATCCTAGAAAAGTAGGGCTGGAAGGGCCCTCAGTATGTCACCTAGTCCAACCCCCTGCTCAAGGCAGGATCATCCATGTTTAAACTATCCCATGTAGAATTTTATCTAACTCACAGTTAAAAACTTCCAGTGGCAGAGACTCCACAACATCTCTTGGTGGTCTGTTCCAGTGTTTAACCACTCTGAGTCAGAAACATTTTCATAATATCCAATCCTTGTTGTGTGCTGCGTTATGTGATGGGCTGAGGACACCACTGTACTTCATCATATATCCACTGTCTTTGGTCCCTTAGGGGCCTCCTGGCTTGATTGTTATGGGAGCAAACTGTTATAGTTCTATTATCTCTTGCTCAGATCTGATCTATTGTGGTCGCAAGCTGAGGGATGACCAGACGCTTGACTTCTATGGTATCCAGTCAGGCTCCACAGTTCATGTTCTACGCAAGTCATGGCCCGAGCCAGATCAGAAAGCAGGTGAGTGGGTGGACACCCGGATTAACCCATCAGAACTTTTCAACATATGCGTGTGTGGTATGGATCCTTCATAGCTGTAGTGAGGTCAGGTTCTTCTGCTTGAGTTTCTTTTCTAGGATTGCAGGGGAGTCATTGAGGAGAGATGACTCCCTTGGGGTTGATCTGGGAGTCTTGTGCTGAATTCTCTAGACTCTAGGTAACGTAGGGGAGCTTTCACTTTGTGATGCCTGATATGGAAGGAGCCCTGTGATCACAGCTTGGTGAACGGGGCTCTATTTCACTGATTCTCAAGGATCACTATCAGATCCATGCTTTTTTCCATCCTTTTTTTCTGCTTCTTGGGGGCCTTCTGCACTGAGCATCAGACTGGGTACCACTGAGATTAGAGAGTTGGGCATCCAAGACAAAGGTCTTGAGATTCTCCTACCTTGTGCTGCTCTGTTAGGCAGGTTTTGGCTTTCTTGGCTATTCAGGAAGGAATGAGGCAAAGGGCATTGGAAGGAAAACTGGATTGATATGATTTTTCCCCCTTTCTGAATGGTTTTCCTTCAGAACCTGTGGATAAAGTGGCTGCAGTGAGAGAGTTCCGGGTCCTTCACACTGCCCTGCACAGCAGTTCTGCTTACAGAGATGCCGTGAGTGTGGCTTAATTCTTCACATCCAAAGACTTGCATTGCTTATCATGTGGGATGCAGCATGGCAGTTGGGAGACAGAAAACATGAATAGAAGCTTTGGTGAGCTACTGCAATTCCAATCTGCCTGTCTGTTGATTCCACTGACAGGTCTTCAAGATGCTGGGGAACAAGGAATCCTTGGACCAGATCGTTGTGGCTACTCCTGGCCTCAGCAGTGACCCTATTGCTTTGGGTGAGTTCAGACATGGCCAAAGAGACCTGAAAGCTGCTGTAGATAGGTCCAAGATCACTTCAATCAAAAGTCATGCTCCAAGGATAGCAACAGTCAGTTGCCACAGGAGGTGTTCATTTCTGAGGAAGAAGGGATCTGTGTGTGTCCACAAGTCAGATTTTACTCCTGCAGTTCCTGTTGTTGGTAGCCAAGCTAGACTGGGAACTTCTGGTAAGATGTTGAGTTTGAGGAGCAGGGCTGGTGCATAAGGAAGGATGCAGTGGGGAAGAGGTGTGTAGTAAATGATTCTCCTTAGTACCTGCTCTTCCATGTCCTACAGAGGTGCAGTTTAAAGCTAACCCAGGCTTGTCTTGGCTTGGCCTAGTGAGTTAGCAGCATACAATCATAAAAGAGTAAGGCTGGAAGGGACCTCCAGAGATCATTTAGTGAAACTCCGTGCTTGAGGCAGGATCATTCCTAACCAAACCATCCTGCACAAACCCATTGTCTAACCATTACCATGTGGGAAACCCTAAAATGATGTTGCCTCTCCCAGTCCAGAGTCTTTTAGTGCGGACAGCTCTGAAGAGGTAGAAATTTAGCTTCGACGTCACAGTGCTTTGCAATAGCCACTGATATGTTGAAATGGTTGTGTGGAGTTAGCTGAGACAGTTTGTTATTTTGGCAGCTGGGGTTTGTGCTAGAGGGTCTCATGAAGAGGAAGTAGTGGCCTTAAAACAAAACAAAAACAAAAAAGCACTAATGGAGGTATATTAAGCAGTGATGCCTTCTGGAAGCTTCTGTGATCTATTCCTGTCCATAATGTAAAGTGGCAACAGGAACTGAGTGATTTCTGCTTGTACCTTGTCCTTGGACTGCTTGTCCCCTATTGTGTCCTGTTTCTGATTCGACCCATTTCATGGTTTCTTACAGGAGTCTTGCAGGACAAGGATCTCTTTTCTGTCTTTGCAGACCCAAATATGCTGGACACGTAAGTTCTGGATGCCAGAGGCTGAGTGTGAGTCACCGTGTAACCGAGCATAGTCTGCATTGTCACTCAGATTATTTCTCTTTAGGATGCATCTGTGTGTTACTTCAGCTCCAGTTGCCCTCCCATCTTCCAACCTCAGCTCTTTGTTATAGGAGCCCTAGAAAAGACAGAGCTGTCATAATAATTCAAGGGCTTTGCAGTGGGAAGAGAATCAGTCACTGCTAGATCCAAAGTTCAAATCCAGTCTTGCTTGGCTGCGCCTGAAAGTGTTCATCTAATTTTTACTTAGTGGTCTGGCTGAAATAGATTGGAAAGTGTTGTTAGGGGAAGAGGGGAGGCCATTTAGTCCTAAGGGGGAGGATGTCCACATCAAAGAACCCACCCCAGAATGGTTTCTCAGTGGCCCCTCATGTTTTCAGTACTAGCAAATGCTAGGATTGGGTGGGCTTTGCTGAGGAAACTGTTCTTTCTGCTAGAGAATGGGTTCTGTGGTATGAGGCTGGTCCACAGGGGGCAGTGTGGGCCAGACTTGATTTATGAGTAAAGAGAGGACTTCAATCAGCTTTTAAGGCTGTCAAACCTGATATCTTCCCTAGATCCAGGGACCCTTGAGTCAAGTCTGGCATGTGATTTGTGGATGTGCCTCTGTATTTGTTTGACCAGTTTGATTAGGCAGGTTACATCATCATGCTGCCAGAATAGAGATCTGTGATGGTGATGAGAGCGAGCCTGCCAGGAGACTTGAGAGCGGCCACGTAGGCTGTGCCAGCTTGCAGCCCTGAGGTGCCACTTCTGTGTTTCCTCCTAGGCTAATCCCAACTCACCCTGCCCTTGTGAATGCCATTATCCTAGTTCTGCACTCGGTAGCAGGCAGCACACCTCTGCCAGCTCCTGAGACCTCCTCGCGTAGCATGCCCTCCAGTTCCTACAGGGATATGCCAGGTGAGTTCACTTCTAAAGAACTCGGACATAAGGGAATATGTAGAGACATGGCAGAACGTGTAGGAGATGTGGAAGACATGGAGCCTTCCCCAGGCTGGGCTTGGCTTATTGAACCAGTAACATGCACATGCACACATAGTTGCATGCATTAAGCATTGACATTTGCACCTCTACTGAGTTGTGAATGCCTTAAAGCCTGTATCAGCCAATTAGGTGGCAGTAAAGGGGTTTCTGGGTATGTCTGACCTGCATTACTTTGAAGATCTTGCCTCAGACTGGTCTAGAGAAAAAGCTTCAGTCTTTCTCAACCCTTTTAGATTTGAGGCCCCCCTTGGAAAGTGTCAGCTCTTAGTTTTTGCTCATTTTTTGACCACAGAGAAATACTAGAGCAATTCTTCTGTTGCAGAGACCTTGGAATGACCACAACAGCCCAGAATGATTTTAACACTGTGAATTCCTATTTGAAATCTATGGGTCTATCTTGCGAATCATGTTTGTACATCTAATTGTCCTAACATTGTGTGGCACCCTATGGAACCCATAAAAGGATCTCGAGGCCCACCGGGGTGTCACAGCACCTCTGGTTTAGAGTCACTACTCTAGGTATATAGGAACCCTTCAAAGAAATGTGAGGGTGCTGCAGAAAGAGGTGCTGGTCGTCCATGAGGTGGTGCTCTTCCCTATCTATTGGAGCTGAACCAGGGCTCATCAGAAATGGTGCTGCTGAAGACTATATCTATTATCTCATCCAAGAGATGCAATCTCTTTCCCATGTGAGAGGATTAAGTAATCCCATGGTACTTTGTTGAAAGAGTAGGAGTTAGCTCCATAGTCCTGACCAAATTCCAGCTTGTGGTTATTCCGCCTCCCTACATTCCTGCTGCAGTTTCAGTAGATATAATTCCTCATTCCCACTTGCAAGTGCTGGAAAGCATTACTAGCCTGTTGTGTTTGAAGCAGTAAAGGGCTGAGGAATCTGGACTGCAGAATGGAATCCGGAGTTCAGAGAGAGATACCTGTGCTCCCTGCACAAAGCATGGGGAGAGTGAGGGAGCTCAGGCTGGGATTCAAAAATACCTGTGCTTCAAGGTGGCAGCTGTCTAGAGCAAGCTGTTCAGCAACAGCAAGGACAGGGCTGTCTTAACCCAGGGGTTCTCAGACTTTGTTCTACTGCAACCCTGAGTGCTGGATGGCAGCAGTGGGGGATGGGGAGCTTGCACACAACAGCTGCCTCTGCCATCCATCACTCAGCACTGCTGCTGTGTGGCACTTCCCTGTGCTGTCGCAGTACCCCCTGGGAAGTTTGTGGCCCCTTCTTAAGTTGGTCATGACCCATAGTTTGAGAACCCCTATCTTAACCGAATTTCTCCGGAGCCTGGTACTGCACATGGGTGTTTTTCATTCACTTGGGCGTTGCAGCCTGCCAGCAGCCATTCTTGGACACACTAAGCCTGGCTGCATTCTTATTTTCCAAACATGTCTAAATGAGAAGGAGGAGCAGGAAAAAGCATCCGTGCTTTCTTCATTATATAATGTCCTATTGTATAATAGTGAGGCATTATATAACAGATGGGAAGTAAAAGGACTATGGCTTAATTCCTTCTAAAGCCTAAGAGAACCGAAACCTGAATATCCCATTCTGTATCCTAGAGTTTCCTAACCACTGGGATATTGCCTGGGGTTAGGGGCACATCCCAACCCTCCTGTTGAAGATAGGCCACTGAATAAAAAAGAATTGAAGACTCTTGAATTTTTCTGGATCTCAGCTTTGGATTTGTGTGTCTCAGTTCCAGTTAAGTCCTTTATTGCATCTCACCCATGATGGCTACTACACTTCTGCTTGGAGGGTGAGCAGGCCATCTCTGGAAGACATAAAGTGCTGGTATCTTTCCTAAATGAAACCACATGGCATTTGTAGCACCTGACCATGCAATAGCCTGATTTAAAATATCTGAATGCAAAGGGTGGGGTGGAAGGAATCTAATAGTCTCTGCTGTAGGAGGAAATGGAATCTGAGAATTTGAATCATCTCTGGCTTTGAGAGTTTTTCTCCACTTGAATTTATTCTCTTTCTGGGGCAGGTGGCTTTCTGTTTGAGGGTCTCTCTGATGACGAAGATGACTTTCATCAGGTAAGGGTAGCGGGGCAACAAAAACAAACATGCTACAAAGAAAAATACAGTAATAAGCGATGAATACAATATGTAAGAAAGCTCAGAAAAACTATAGTCTTACAAAAACAAATGTGTTATCTTTGTCTATGAACAGCTCCTAATTTTTCTCAGCTAAATCCTCAGACTCTTCAAGAAATTCTTCCATGCATTAGCCATGTTTTTAAAACTTTACATACTTAATTCCCTGAGATGAGCATCATCACATTGATCACTATTGTCAAGGATGCCTGTGGGATCTTCCTAACTTCATGTCTTCCTCAGTCAGTGTCCACTAGCAGTCCTAGTTATTTTGGGAAATATGCTGGGTAAATTCTTCCTCTTTTGTTTGCCTGTGTCTGAAAACATCATCCTTGTGTGACATCTGGTCCCTGACTTGTATCTGGCTGTAGCATGAAACCTGCCCAATGAAAAGCAATCACATTTTTTTCACATTTTCCCAGGCTTTGAGCCTATGTAGCCATGGGGTGGATCTAGTTTGAAAAGCAGGGTGCAGCTGGTATGGTGCATCCATCATATAACACAACATACATTCTTCTCCAGTTAAAAAGAAACTAGAAGCTCTTCTAATAAGAAGGAGCCTAGAGTTATATTATTCAACTTAA
>NW_017728996.1:48744510-48754875 GCF_001723915.1 Gavialis gangeticus | reverse complement strand
GCTGGCAAGACCCTGGGAGGTGTTCCAAACATTAGCTCAAAAGGGGACAATTTTATCCCTCTACGTGGTGTGCTGCGGATACGAGTTAAGGCCAGTGGGAGCGCCTGACAGTCCTATTCATGCGCTCCACCTGACCTGAACTTTGTGGTCTTCATGGAGTATGGAGTTTCCATTTAATGTTTAATGCCTTAGCTACCTCCTGTACCAAATAAAATAAAACTTTACTGGAATGTGCTTTAATTGTCTATATCATGTATTATATGTAAAAACATGACAGACTAGGTAAAAAAAATCCAAAGCTGTTGTTTCATTAGTCCTAGAGATACTATATTTAAAACTACATCTCTTCCAGATTCACAAAACAAAATCAAGCCGCCTTGAGCCTCTAGGCAGTACTTCAAGTGTCTCATTGAAAGTGATTTACACACCTGAACTAATATTCACCTGAGTTAATATTCCCTTCACCCCCAACCCCCAGTTAATGTTTTTAGCTAGACTTAAAAAAAAAAAAAAACAATTTGCAGGGCTGTGAAATGGGAGCTACATTAGCAGACGGCAACATTGCAGGAGCAAAGATAACTTGAGTAGTGGAATCATTAAAGACAGAAGGAGGGTCTTTTGCACCTGTGGAATGAAGAGTTTAGAAGGAATCAAGCAAATTATAATGAGCCATTACATCAATTAACTCCCTCACTGCTGCTTTAATTGAAGTGCTGGTGCCCTTGCCAGGCAGTTGCCTTTAGACTCTGGATAGACTAGGAATTAAATGGGGGTGTATGTGCACCAGTATACCTCCCTCCCCCCTTGCGTCCGTCCCTGAATGTAGCACATCTAAAAGTGTTAGTTGTCTTCCTTCCGTTTTCCCCGCCCTCGCGCACACATTTTGTTGGCACTCACCTCTGAATTAGCACCTGAATCTGAGATGATCATCTGTACAACATAGCTTTGGTAATGTCATTTTAAAACTTTCAATGACTCCCTGGTCCTATGGGTAAATAACTGCTATAGTGTTAGGGGGCAGGAAAATCAGTTTTAGATTGTTCAGTCTTTCAGAAGTGTCAGCTGGATGACACTGCAGTTATCAATAAGTAGAGCATAGCAGGGGTCCTGGCTGGACCCAGCTCCCTGCCACAGATCTCTGCCCCCAGGAGAGATCAAGCTACCTGTACTTCCCTTGCTGCAGCTACCCAGCCTCTCTACAGTGATGATAAATGCAGGCAGAAAAGATCAGCAGGGAGGGCTGCTGAGGAGGGTACTGCAGAGGGGATGGATGGCTTGGTGGAGCTCTGTACCACCTCGTGCTCCATGCTACCCTGGGGCCAGGTCTGACTTGTCTCAGGCATGATTCAACCTTTTCTCAGGCTGGATCCAGCCTCGGGGCCTAGATTGCAGACTGCTGGGATTACTGTTTAATGTCATGGTTGAAATCTCCCAGCTGATCTAGGAAAATACCCCAGCCATCTGTGATGGCTTTAGTCTAGTTGGGAATCGCCTTGCTTTGAGCAGGGGGTTGGACTAGATGACCTCCTGAGGTGCCTTGCAACCCTAATTTTCTATGAGTCTTTGTTGGCCTTATAAGACTGGTAAGCTGCTTTTTCTCTTCAAACACCTGGGTTCTTTACATTTGTCAGCATCACGTAATTCTTATTTGTTCCTGCATGTTTGAGACCACCAGCACAGTCAGTGTGTCCTTTGTCTCTTTATGGATGCTGATGCCATCTGATTTAAAGATCAATGATGCATCTGGAAGAGCTCTATAGTAAATGTTGGTCTCTTCCATGTTGTTACTTGTCTTCAGGATTTGTATATTTTGAGAATGTTGGGTAGAGCATTGGCAGGCTAATGTTTGGCACTAGGTCATCAGCTGGCTTTTCCATGTGACCTTTTAATGGAGATGCTATTGTGTTCCTTCCAACAAGAAAGCCATCTTTTCATTGGAGTGAGGACTTAGTGTAGGTGCCAGGTGAAATCTTTCAGTTGTTCTTCTAGCCCTTGTCCAGATGTGGGAATGTCTTTAGTTTTTCCACTTGTAAATAAGAACTGTGCCAAAGTAGTCTCAGTGCCTGCAGCCTTGCCTGTTGTCTGATATTTTCAGGAAGGGTTTGCATTTGTCTCGTACTTGCTGATTATTTCAACCCATCTGGCTGCTATTCTTAATATCTGTCTCTAAGCTATCTCTGTCTGGGATAATTTTTCATCCAAGATCTTCATAACTTTGAACTTTCCTCTGGGGAACAAATTAGTACCCTTTCTTTTAGAGAGAATGCTTAATGAGTGCTCTGATATGACTGATACCTTACTCAGCTTAACCTTTGTGATATCCAATTAACCTGTCCTTGGCTTCCTTTTATCTAGTTTTGGCTTATGCAATATTCCAAGAGTTGCTTTGCAAATAACCAGGCAAAATTAAATTGAATAGATAGCAAAAGTTTTGTATTGCTGGAAAGTTGTTCATAATCAGGGTGCAATAAAATAGAATCTACTGTGCTGGTATTATGCTGTACTTTTATGTGGCTGGGAAGGACAGGAGTTGGTTCACAGTCACCTGCCTTGTTTGTGGAGATCTGTTTCTTCTACAGTGCAATGCTGCAGGTTCTCTGCAGTAGGACAAGGTATTTGTGATGGAAATAGTTTGAGTATTCAGGCCTGAGGTGGGGGTGAGAACTCTACTGGACAATGATCATTTGTCCGGTACCTTGTTGATAATCCTTAGGTTGTAGTCCGAACATAGCCACATTAATGATATAGCTTAGAGTTTTAGAATAGCTTTGGCAGCTCCTGGGACAGCAAGTCTGGGAAGAGGAAGAGGCTGTTTGTTTTTAAAGTGTGTTTTAGTCCATCTGTGTGACTTTGAATCATGTCAGTGATAGAGAATCATTAGGCTGACCTGTTTGGAAATGGTAATTATTTAACCCATCATCTGTCGATAGACCCACTGTAAGTATGGTCATTCGCTCTGCTTAACACATGCCCTAGCTGGAAGTGTTGGATTAAAGTCACCTTGTCAGATCCGTGTCCAGTTTCACTTCCTTTGTCTGTTCTGTCTTTGTGAGAGCAATGGATGTCCCAGGTGACTCTGGAGCATTGTTTCTTTGTGGTTAGTACTGCAGTGCCTAAGACAGGGCATCTGTATCTCCTTGCTACCAAAAGCCTTATAATGGCCTTGGTCACTAGTGGGAGAGTTTGGCTGGTGACATCAAGGATTTAGAGTTGGATGGGGGGCATGTCATCAGGCCTTCATTTTCTGAGCACCACTAGTTCTGAGGGCAGCTCCAAGCATCAGGTCACTGGAATCCCAAGTACAACCTGAGTTTCAACGAAATGCAAACACTAACAGGTGGATTTTCTTTTGTTGTGGCAGAGCACAAGGTCTACCCCATCCAGCAGCACTTCAGGGTCTCGCCCAGCATCGCTTGGCTACACTGGGGCTGCTGGACCCCGACCCATCACACAGAGCGAACTGGCTACAGCACTGGCCCTGGCCAGTACCCCAGAGAGCAGCTCCCACACTCCCACTCCTGGGACCCAGGTACGGTAACAGCACAACATCTAGGAGCTCCTCTTGCCTGCATAAATTGTATGGAGGTACTGATCCTTAATAGCCAATCACTGCTCAGGTCTGTGGACCAGTGCTGTGTTGTACCGTTGGGGGTCTATGAGATGCATGTTAGGGGGAGGGGGGCTATGGTTTGGGCTGGAAGAGGCATTGCTGTGGACCTACCACTCAAACTGTGGGTGGATCACAGCAGCATGATCTCCTTTCTTGCAGGGTCACTCATCAGGAACCTCTCCAATGTCCTCCAGTGTCCAATCGGGAACCCCCATCACCAATGACCTCTTCAGCCAAGCCCTGCAACATGCCCTGCAGGCCTCTGGGCAGCCTAACCTTCAGGTCAGTAGCCTTCTTTCTCATTTTTTGGATCTTTGACCTACTTCTGATTCTCCACCTTAGCAGAACAAGGATTTTTCACTTGCAGCCTCCACTTGGAGGAGGGCATGGTGAAAGATGTCTCCCTAGCTAAGCAAAGCCCCCAGTAAGTGATGCAATAGGGAATAATACAGATGCTCTGGATAATTGGCAGAGGTTGTACCTAAAGTGTGTTGGGCAGGAAAAATGGGTGACGGGGAGCTCTCAGCAGGAGGTGTTTTAGATGCCATGGTGATAGCCAAACAAGGTATACCTCCATGCCCGACAGATGCAGTAGGGAAATTATGTGGCATTAGGTTGAGTGAAGAACCCTCTGATTTCTTGGATGCTGTCAGATCCCCATAAAATTTTTGGTTTTTTTTTTCTGCAGAGCCAGTGGCAGCCACAGTTGCAGCAGCTGCGAGACATGGGCATACATGATGATGAGCTAAGTCTCCGAGCCCTGCAAGCCACTGGAGGGGACATCCAGGCTGCCTTGGAACTCATATTTGCTGGAGGGGCTCCCTAACACCTCCTGTGAGAGGTCAGAAAGGTGCGTTTCAGCAGTACTGTGAAGTTAGGCCAGCTGTGAGTCTCTGGATTCTGATTCCTGGGACAGTAACTGGTCCCTATGAAACACTTAACCAGAACTGAACTCTCTTCTTTTGCACTGTGCAGTTTGTGGGTCTTTCTCCTTTTTTGTTGGAATGTGGCTTTATGACTGAGAAGTTGCTGCACTGCTATGGGACAGGAATGCTGATTTGACCACTAAGGGCAGCTCTTCCAACTGCAATGAACCCTTCGGCTGTAGTATTCATAAATGAGATGTCTGGATCTCAGAATAGAACAGGCCAATACCTCCTCTGAGCCAGGGGAGGTTGCTAAGCTTCAGATGTCACCTAGAGGCATCTGCCAAGTCTTCCCCTACCTGCAGTTATGTTCCTCCCAACCTACAAGCTTCAATTTATTTTATTTTACCAGTGTGGTTCAGAAGTGTTTGAGTGTAATAAAGTTGTTCCTCTCCATCTGCTTGTTGTTTGAGTTGTGATCCAGTACATTTCAGACTTAGCCTTCAAGCAAATATACCATGCTGTTCTAGGACGTGTGGTTAAGATTTGCATGGTGTAGTCTTTCCATGGAGCCAATATCAAACCCATGTCACCAGTCAGTGGGAGGGGGATTGTCTTCAATGGGGTGTTCAGATATGGTCTTGCTCATTTTACTGTTGTTGAAAAGTTGAAAAGATCTTCTCATACATCCGAATTGTCAACTTCAAAACACTTTGAGGGCATGCTCTTTTTCCTTGTTTTCTTTCTCCCATCAGCACCATTAGAATGGCAGTAATATTATATAGCTTCAGTTAACTCTGCTCTGATGACAGATCTGTAATATTCCACAAAGTCTAAAGCAAAAGATTCCCTTTCTGTTAGAGACCCATTTTCCATTAGCTGTGGGGAATTGGGAATTGTGGAAATTCATGATAACTTGGTCTTGTTTGTTGTCTCTGAATGGTGCCCAGCCACCACAGAGTGACAGTAAAGATATGATTAAAGAGAGGATTGGCTGAGCCACATCTTCAGTCAGAGAACCTCAAAGCACTTCATGATACCCCAGTGAGAAAGTATGGTATGGAGCAGATAATTCAGGCACAGAAGCTAAGGGGCTTCTGTAGTAGGTTGCCTATTTGAGATGCCTAAGATCTGAATTTTGCAGTCTGAAAGGACTGCCATAGTAATTTAGAATCAATTGGAGGTATACATCTCAAGATTAGACACCCAAAGTTGAACATGTGGGCCTAAACATTTTATACAGGGTCCTACCGTGAGTTTCTAGTGGAGCTGAGAAGAGAATATGGGTTGTCTGCCCCTAAGTCCCATGCTATACCCTCCCTTTTCCCCTGGTGAATCCACATCTTCAAAGCACTCCACTAGCTTTAATCAAGATCATCCTGGCTAGCATACAGAGGCAAATGTTGGATTCTTCTCTACCATGCAGCATAATGTCCAATGGTTTTTAATCCATTCTAGTTTGTTAAACATCTTTGGAAGAAGGCTTCCTACCACTTACATTGACACACAATTTCGGAATTGGCCATCTGAAAGGGAGTCGGCATTTACAACTTGATTCCTGGTTGCTACTGAAATGGCTGCCATTTTTCTGGCCTGTATTATATAGGAACCCACACTAGCTGATCTGGCAAGAAGTCTGATTGCCTCTCCCAGTGCTGTTTTCACTGCTTCATACTCTTTACCTTGCCTTCCGTAGCTGGCATGTAAATAACTTTAAGTTTTAAGGAAATATTCTTCAGTTCTTCCTCTTTCCGTTTTCAAGGTTCCCTGTCATCTGTAACATCATATTTCTATTAAGAAACCTATAATTGGCTACAGTCATTCCAGTTATGACATCTTCAGAGAAACAGGGAGAGGAAGCTAATGTGATCTTCCTTTATTCATGAGGTGGCTGTGAAAAGGTAGCTTCTGTGACCTCCAAGCCTGTAATTTTTGCTCTCTGATCTCTCCTTTGTTTTTCTGGCTTTTACTATTTTTCACGCTTTCAGCTATCTCCTTTGCCTTTAATACTAGTTGAGTTCTACCATTCAGATCAGATCTCTTCTCAGTTCTTCCTCCCAAAACTTTTAATCTTTTGGACTGCATCATGTCTCAGCCTTCATTGAAGATGAAGATACTTGCTGTATTTCCTGTTCATGTACATCTGCAGGAAGGGGTAAAAAGTAGCACAATTTTTTAGAATTTTCTTGCCTAAATTGCCTCCGCCTCACCACAGAAATTGGGTACTTAATTCCCATTAGGTTATATCATTTGATAGTCAAATGCTCATAGACTTGTGTGTTCTATGTCTGGTATTTTTGGGAAGATATTTGAATGTGTGCATCCAGTTAGAGGGATGCAGTGAGTGGTAGCAGCTGTTCAGTTAACCTCTTGGCATCATATCAGGGCTTTTTTCTATAGTCATGTGTCAAAGTAAATCAGCCAAGTAGGGTGTTCTGTTTGCATATACTGATGATAGGGACAGGCAGAGGGAAATGATGCCTTTGGAAACAACTGATAATGTTACCAGATATCACAGCTCTTGTCATTTCTGGGTCCCCATGCTTTGTTACTGAATATTGATGCTGCCCTGTGCTAACCTTGCCCCCTTGGAAAGGGTGGAGCTGAGAGTTTGTCCTTTGTCAGCTTCCCTGGGTTATGCACCATTTTGTTTCCTGGTTCCAGACACAGCAGCGGTGTCATCCAGCAATAGTTTTCCTGTGGTTCAGAACATCCCAAGGGACATCTCTTTCCAAAGAACGAGTACACTCAGCAGTAACAACCAGCAGCCAAATTTGGAGATGATGTTCCAAAAAGAGAACAGAATGCAGATGTGAAAGCAGCAGAGCACTTCCTCTGCGCTTGTAGGCTTCACTTTCAGGGCAGCTTTCCTCTACCTCTCACCACATTGATTTGCTTAACACCCCTTCCTCTTTCATAATAATACTAGAGGTCCCTTGTGGTACATGGCAGATGGTCAGTCTCCAACCAGGTATCTCATGACTTTGTTTCAAGTAGTGAGAATGCCATGCAGAAGCCACCCTGCTGCCTTTCTTTTTTTGGTTGTTCGCTACAGTAAATCTAAAATCCTAAAAGTTTATCCTTTCAAGTCTGGCTTCACATAAAAATGAAAAGGGCCATTTTTAACAGGAAGAAAGATTTTTTATTTCTTCCCCTTTCTCCTGCACTTCTACGGCAGACTGTAGAAGAAAGGAACAGTCGATTCAGAAGGAGGTGGCCATCCCCATGGAACCTCTAGTACCACTGGCCCTGCATCTCCCTACTGGCCTGGCATGATCCATACATGCATCAGGACTAAGTCCAAATGTGCATGGTAAGAGCACTCCAGCTCTGAGCCCTTTTGTGTTAGCATTCGTGCTCTCTTGTCTTGCCTGCAGTGGACTTGACCATGAATTGGCACTTAAAGACTTTTGCAAAGGAATCTTTTGCTCTCATGTTTCTTCCTCAGCTGGAGGAAGGGGAGACATTTATCCAAGCCTATATCTGTGTCTGACTTAGATGGTGGTCCTCAGGCCGAGCTTCTTGATCTTGCCCGGCTCTTACAGTGTTTGAAGCTGTACATGCAAGAAACAGGTTGCAGAGCTACAGGGAGCTGCTTGCATAGCAAGTGAGCATGTTGGCTTGGATGGAGAGAGTGTCTGGGAATGACCCAACAGCTCTGTGTGTGGTTGCTCCTTGCAGGTGGGGCCACCCATGTGTGCTGATGCTCTGTGACTGGGTGAGTGAGAAACTTTATCATTACTGTTCTAATCACTCATGTGGATTAAGTTGGCATGCTGTCAGTTATGCTAGGTGTTATGCTCTTGACAACTCCTGAGCTGTCTGTTTGCATTGCTAGCTGAATGTCATAGGGGTGGGAAAGCATCTCTCCTACCTCCCAGCCAAGAGCCTGTGATTTCTAATCCCTGCCGTTCCACTACAGGTTGGCTTGGAGATAGATAGAACATGTCCTAAGGAAGGATGATGATAACTTATGGGATGGGAGTGTTAACGAGGCACCAAGACCCTCTTAGTTTCTTTCATTCTTGTCTGCATTTCAGTGTGAATAATGGGTGGTCCTTGATGTAAACTTTCTATCCAAAGGACAGTGTTTCTAACAATGTAATGCCCCACGGGGAATCTCTTGGCCTCAAAGCCCTGGATGTTGCAGATTCATTTGCTGTCCAGCCGAAGGGTAGAGGTAAATGGCTGGCCACATTCTTCTAATGGTAGTAGCTGCAATGCTGAGACTTTGGTCAGGTCTTTTTATAGCATGACCACGGTTGCTAACAAGCAGTTAGACTGCATTTGTAGCATTATCCAGAGTGAAACTGCATCCTGGTTAATTGGCTGTTTTCATGTGTCCTTCCAGCACGCTTCAAGGCACAACACAGCCGGCATACGGAAGATGCTGCCAAAGACTAGGGTAATTGTCTGGTGCCACATGGTGCTGTTCCTTGGGAACAGAGACATGCATTGAATGTTTCCTGAAGCACCCTGGTGCAGGTGCAGATATCCAGGCAAATCAAGAGGGCTGCAGCAAATAAAGCCTTTGTTCTGGGATTTGTAGTCAGAAACCAGGAGACACAAAAGCCTCAGAAAATCCTCATTTCCCTTCCAATCCCTTTTTCTCCTCAGCCATTGGCTTTAAACTTTTCTGTACCTCTCAGGATCACTGTGAGGCTGTCTTGAGCACCCTTTTTTAGATCTGGAACATGCAGATAATGGCTTGCCTGCTCCCTGACTCACTGCTGCCAGCTATTGAAAAGGGGGTGAAAATAGGTAGGTCTGAACTAATTTAATGGATCTACTCTGATCATTAGATGGAATTTTGCAATGTGGTTGCTTGCGAGAGCAGGAGACTGGACAAAATGACTTGGGAGCTGCCTTCAAGTCATTGTGTGTATATTGCTGTGTATTTTAAGAACTGCAACCCCTTGTTGGGAGACAGAGCTGTCTATCACTCATTTCACAAATGAGGTATAAATAAGGGCCTCAGTAAAGTCACTGGTAAAGTCAGCCATTCTCCTCTCCAGTGGCTGAGGAGAACTGATGTTGCTAAGATTCTTTCCAAAGAAATCGCACCCCTTAGCTACTGTAGCTCTTAGCAAACTGCCCATCCAGATATAGCTATGCGAATAGAAAGGATTTTCTGCTTGCAGAGAAAAGCAAAAGGCATTTAATCAGAAACTGGTTTAAGTTTGGCAGGACATTCCTACCCTGGGATGTGCAATAGCTGTGGATTGCAAGGTATGGAAAAAATTAAGCAATAAGACAAGAGGCTCTTTAGAAAATGGGTAGCGTCAAGTACTCCTAATTTCATTTGAGGACGAAGTTACAAATCTGTGATGATATGGAAACCCCCCATAAAGTATAGAAATGGTGTACAATGGCTTGGTTATAGGAATGCATCTCGTACAAATACCTTAATTGACTTGAATCAGACCATAGCAAGAAAAAATAAATAGCAAGAGGAAAAGAATTGAATAAGACATGTCTCCTCCTCAGTAAACACTAAAGAGACAATGACTAACCTGTTAATTGTAAATTGGCTGGAAGTAGATCACCTGGCCCTAGCCAGCCTACAAGACTGGTTTTGAGTAGCAGGTCCAAGGCCTGGGATACAGAAGATCAAAAGAATTTTAATGGTTTAAAAAGACTCACTTTGGATGCGGTTGGGATAGTTTGATCTCCCTACAAAAACTGACTTGGCTTGAACATTACTGGATTGTCTGTAGAAGTTTGGCCTGTCTAGGTTACAATAAGAGATGGGAAGATTTAGGTAAGATAGACATACATGTAGACTAGTGGTGCCCAACCTTTTCACCCTGCGAACTGGACTAGTGGTTCCCATCCATGGGCTAGATTGTGGGGTGAGGGTGGTGGGGGCTCGATCTGGCTGTGTGTGGG
>NW_017728996.1:48738401-48744488 GCF_001723915.1 Gavialis gangeticus | reverse complement strand
CTGTGCTTCAGCTCAGATCTAGCCACAGGGCTTGGAAATTTGGCAGCAGAGGAGTGGTAGCAGTATTAATTGCCCTTTTCCCCCCATCAGCAAATTTTGTGACCCATGGGAAGCCCTGCAGGCCAGATGCCATGGCACCATGGGCCTGATTTGGCCTTTGGGCAGGGGGTTAAGCACCCCTGATGTGGACTGTTGTTTTAAAATAATCTTTCTCTGCATGTTTTATTCTTACTATTAAACAACACTGTGTTTTAAAAGGGCTGTTTGGTCTATAGATACACAAATAGTTGCAGACTCCCAAGAGGGAGTACTGAAGCGCCATACCCAGTCTGACCTGCTGGTAAGCATTGTTGGACCATGATGTATTGCAGACAAGAGTCTAGACAAGGGTTCAATTTAGGAATGGGAGAACTGGATTCTCACCCTGGAAGAGCTAAAGAGTGTATTCACGGAACAGAAAGAGGAGACAGGTGTAGCTAGCCCTGTATCCATGACATAAAGGTAACTGCATACCATATTTATCCAAATACAAGAAGACCCTGAATACAAGACAGCCCCCCCCAATAACTAGACACTCTACATGGAAAATGTATACATTTATTTAAATTTTCCATGTATGAAATCTAATTTTTGGAGGATCATCTTAAATTCATCCCTCCCGCTACTGCAGGTAGTAGGGGGAGAGGTGATAAGGAGGCAGTAATGGGGCAGGCAGTGGGGGGACAGACAGTGGAGGAGGTGGTAGGGGGACAGGCAGTGGAGCAAGCAGTAGGGGACAGAGTGAGGGGGCAGGTTATGGGGGGGAGGCAGTGGGGCAGGCGGTGAGGGAGACAGGCAGCTTGCCATCTTTGACTTGTTCTGCCCCCCACTTCATTGTGCCTGCTCCCCTCCATCCTCAGGCTGCCCCAATCCCTCTTCCCCTCTTCCCCCCCCATGCTGTTTCTGCCCCCCACAGGCTTGGATCCCTGCTCCCCCTTCCTCCCATCTCCCCCCACCCCTTCCATTGAAATCTTCCCTCCCACCCCTTCCCCACCTCCCGGCTGCACTCCTCCTCACCATTGCTCTAGGCTGGTAAGCCCCATCTCTGCTGCAGCCTCGAGCACAGATTATGGCTCCAGCCCAGCCCTGTAACAGCAACTTGGAGCCAGCACTGCTGCTACGGGGCTGGGCTGGGACCAGTGCTCTGTGCTCCAGGCTGCAGCAAAAATGGAGCCTGCTGGCACAAAGCAAAGATAAAAAGGAGTGCGGCAAAGCTGGGGGGAGACTGGGGGATGAGTGGCTGGGTGTGTAGAGGCAGTGGGGAGCAGCCAGCAGCTCTAGTCCCAACCCCTGCCCTCATGCTCACTTGTAAAGTGAGGGGCTTTTTTCCCCATGTTAAATAAGTGGGGGCGGGGGGACCTCATCTTCTAATAGAGTCAATGCAGTAGATATAATGCACTCTAGACTTTTTAAGGCATTTACCACTATGTAAGCATTTTGATTAACAACTTAACATTGTCCAATGGCATTAGTGCACAGTTCTATAGCACAGTCATACTGAGCAAGCCAAATTGCTTGGGAAACTGATAAATTGAGATTAGAACTGAGGTCTCTTGGGCCCCTTTTTCCTTTCCCAAAAGGCAAGATGGTTTCCATCATGGGCCTATGCTCTGGCTTGCCCCTGGATGTCAGTCAAGCCTATTTAGTATACAGACATGGTGGGCTTAGCTCAGGGGTGGGCAAAATGCCGGATTTGGTCGGTGAGCAGACTCCCATTTCCAAGCAGCCCCTGCCCATGTTGCTGCATCCAGTTTCCGTGGAGACCCCTGGAGCGGCAGCGCAACGACGACACGGAGCCAGCAGCACTGGTGAGGTGCACTGCTGGGTGGGGAGCTGCTCTGGGGCTGGGCCTGGGATCTTGCGGTAGTGATGGCATGGTCCAGAGCTGGGGCATAGCTGAGATTCATTGCCTGCATGCCCCTGCCCAGGGCATGTGGGCAGCAGATCACAGCTCTGCCCTGGCTCCAGACCATGCTGTCACTGCTGCAAGATCCCAGCCCTGCGTGTGCTGCCAGTGCTGCTGAGGCAGGTCTCCACGGAAGCCCTGGCCCCGTGCTGTCACTGGGGTCTCACAGAAACTGGCTGCAGTGATGCAGGCAAGGGCTGCTGGGAAATGGAGTCTACTGCAGGCCCAGTCTGGCCTGTGAGCCAGATTTTTGCCTGGCCCTTGCTTAGATGCATCAAGAAACTAGAAGCACCCTGGAAGGCAGAGCCTAATCTACTTGTTCCCATTTTAATTGCACCTCGTTAGTCCCTGATTATGGGGAAGGAGGTAGACGTTTGCAGTTGTATCTCCTTTAGGATTTGCTTGTAGGTGTTGCTCTGGCAAGAAGTGTAGCTATCATAGGCTACTATAATACATCGTAGGAACCTCAGTTACAAGTAATTGTGTTCATTCCTTGAAGTTGATTGTCAGTCTGTCAGACCATCTGGTTGTCCTATCACTTCTGACTGTCTGTCACCCATCTGTCATCATCCATCCATTGATCTGCTTGACTAATCTATGGCAGTTTCAAACATTCATCTCGGTGGCAGGCTAGATCAAGTCAGTGTGGAAAGAGTGAATTCCAGCTTAAGTGATAGTAGGCAAGCAGCTCTCTATTATGTCAGCAATAACTGACTTGCCAGAGTATGAAAAATATAAATAGAGGCAACATCTACAATTATGCACCAGCACCCTTTATTAAGTTAATCCCTGAACTCACAAATGATCTCCCTGGCGCACAGAAATATGGGGTGGTGTAAGACTTAAGGCAAAATTGTCAAGCTGTCTGACCTGAAAAACAAGATCTCTTCCTTGGGAAGGTGGGTGGAGGGGAAAAAAAAGGTTTCAGATAGATTGCTTGTCTTCCCTCTCATGTTGTGTAATCTTTGTTTATTTTGAGGAAGAATTTAATGTTAGCTCGGTCATCCTGGCTGAACTTTGCATGCAACTATTTTGTCTGTCTATAATTCTTTTCATGTACTTGGCTACAGTACTCTTATTTGTTTCCTGGCTTAAGTTGCAGTACCCCTATGTCTCTCCTGGCATGCTGCAATTCAGCTGCTGTGTAATCCACTCCAGGGGTGACTGCATTTCCACAACTGTAGAGATGTAGTGGTGGCCTACAAGCATCTTCTGCCTCCTTCCCATTCATCCAATCTGGTCTTGCACCCAGCACAGCTCAGGCTCAGTCTGGAGGCCTGGCTAATACACCATTCACTTCACAGGTCCCTTCACCTAACGTCACTGCCCATCACATAAAACCTGAGTCGAATTCAACTCTTCCTTCTGTTGGTGAAAATGCACGATAGTTTCCAGTTCAAATATAGCTTTACTCATCCAGCTCTGTGGCCAGCGTTACACTGATGTAAATCCATGGTAACGCCACTGATTTCAGTGAATTCCCTGCAGATTTATACCCACACAAATGGTTGTGGAAACCATCCTTAGATGTCCAGATAGGGAGGCTGCCCTGAGGCCTGCAGCATCATTGGAGCTGAGAACAGCATTCATTTATACCGTTAATGAATTTATCCCAGTAGTGCTGAAATATTCAGTGACCCTCTGCATCTCTGTTACTGCTGGGAAAGGCCAGTAATCCTGTAGGTATCGTTTCTTTGTTCTCTGTCCTTCCTCTCTCACCAAATCCCAGCTGATCCCCACATCTAGTGAGGGTCTGCTCTGAGGTAGTGATTTAGAGCTAGTATAAATACTGACAACTGTGTGTTGTAAATCTCTGGGACTACTGTCCTGTTTTTTCCTCTTTGTGAACAACAGGGAAGTGACTAGTTTTAACAGGAACCCTCACATCCCTTTCCCTGCTTCCAAGCTGTCTGTGTTAAAATGTACGTATTTTCCAGTCACAGAGAAATTCTCGGTATTGCATGAGGTTTTGTGGCTAGATCCAGCCATGATGAGGACAATGTCTCCTACCCTTCCACATTTCTTAGAACTCGGGATATAAAGATGACCACACAGGCGATCATTGTATTCACCTGGGGAAACTTGGCAGGCCAAAAGTGCCTATGTGGTTTAGGCACCTCCAGTCTTGAGCAGCAGCTGTGGGGAGGGGGTTGGGTGCCTAAATCCACATCAGACACCAAAGTCCTTTTGTGGATCCAGCCTTTGAGTGTTGGGGTGTGTTGTTTCCCATCTGCTCAATGAGCATAACAGCCTGCCCCACGCCCACATGGGACTGCTGCCAGGATAAATGCACTAAAGAGTGCATGGAGTTCATACACTGGCAATCAGGACCGCGGATGCGTTGGTGAGCTCACTCCAGAGGTGCATTCATACATAAACATGGTGCAGCAGGATCTCTTGTTCTCAGAAATCTTCCGGGCCTTTTGTTTTACAAGCCATTAAATATCTCCCCTTGTGCATCCATGAGGGATGATATCCAGGATTAAGCTATATGCTCCGTTTCCCTTCAGTCATATTAATCTCTCAGGGAATTCAAATGTCTTTCTGTTGGCACCATCAGAAACAATACTGTGTCAGCTCTGATAAAGGTTTAACTTTGCCTTTCTCCCTTCCGTTTCTACAAGCCTGTTGCTTTTATGTTCTCCCCCACTGGGGAGGAAATCCCAGTGATAACTATGGGGGCCCTTCCTAGGGAAGAGATCTTTCCTGATCTGTTAAGTGCTGTTTTTTGACCAAATTGATGATAAGAGCAATGGGAAATATCAAGAAGACAAAATCTCATGGATTCCTGACAAATGGCGCAGTCTCAAGCAATGGAGACGGACTGTAACAGATACAGCCAGTTGGCAACGTTATGCAGCTTACAGGTTGGTGGGACTTCTCAACACACATCCATCCCAAAGCACATACCCTGTCACTGGGACCACTGGATGCTCTCCACTTATTGGTAATACCAAGCTTTAAGAGACCCACCATTGGGTAGGTCTGATTCTTACACCACTTACACAGATGCACATATACTCCCCTTTGTTGCAATCTAACTAGACCATGACAAGAACCAAGTACCACCGTTGCCCATCCCCTTCTGTGAGAAGACACTGATCATACAGGACATGCCACCCTTCTACCACCCAACACTCAGCTGCAGAAGAAGGGCATGCTGCCACTTTGGTTTGCCATGGGAGAAAATTTCCTCTGATATTCTTCTCAAGCTGCTTTGACCTGAACATGGGGTACAATTTGAGACCAGGACATACTTGGTAGGCTTGTGTGGGAGAAGGATAGTACAGCTATTGATGTCCCTCCCTGTGATTTTCAAAGATAAAGCTATTTATAATCCAGAAATCTACATGGCTTTAACCTGTAATAAAAGAGCTTGGCAGTAGCGATTTACCTACGTATAACGCATTTGGTTCATTTACTTTGAAAAGGGGCTTTCCTGTGTTACTTTGCATGAGATATAATTAAAACATCAGATGCCTGGCCCTTTGTAATCTTCACACAGCAATGTTTGCTGGAGACTAAACAAATTCATTCATTGGGATTCATTCTTGCAATTGATGTTCCAGCCGGTGCTAGCTTTCTCTAATTAATTTGGAAAAGGGCAGCTGGAGGCTGCCAGCCAAGATGCTCTGGTTTATCACTAAGTGTGTTTAGTTTTTGATCATTTCCAGTGCAGCTAGGATGGGGGTTTTGGTGATTAAATGAGACTAAGCATTCTCTGTTAAAAAAAAAAAAATCCGCACATTGTGATTCTCTGATGTCTGGCATTAGGGAAGTTTGGGGAAGTCCTGATTTTGCCCGTGAATGTTGGAACTCAGGCTGGGCTACAGAGGCATAAGTGGCCCAGTACTGCATTGTGGGGCAGCAGCAGTGCACAGTGCAGGAGCGATAGGCAGAGGTTTCACTGCTGGGGGGGGCTTCATTTTTCCAGTGGTCACTTCCATTTTTTTGCCACCAACACATGTTGAGCAGCAAAGAAAAAGAGGTGACATCTCAGTGTGCTGCTGCTGCTCTGTCCTACCTGCATCCAGCGCTACTGCAGGAATGGTACAGGGTCTGTGTGTAAGGGGGGAGGGACAATAGGATGAGGTACCCCCCTGTCTCTGCTATGGCCCCCCCCCCCACCCCCTAATGCCTCG
>NW_017728996.1:48735539-48738257 GCF_001723915.1 Gavialis gangeticus | reverse complement strand
CCCCCCTGTCTCTGCTATGGCCCCCCCCCCCCCACTCCTTAATGCCTCAGGCCCATGCCAGCCTTGCTCACTCATCATTACTGCCAGGCTGCATGGATTTAATCAGCATAGCATGTCATACTTGGATGAAACCAACATGTGAAGCTGTAGGGTTTTTTCAGGGAAAGGCCAAGAGTCAATTGATGAATGGCCATTTGAGTGTCTGGTATCTTCAGCATATCTCAGTTCCTGTGTTTCTCCTTTGATAACAGAGGGGGAACTCAAGCATGTGGCTTATCTGGTTTCAGGCACCTGGTGAGAAAAGAAAACAGTTTGGAAAGAGCAGGTTGCTCTGCTCGCTGTGAGCATTGCATTAGTTCCATGATTTTTTGACAGCTGAGCTGTGACAGTCACAGCAGGATGGTGATTTAGCACAAAGTGCTCTGATATGACCAAGCTCAGCATAGTTGGGGAAAGGTGAGTGCAAACCTACTCTACATTTGCTGGTCTTGGGGCAGTCCACAAGCTGATCTGGTCCCCAGTTGTCAACCCTGTAGGGCTCAATGTTATATTGACATCTCTGGTTACAAGAGACCATTGTGGAGCAGAATGTCATAAATTGGGGACCCCTTTTCCAATTCACATCCCATTAGGATGGAATAGTCTTGCATCAGCCCAGCCTCTATCCTGCCAATTTTGAGGCTAATAAACACCATAGGTAGATATTGGTGATAGGGCCAAAACCTGCCTTTTAATGGAAACTGGCTTTTCAGTGCTGTAAAGTGCTTTGGCATCTCTCAAGGAAAGGAACTGTAGTCTTTAGGGTCAGTCTGAAGGCAGAACATTGTATGGGACTTCAATATAGGACTTCCACCTCACCACCCAGCTCCTTGGCTGATAGGTGTAGTTTCCAAACCACGAGATGCCGAGCTTTATCCTTGGATGAAGCCCTGGGTTTTGTAACATGGCCTAGCACAGTAAGGGCAGGAGCAGAGATCAGGTCTATTTGTACAGCTGGAAACATGGACCTCCAAAAGGCAATTCAGTAGCATCTCAGCTGCTGTTGCTACTGGCTCTTTTAAGTTTCTTGTTCCTCTTGGCTGCAGTTACTTATTCCTTTCTGACAGGGGTGGCCAAGTCCACAAGTGGCACAGGCAGCCTCTGTGTGTTGCACATGGTTGAGGAGCAGGGAGCAGAAAGCAGAGCAACAGATCAGGCAGGGGAAGGGGATCAGAATGGCATGCAGGGAGCTTGCAGGGTTTATCTTGTGCCACACTTGTCAGAAAGGTTGGCCCACACTGCTTTAGGGCTTTCTCCATTGAACTCATAGGAAAGACTCCCCTTACATGCACCTTGAAGCAAATGCTGCTTCTGGCCCTGATTCAGCAAAGCACATAAGCTTGTGCCTAACCTGAAATCTGTAGTTAAAGGCCCATCAAACTGCATTCTCTCCTGCATTAGGCCTTCAGTACCCTGCTATAGGACTATGGGATGAGCTCCCTGTCTCTGATAACTCACCTACTTTGTGAGCTCCGTGATAAAAGATATTTCACTATGCAACCAGCAGGGGACACTAGCCACAGGAAAATTGCTCTCAGCAGGGATTTTGCCTAAGTAACACAGTTGGTTTAATAAAAGATATTGGATTTACCCAAAGAACCTTGCTTGCCTGTGTCCTTAGACCAACACGGCTACAACCAACAACCCAGAGTGAAATTCTGACTCTCTGCTTAGAACATAGGCAGGCAGATCAGGGACAGGAGATTGGACTGATAAGCAGACCTTGCACAGATCTGGAGTGGGATTGAGGGATTTATCACCCAGAAGAAAAACCACCTCCACTGAGGAGAAACAGGGCAAACGAGATTTTCAGAGGCAATGATCATTTGCATCTGAAAATTCCCCTTCCTCTCCTCTGGCCTGTTTAATTGCGTTACAATAAAGGGAATCAAAACACAAGCAAAACCATTCTGCTTCATTGAATTCTAAAATCTGGACCAGCTGCCCTTGATTTGAGCCCTTTAGTTTAAGATTCATTTACTTAAATGTCCACAGAATAATTTCCCTTTGTAGACTGTTTCCCTGTAGTGTGGTTGAAATGTCATCTTCATGCATTATCATAAGTTGTGTGTCTTGCAAAGGCCAAGATAAAAATAAAAGATTTCTGAAGTCTTCCCAAAATATATTTAAGTTGCTTCCTGCAATCTTTGTTGTTTTCCTTTTATTGGTTTCTTTTCTTACAAGCAGCCAAGTGAAATACAGTCAACAGGCAGACCAAGGATCTTGCAAACAGAGGACAAAATTAGGGGAAAATAGTTTGGTAAGTTATATGGACCCTAAATTAAGCATCATTGAGCCAATACCCAATGATGTGGAACTTGAAATGGTCCACTCAGGCATTCAGAAGAAAAAAAGGACGGATGTAAGCTACATATTGGGCTAGTGTGGTTAAGGTACACCAGTTTCTGGTGCTAACCGTTCCGTCTAACAATGACATCCCAGTCTACGTGCCCATTTTATAGCTGGGTTGAAGGGATAATGGCTTTTACGTCACAGCTTGAACTCTTGCTTCTGGATTTATAATCCCACATCCCTCCACTTAGCAGAGAGCTATGTAAATCTATACAATGACTTGGAAATAAGAGCCTTCCAAAGAAGCAATTTCAGTGACTTGTTGGAGGGCAAGGCTATACCTCCATCTTATATATATGGGTGTGTGTGTGTGTGTGTATATGTGTA
>NW_017728996.1:48733916-48735312 GCF_001723915.1 Gavialis gangeticus | reverse complement strand
ATTTGTAGACTTTAAAGCTGGATATCGCTGACCACAACCACCTATTCAGTGCTAAGATAAGAATACCTGGGTATTAAATGCTCAGATGCATCTAAGTCAGGGAAGAGCGGATTGCAGTTATTTTTTTTACAAACAAGAGGAGAATCTTAGTTCATCCTGCATGTAAAAATTCTCCAGCTACAAATTGGTAGATTTCTTTAGCCTGTGGAGCTCTGGAGCAAATTACCATTTAGATCAGGTAAATGAGGAGGTACTCCCTTACTGACTGTTCCTGGGTCTTTAATGGTTTCTCCTTGATTGCTCACTTAATCCACCTATTAGACTATTAGCTTCAATGTAATCCCATTGCTCTTCCAAAATTATTTGTTCCGGTATATGACTTTGCTTTATTGGTCCTACAGGCTAATATTAGCACAAGATTTTCTAAGACATTTTCCTGTTTATTGATACGTTTTCTATAATGCTATGTATGGTCAATCAGGTGAGTTTGACTTCTGCAATGCAGTGAAAGTAATAGATGGCTTAGGTAAGTACAAGGCAAAACTAGAATTATAGTGCTTAAGAACAGAAGTATGAACGCATGCAACTTTCAGGTAGAGATTCCCTCATTTATTTTGCAAAACTGGAAGTTTTAGGTGCAAGCAAAAATTTAGCTTCTGGTTATCGTGCAGGACTGGGAAATGATGTTCATGTTTCATGCTGTTGAAATACGGTCCAGATTCACATGTAAAATCAGTCCTTTCGTGGTGCTTTGGCTGTGTAAAAGGGGCTTAATGAATTATATTTACAGGTCCTCAGCTGGGTCCTTTGTTCTGCAAATGGCTTTAAAAGGAAATCTGGAAATCTGTGAACTTGGTCTAGAAATGCAGCTACTTCTGGAGTGGAATGTAACAGCAGCATAATCATTTGAGGTTGAAATGGAAGAATGATATCTGAAAGGGGAAAATGGAGGGCCTTTGCATCTCTTAAAATGTAATTACCTAAAATGTTATTTGTAGAGAAAGAGACAGGAACAGCTTGCAAAGAGGTCGTGTGGGGGCTTAACGACTTTGGTTGACCTTGGTTTTCCGTTTACTGCAGGTGTTAACTTTCCCCAGTCCACATAAGCAGGGTGTTCTTCATTACAGTTTCAATACTGCATCCCCAGTGGGGAATCTCATCTTCCATTCAGCATCAACCATACTTCACCTAGACCAGCATTTCCCAACCCATGGGTCACGACCCAAAAGCAGGTTGCAAGAATGAAGGGGTCTTAAACAAACTTTAAAAATGGATCAAAGTTTAAAAATGAATTCCCCTTTAAAGGACAAAAACACAGGTACCTGTGGCTTTTCACTTGCAAACTGGCAGAGTTCCAGTCGGTAAGGAGCTGTTTGCCCCTCTCCCCCCCTCCCCT
>NW_017728996.1:48732233-48733902 GCF_001723915.1 Gavialis gangeticus | reverse complement strand
CACCCTACAGACTGGGGGGCTGGGGCCTGGGGGCAGTGGGTCAGGACTGGCCATCAGTGTTCACAAATGGGTCCTGGTACAAAAAACGGTTGAGAACCACTGGCATAGACAACAGTACCCAGCTCTCACAGTGAGTCCATCACCAAGTCTTTTATTAAAAAGATTGGCATCACTGGCCCCACTTTCCAGACTGGGCAAGCTGAGGCATGGAGAAGTGAAGTGACCCATCCAACCAGTGACCAAGGCAGGAGTAGAACCCAGGATCTCTGAGCCCCAGCCCAGCAACTTCTGCCTCCCCCACATAGAGCATCACCAATTTTAATTTTCAATTAATTTAATTTTAACATAATTTTAAATTTTAATTTGCAATTTAATTGTAAATCTTACCAAATTTGGAGCTTTTTCTTAAAGGGCCAGACCCCAAAGTCAGGCAAATGCATTAGATCCTCAGCTTTCATTAAGTGTACTTTCTAGTGCTCACCTTCAGAGAAAAGTTTGACATAACTTCAAGGGCGATAGGGCAAAGAAAGAGAACCCTAAACATACTCCGGCATTGTTGGTTGTAGCCGTGTTGGTCTAAGGACATAGGCAAATAAGGTTCTTTGGGTAGATACAATATCTTTTATTAGACCAACTAAATAGCTGGAAAAAAATTGTTCTTTGCATGCTTTTGGGCACAAACAACTGTGTGTTGGTGTCCAAAGCTTGCAAAGACCAATTTTCCCAACTATTTAGTTGCTCTAATAAAAGATATCACATCTGTTCGTGCCCAAAAGCTTGCAAAGAATTTTTCCAGCTATTTAGTTGGTCTAATAAAAGACATCACATCTATCTAAACATACACCCAAGTTTTAAATGCCTTGGATCCATGGTCCTGGAGAAGCAGGCACAGGGCTGTCAGGTGTCCTAAAGCACTGAGAAATGTCCTCTTTCTTGTCTCAGTTACAGGAGATCTCTCATGTCCGCAGCTGGGGTTAAGAGTCCATTGTTCACCTGGCTCTGGCCACTGAATCTGCAGAGACAGTAACTACTCCCTATGTCTCAGCTCCCAGGGCTGTATTTAATTCTCCATCACTCTGTGTTAAACTGCTGTTGCTCCTCCTCCTCAGCCCCACCCCTCCACTTTATTCAAATACTGCATACGAGTGCAAGCCTAGCAAAGGGTTTCTTCTGTACTCCGCTTCTCTGAGTGCAAGAGATGGGTGCCAGCTCCCCAGCAGTCTTTGCTTTCACCCTGTGGACCAGCCACCTCTGGCTCCTGGCAGCTGGGCACTCCAGGGTGAACCCCAGACTCATTGTCCCTTTTCAAGGTAAGTGTCAAAAAGTATTTGCCTGTGACTATTGTGAACCTAGAAATGTACAAGCAGATGGTGCGATTTGCAAGCGAAGTAAAGAGCAAAGCTCTGTGTTCTGAGCACTGCACACATCTGGATATTATTTTCGTGCAAAACCATTGTAGTGGACTTGGTCTTAATTTGGCTCTAGCTCTTCCAGAAAGACAGCCCTATGGAAAGGAGCCAGCCTGTCTTCTATCTTATGACCTTTGTGATTTTGTTTTTTTTTTCTCTTTCCTAATAATAGATTTAATCCCTCTGAATTTTTTTCCTCCTTCCACTTTCTAGAGATGATCATTCACTTTCTTAAAATCATAGAAAATGAGGGTTAGAGA
>NW_017728996.1:48717230-48727233 GCF_001723915.1 Gavialis gangeticus | reverse complement strand
TTTTTTTCCTCCTTCCACTTTCTAGAGATGATCATTCACTTTCTTAAAATCATAGAAAATGAGGGTTAGAGAGGACCTCAGGAGGTCATGTAGTCCACCCCCCTGCTCAAAGCAGGACCAGCCCCAATTTAATGAGACGTTTTTGTTTTATGAGCTTTGTGATCCCCTCCCAATTTAATTTAATCCCTTTGATTCCCCCTCCCCTTTTTTTTTCTAGAGGTGATCATTCACTTTCTTAATGAGACCTGTATGTTTTATGGGCTTTTGTGATTCCCATGCAATTTAATTTAACCCCTTTGATTTCCCCCACCTTTATTTTCTAGTGATGATCACACACTTTCTTAATGAGACCTGTGTCTTTTGGTCCATTTCCACATAAAATAATATACTTAGGACTGCCAATAAGAGCAGTTCTTGAAAATTAACTGTTCTTGTCACACTGATACAAAAGAGGCTGCAATTGTTGTTGTTAATAATTATGTTTTGTAGAGTGATTATTTTCCTATTCAGCTGAACGATTGTCTCTGCTGTGTACATATCAATTTGTCCTTGTAAATGCTTAGTTTAGATCTCTTCCTGAGGAGAAACAAAAATAAAACCAAGGTGAGTGGTGCATTGCCAGTGTAACAAGGAGATGGGAATATAAACTGAACAAAGAGGAAGCAAATTCCCTGTGTTTGTTAGAGCAGGTTATACCAGCACATGCAAAGAAAAAGATTAAAGCATCTTTCAAGCCCATCTATCAATGTCAGAGGAGGGTGCTCCTAGGAAGCACTGCAGTGTTCCTCTTGTTTTAGCAGGGGCTGTCCTGGAAGTGGAAAGCTCTTGTGCTTTTGTGATACAACCTCCTGGCTCTGCAGGCTCTTTGTTGAGTGGAGGGTATGTTTGCACCCTGCTTGATGGTCTGGTTCATTAGGAACCATCTGTTTATTCTTCAGCCACATGCTCTTTGTAATTAGTGCTGCTTAGAAGGAGCTGTAAACAGTATTGGAAGCATGGTGGGAGGATAGATTGGGTGGGGGGCAGATTGTGGCCTGTTATATTGGCAGGGGAGATGAAATCATTCAGGGGGATCTGGGAGAAGGTGCCATTACCATCATGCCTTTTGTCTAGCAAATTATGCAAACGTTAATGGGGGAGGGGGAAAGCCTTCTACATAGAGGAGAGGGGAAAGAACAGTTCCTGTCTGGGAAATGTAGTCTCTCTAGAGACAAATGAGTGAGTGATGCTCCTGTTAAGGGGCTCTGAGCATCAAAAAACCCTTCCCAAGCAAGAATCCTTGCAGTGGAAAGAGCAGCTTGAAGTGATCAGGTTTCTGACACCTGCTTCTTGCTCCCTATATGTGCTTGTGATAGGGTTATTTAACTGCTTGCTTAATATATCTGTGCAATAAGCCGGGCTTCCTGGCACCAGATGCAGTCTCCTATGATTGTCTTCACTAATGAGTGGTAAGAGGCTTTATGGCAAACAGACTTATGCTGAAGTCCATCTTCATTATAATAGATACAGGACAGGGAGAGATCTCTTGGATTATGGAGTGTGTTGGCAAAGGGCTGGGTTCAATCCTATTATCTAGTCCCATTAATAAATGTAGCAAGTACTATCTTAAAATGCACCCCTTCCCCCCCACCCTTTTCCCTTTCTGCTTTTATTAACAGGCTGCGCCAGGGTTTTGTTCTGTTTCTGTTAGAAATGGGGCATTTCATGCAGCCCTTAAAGTAATACAGTTGAGTCCAGCTGCCTATTGAAATCCTTGGGGTCAGCATTCACTGAACAGCTGGGGATCCAATGATATGGCCTAATTAAAGATAGCACTGATGGGCTGTGCAAGTCTTGCTGCCTGTCCTCTTTCATAGCAAAGCCTTTGCAGCGGTAGCCTGGATGCCTGAGGGAAAGGAGGTCAAGGGGAGCAAAGCAACTGTAGTGGTTGATTCTCTCTCCTGGCTGCATTGCAGCTATTTAGGTGATAAGTAGTTTGAGGCAGGATCTGGCTTCTGTTAGGGGGGAAATGCCTGGTAGGGTTCATCCCTATCTAATACCTGTATCCCTGACTTCACTGCCAGAATGGGGACAAAGCTACCCAAGGACTTTCTGGCTCTGGAGATGAAGGGTGAAACTCTCTGCCAGAGCTGCAGGAAGCCCAGATCTTGCCAGCAGTGAGCTGTGCTCCTAATGCCATTTGCACCTTGAGGGCAGGGCTGGGAGAAACTTTCCCTGCAGCTGCTCTTCTCCCCTGCTCTAGGGAGAGGGCTCTAGGCTTCTGGTTGTCCCTTTCCCCAGTACTGATTTAGCAGAGCTGCCACAGTGCGTAAAGGGAGCTGTATCTATAGAAAGACAGCTCTGGTGTCCTCCAACACAGCTCTGGTTAGATGTGGGAGCAGTTCAGGTTGTGTCGGGGTATAAACCAGAGTTGCTCTGTTTACTTCAGGGAGTGATTTCCTGGTCCCATCATCTACAGTGCCCCAATACTAGTGAGAGTGATGCTGTCTCCAGAGGGATCAGTAAGGGAACACCTTGTGTTATATAGCTGAATCCCATCCTTCCCAAAGACGCTGTCAGTGTTTACAGCCCCCTAGTATTAGATCCTTCCTTCTTTACCTTTTCCACCACCAGACTTTCTCCGGTTGATTAAATATTTCCTCTTGTGACATCATCCTACAGCCCTAGAACAGGGAGGATTGTTAATCAAAGGGACAATTTGCCTAATGATTGTGGTAGAGCATCTATACCTGGCAATTTGTTTAAAATCAAGAGTGGGAGCTTGTCTAGAAGAGATGCTCTAGTTCAGATAAATCTTGGTTGGTCTTTCAGGCTATGCGGCAGGTGAGGCTAGACCATGGCATCTGTCCCTTCTGGCTTTGAGTTCTGCATCCTGGCTGTTACTGCTGGGTGACCTGCACAGAGCTTTAAGGGAAGGTGTTAGGAGGAGGCACAAGGTTTTTAATCCTGCATGACATGCCTGGGACTGATGCTGCAGAGGAAGGGAGGGAGTCTGGCAGGGTAAGCAGTGCAAAGGAGTATGTACAGGATCCATTGACTCCAGAAGCATAGGAGTGTGCTTCTGCCCAGAGCTTCTCCCCCAAATATATAGGGAACTTGGGAGTCCCAGTGCAGAGAATGGGAGGCTTTATTTGACATGCATTCTCAAGGGGGGATGCTGGCTTTGGAAACCTGGCAGGAATGACTGCTTGTCTCTAAGGCCTTAAACCCACCCTGGTATGGGGCTCCAGGATACCTTGCTTTGACCTCTACTGAGGCTGGAGTTGATCTTGACAGCTGTCCCATTTGACTCCAGCCTTTGTGTTGGGGTCAGGCTGGCTGGACAGCCCTGCAGTGACCCAGGAAGGGCTGAGAAGAGAGTCCAGAACGCTTCCATCTAGTTTTCCAGCTCGCACTTAAATAAGCAGATCCGTTGGCCAGCTATATCCATGCAAAAATCCCTTTATTAAGAATCCAAGACCCCCCTAACAGCAGCCTGCTCCTGAGAGTCATTGGAGCAGGGTGCAGAGGCACCGTTTAAATGCTGCAGTGCAGAGAGCTGCTGGTACCACCCAGGCTGCCTGCCCATCACATAGGAGACTTAGGGTGGTACGAGAGAAGCAGTATAGTTTCATGTTATCTAGGGGGAGAGTTTCTCTGGCCCTCCTTGCTAGCTAAGGGAGGTCTGGTGCAGTTGACTCGCATTTCTTCTTGCAAGTCCAATGAGGATTTGTTCTTTTTCCCCAGGAAACTGGTTAGGTGAGTCTTGGCTGGCTTTCATTCAGAAAAATTTTGAGCTGTCATAGTTTCGGCAGATAGCCTGAAAATGGGATTGGAATGCAGCTCACGAGTTCTGGCCACAACACAACGTTCCCTGTTGGCTGTACCATGAGATCTCAGTCTTATGATATTGGGGCCCTGATTCTTGATGGTCACGCTGTTGGTTGGGACTAAGTGTTCCGAGCGATTTGATCGTCTTCTGACCTGTGTATTGATAAATCCAGTCCAAATAAAAAGGTCTTGGGTGGGGCTGTAATTCTGCCTTTATTATACAGTCCCTGACTGATGTGGCTGGAAGTCAGTGGGGTGGACTGTCCCAGAGCAGTGATCCTATTTAAGAAAGAGAATGGGTCCTTTCCCAGCTGGATTTGGCTTTGGGATTCCAAGAATGGCATGATTTCTGAGAGGACGAAAACTGGCCATTTCATCCAATATGGAAAGCAGATGGTTGTGAAACTGCCTGAAATGGAGCAGCCTGGATGTCAGCCTGAAATCTGGCTGAAAATTGCGCCCTGGTTCTGGCACCTTTTTGGATGAGCTGGGTGCCAGCTGGAGCTAAGAAGCAATGCCAACCTGTCAGGGCATAACATGGCCTGGCTGGGTATGTGCAAGTAAAGACCTGGTCTGTCATGCCCAGGGGTTGCCTGGGGCTCTTCAAATGGTTTTTGATGCCCCTTTGTGTTCTCCTTGTCTACCACAGAAGCCACCACAGCCCATAGCTTGGTATGTAGTTGGTGAACACCAACGTGAAACCCAGCTGTGTCTGCTAAGCTTCCTCCTCCTCGGTTGTGGGATCAAAGGCATTTGAGCCAAGCCTGGGATCTGAGTATCCCTCCAAATATGGAGGGAGCTCAGATTTTGCTTTGGATGGTGAAACTCAGACTCACTTCTCATGATTAGGGCTCCACATCTCCCTCCAAACATTCTGGCATTGACCCTTGTCAGGAGAATAGACTAAGGAGGCCAATGGGTCTCTCCTGGGTGCATTGAACCTCCTGTCGTCCTAGTGAAGGAAGATGCAAAGGTCTGTTGCAGACACCGTAACCCATCACTGGACAGAGATTTCAGCAATCTCACCCTCTGCCAGCGTAGAAGACAGTGTTTCCAAGCTATTACATTATGTTCCTTTTATTCTCCCCCCCACCCCCTTTCCCTGCCTTTTGGCACATTTTAGAACTTAAACACTGGCCAGCTGGGCTTCGCTTTGCAAAAGGTACATTCAGATCCTGTGCTGAGCCTTGGCTAGTCGCAGGTTTGCTTTCTGATCCTGGCTTCAGAGATGGAGAGCGTTGAATGCTATTTGGGGCTGCGTGTGCAGGGCTGTCTCGTGGAGCTGGGAAATGATGGCACCTTGTCCATGGAGCAGGCATGTGGCTGCATTTTGGACATGGTGTTTGGTTCTCAGTGCCTCATGACTACCATGCCCATTGAGTATTTAGAGATGGATCAATGAAAAGTGAACGAGGGACGGGCTGAAAGACCTGACCGTACGTCACCCTCTTCTACCTCATCCAGTTGGGGAAATAGCCAGCTGTGGAGGGCTGGCCCTAGATGCATTACAGCAGTGATTCTAGCCTATTCCATGCAGAGACTAGTGGAGGGCTCTGCCCTTCTCTAGCCAAGACCTCTCTCTCAGTTGAGCACCATGGGATGGTCCCATGAGTGCCTTCTCCTGGCAGGTTTATGACCCACCTGGGCTAAGTAGCAGGGTGTTGGAATTGTTGGTGATGATGGTTGGCTTTATTGACCAACGTGTCAATAGATCCTGCTGATGTCTTTGCTCTACAAACACAACCCCAGCCCCTTTAAAATAGCTGCAGCAGGAGGCATGAGCCGAGACGTCCAAAGATGGTCCAGACGTGGGTGTGGGATGGAGTAGGCTCCACAGCCACCGAAGGGCTGTTCCAGACTGGTCCATTAATAGCAGGTATCGGCCTCCAGGTCTGTCCTATTCCGGTGTCTCCTTTTTATAGGCTCCATGGGGGATCACCTATGTGATTCGTAGCTGCCTCTGCTCGGGAGAGCTCTGTGCAACTCTCAACCTGCGTGAGGTTGGCAGGGCTTGGTGACTGAGGGGTTAAACAGCAGAGCTTGTGAAGAAACCCACATTTCCACACCAACAGCAGATGGTCTCTGCCAATCTAGCTGCTGTTTCTTGGCCCGTGTTCCCTGTGGTACAGACCTCCCGCTCCATCTCCTTGTGCTCAGAAGTGCTTGGCCTGGCCCCACAAAGCAAGGGCACCATGCGTTTGCGGGAAGTGTATCCATCTCTCTGGGGCTGACCGATGTGGCTGGCAAGCAATGTGAAAACAGAGGCCTGTCAGAGCCAGGAGCCTGGGTCATATTCCCAGTGCTGAAGGCAGCTTTGTTCTGCAATAGACTGCTGTGCTCTCTGTTTGCCCAGGAGATGGGAGGTGAAGGGCATGATCCTTCCCTTGGGGGGAGAGTTTGACCTAGGTGGCACTTAGAGCTTCAGCCTTTTTGGAAGTCCCTTTCCTGGCAGCAGTTGGCACCCCTTGGGGAAACCCCAGTGTAATAGGGCCCCTGATCAAAATATTCTTCCCCACCTCATACAGAGTTAAAAAATGAAGGGACTGATTCCTTTACCCCTCTTGTGTTATAAGAATACAACAACGGAGAAGACTGGAAGGAAGTCCTTCCATGTGGGCTGCTTCCCAGGGCACATAGGACTTGTAAACCAGGATCCATTTCAAATGAAGTCCATGCAATCAACTCGCCCTTGTTCTCCCCCTTTCCTAGTAGCCTGGCCTCTATGGGTGAGTGCTGTGCTGCCAGTGCACCATCCCATTGCTGTAGAGATAAGTCCTGCATCACCAAGGGTGATTGTGCCAGCCTGCAAGGGACAAGCCACAGTTTCCCACATTTCTCTCCTTTAAAGCGAACCCATTTTAAAAGTTTGTTTGCATCCCTTTTGTATGTTCTTACAACCCACTTTTGGGTTGCAGCCCATGGGTTGAGAAACACCAATGTACATGTATCCTGTGACTGGCCCTACTCTAGCATCGTGACACTTGCAGCTGCTGGACTAGAATTCACATCCTCTTCCGCTTTGGAGCGGCAGGAGAATCAGCAACCAGGCTCACACCAGAGGCCTGTCTAGGTCAGTGGTCTCCAAAGTGGGGTGCGCAAGACGATCCATTGGGGTGCAGGAAGAAAATATTAGAACTTCTATTTATATTTATATAAATATACATATATTGGGGGTGCATGCTCAAAAATGTTTTACTGATAGGGGTGCGTGATCAAAAAAGTTTGGAGACCACTGGTCTAGATCACTGGTCCACTTCTGACCATAATCAGTGGGTGTGAAGTCCATGAAGATATGAGTGGAACCCCCTGAAAACCCACCAAAAAGTCCCTATAAGAAAAGAGAATTTTTTCCCCCTTCCCCCCCCCCAGAAAATCCTCTAGATAACTGAAAGCTCTGTCATCTTCCTCTCTGAGTTTCAGCTGCTATGAACTTCCGTGCTGGTTTTTTTTTGTCTTCTAGAAATCCCTGACCAGTGAGGTCTCTCCAGGTCTTGGCCAGTTCCAAGGCAGGCTGTTGGAGCAGTAAGATGCGATGTGCTCTCTCCTGTACCTTAAGAAAGGGGTATGACCCTCTCCATGGCCCACTCCATTTCTCCTCCCGCCAAGAATACCAGGCAGTTTGCCCTGTGCAGTGGGCTGGCATGGTTTTGTGCCCTGGCCAGTAGTTTCTGCCAAGGCTTAGTCTCATCCTATGACTTCCTTGGGAGAACAGCCTGGAAGTCTTCTTGCTTCCAAGACTGAATGGACGTAACTGCTGAGACTTCAGGCTGCTGAGAAGCATATGCCACTGTTAACTTCCTAGGAAGGAAGGGGTAGGTTACTTCGAACCCCTCTGTCTTGTGTCAGTACTGTAGCGATCACACTGAGAGTTATATGACTTGACCTGGAAAAGGTGTAGGGGCATGATCAGCCAAGGTGATGCCTGCTGGTACCCAGTGGTGCTTACTGCTTATTTCCAAGCTGACTGGAGGGGTGGGAGGCCTGCCAATAGCCAGTAAACGTTAAGCCTACTCCACAGGTGCAGACAGCATAGCCACAAAAAATAGGATGAGGAATGAAACCTTCTGGCATGAGCCCCCCTAGTGTGAGCCTGAAAAACCCTTTCTGTCCCACAGCTGCTCACTTGCAGCTGAGTTTCTGAAATGCCCTGTAACTTTCCTGCCAGCTGCCCCTTGTAGCCACAAGGCACTTAGTGTTCTCAGCACTGCCCATCATTTCATATCCAATGTCATCACAAGTACACCGCCAGCATGGGGCTTGGCTGGTGGCCATTTTTTGCCATTTCCAGTACAGATACTGAGCAGATTTTCCCCCATACATTCACGCCCTTCTGCAGCTCCTGCCTCCAACAGCAGTGGTGGGATGCTGGCCTGTGCCACCCTCATGTTTCAGTGGACTTTCTGGAACCAAGTATAAGCATTCCCAGCAAAAGGAGGATTCAAGGAAAGCTGATTTGGCCAGTTGTGCGGCCTCGTCCCGATTCCAGGAAATCACTGTGGTTTAAATGGAAGCACAGATTCGTTTCTGTCTGCTCCCCTCTGAATTGTCGCTGGGAGCAGTGTATCTGTGGAGACTGGCAAGGAGCTATTACTTTAGTACAGCTATTATTCTAGTATTCATAGTCCCCGATGGCCCACGGATGTATCTAGCCTGTGAAGCCATTGGATCTGGTCCATGAGTCCAGGGGGAGGAGGGGCTTTGGCTGCGCTGTGGCTGGACACTGGAGAAGTGGTGGTGGCGGGTGGGTTCCAGTGCTGGTTCCCGTTGGATCCGAGATGGGTCATCCTGGCCTGCCACCGGAGGACACTGCTGCTGTAGTATGTTATAGAAACTGATAGCTAGTACAGATGATGTGATGGGGCGGGGAATTCCCATGTACATAGGAGCCGTTCTAATAAGTGCTGGGATCTGTAGGGAAATGACTAGTTCCCATTTGTGCCTGCCTAGGAGAGCTGTGGGCTGACTCGGAGATGCTAAAAGTGGCTTCTGGCAGCAGACATGTTGATGAAAATAAACCTGACAACTAGCTGCAGGCATCTCCTCCCTGTTTATATATCTGGAGTCCTAGACAAGGAGTCCTAGACAGGCACTATGACTCTGCTCATCCGGTGAGTACGAGGCCCCTGGAAGTCAGAGTTCACTATTGTGAATGGCTTGGAGAGGAGGTCCAGGGCGCCTTATTGAGAGTCCTTTTGGGAGTCAGAAGTAGCTAGAATAGATCAGGGAAGTGACATGCGTAGGGAGTCTTTTAAAAGAACAGGAAGTGTGGTGACAGCAAGGGGGGTCACATGCCTTTGTCTCATGAACAATGGCCTGTTTCTTATTTTTATATAAGCTATTATTGCTAGATGGGCAGAGCCTTATATGGGAAGAAATGCTTGTTTTTATGCCGTGAGCCGCCCAGAGCGAAAAAACAGCTATAGAGGTGCTATGTCAGGACCCACTCATGCCAATGCTGCATGTTCGTCTTGTGTTCTGTGATAGAGGTGTATTTTTAATCCCCCATGTTAGACTGGGAAGCTGGGGGGAGGAGGGGGAGCGAGGAGTGGAGGCGGGGAGGACCGTCAGGTCTGTTTCCATGTCTTCTGCTGATTGGTCTTCAAAATCAAACCACTGTTCTGATTGGCTTGTTTGCCTGTAAAACAAGGGTTAATAATTCTTACTGGCCTCCACAAAGTGCTCTGATGGGCGTCTTGCCAAAGGATTTATGATGCAGCCATTGAGGCTCTGGGAGTTAGATGCTACAGCAAGACACTAGGAGTTGATCACAGCCTTCCTGCCCAGAGTCCTTTGCAAATGACGGCTGTCTCACAAGCTGGTGAGGGGAAGGTTGGTTCAGTGGTTAGTGCTTATGGAGGACTAGGGAGACTTGAGTTCCACTCCCTGGTCTGCCACTGACCTCCTGTGTGACCCTGGGTGCATCACTTAGCCTCTCCCTGCCTCTGTTTCCCTGGCTGCGAGGTGGGGGGTAATAGCACTATTCCGTTCCACAGCTGCCTTGTGAAGTACTCGGTTCCTCTGGTGATGGGTGTGGGGAGGGCTGCAAAATACTGATGATAAAAGGCCAGACTGAAAAATGATGCCCAGAGTTTCCAAATGAGTTGGAGGATTCTCGGGCCTCTACAGAGACAAGCCTGTACTTTCCCAGGACACTTCACAGTTTGGCTACTGGCTTTTGTTTCTAAACAAGCCT
>NW_017728996.1:48697677-48717104 GCF_001723915.1 Gavialis gangeticus | reverse complement strand
CTGGCTTTTGTTTCTAAACAAGCCTTTTTATGGAAAACACTGGCCTGGAGCCCTTCATGGGGATAATATTTCAATCCCCCTTTAGTCTGGCCACATAGAAACACTCCGCAATGCTGTATTTCTCCTCTCCTTGCATTTATTCCATCTCTGCCTGCGTCAGCTTCAATTCCACTTCATCCCTCAAGGATAGACTTTAAATAGACAAAGTCTGTTTCTGCAAGCCAAACTCTTCCTGCCCACACTGGCATTTCTCCTCTCTTCTGCATGTTGGAGATTCCCAGTGGTATTCTCACTACAGGGCTCTGTGCTGGTCTCTTTAAAGTCCACGTGGATTGGGAGGGGACTATGGACAAGTCTACAGATGACTTCTGACGTTTGGGAAATTAACCAAAGTGGGGTTTTAATTTTATTAACTCAGAATAATTTCCCAAGGAAGTGGCTTGTACTGAGATTGTGAATGGGTATTTGGGGAGCCAACGGGAGTCCCAGATGGGGAAGGCTGTACATTTTGTGGTGTGCGGGGAATCCATCTGGACTCACGCAACTGAATTTGTAGCAGTCTCTTGGTTTTGCACGGTACCAGAATCTGTCTGGTGTTGAAGCTGCTCTGCTTCCTCCTGAGATTTCTAAACTTGGGAACTTATAGAACCTGATTTGTGTCTTTATTTCCATAGTTCAAGGGATGGCTCAGCAAACCTTTTGCTGGCAAGGAACACCATTTAAGTTAGTTCAGATCCTTCCGCTGTTTGCCCTGCCCATGCCCTGACTGTACTGTTTGTTTTGGGTTTACATGCCTGTAGCTGTTATGTAATTTTTTTGTTTTTTGTTCTGGTTCCTTGTGGCTACCAAAACAAGAAATCCCCATGCCTTCACAACAAGGAGAACTTGCATTCAGTGTCACTTCCACTGAAAGGGACCCTGTGCCCTTCAGCCTGCCTCATTTAGGCAGCTATACTTAAAGTATGAATGCTTGCACAGCTAGTATGGAATAAGTAGCAGTACTTTGAGCTATAGAGGAGGAACGCTTTTAGACCCACCCGTCTGTCTTGAGGCACTTTGCAAATGTGGGTCAACATTATTTGTGTACGGGGAGGAAAGTGAGGCACAGAACAGAGAAGAGACTGGTCTAAGTTCACATATCAGGATAGAACCAGGAGTCCTGCTTTCTTTTCCTACTGTTTGTATGCTGGATCCCAGTGTGTATAAACTTAGACCAAGGGGCTTGCATTCTGTCGGGTGGGACAATACAGTGTTCCTGAGTTATCATGCATCCAGTGTTTGTGTGTTCAGTCTAAAGGGAGATGAACTTGGATATGTCAAGATTGTGCTGGGGCTTAAGTGCATTAAAAAATACGTAAAAGTTTTGGTTTTTTGAAATGGCAGGAGTTCCTTTCAGATTCTGTGTCCCTGTGTTTCTACTACAATAGGAAGCTGACTTCCAGTCCTGGAATGCAAATAGTACTTCATCACCCCCTTAAATGGCTGACAGCTGATGCATAAGGACTTAGTCATGTGTGACCAGTTCCCAGGAAAAGGATGTAAGGTGTGTGTAGTGTTCTCATAGTGTGTACCCTATCCTTATGTCCCTTTGAATTGAGGTGGCACTTGCTCTGAAACACACATGGCCAAGCCATGATTCATCAAAGCTAATCCCAACTGCATTTTACTGAAGCTGGTCACACAACCAGAAAGTGTTTCCTTCCTTTCTTTTCACAACCTGGTCATCAAGTACAGCAAGAACCAAATCTGGATGAAGTTATTACAGGATGCAATAAATCTGTGGATGAGTGAGCTAAGCAGAAGGGGATTGGCATCATATGAGTTACCATCTGGCTGAGAGATTACAGTGAGGTTCAACCTACCTGCCCCTGGTGAGGTTCTAGATGCATATTATGATCCTTGAGTTATTTCTCAATGGAGCAGGAGCTAATGCTAGTCCCTGGAGCCCCTTTTCTCTGCCTGTTGGTACAGATCCTCCAGTTCCCCTGGTTGTATGCAACTCCTAGATTGAAAGCTCTTTGAGGCAGGGGGCTTTTTGCTCAGCAGCTAGACAGGGAGTCCCTGGGAACTTTACTAGGGAATAAAAGTGAAGTAATAACAAGCAGATTGTGTGTCTTAATCCTCTTTTTCCCAAAGGTGCTGGATACTCTCATCTCAACCGAATGCAGCTCAGCAGCTTTGAAAATCAGCCCAGTAAAGTTTGATGCCTTCACAGTATACCCCCAGCATTTCTGGGAGCTAAGTTATAGGTTACCCCTTTGAAATACTTGGGTATGGAAGACAGATCCTAGTTACTGGGACTGTCAGTGTTCATGCTTCATTGGTTTCCCAGCTGTCCAGGAAGGAAGGACTTTTAGGAAGATTGGGTGCCTGTTGTTAACACCTTAATATCTAATCTTAGTCTCTTATCGGCTGGGGTGCTGAGCTGGAGGGACCACAGACTTGCCCTCTTGCATCCTTTATTATATTCAGCTGAATGGTGCTGCTTTGTAGATGGCTTAATATGAAACCTAATTCTCTCCAGACTTGATTGAATGTTTCCTTGGAATCGGTGTTCCATGGAGATGGGGTCGTTTTGGCCAGAGCTCCAATGTGTCCCTGCCAGTCTCCTCCTGGTTCTCCTAGCCAGCTTCAGCAGCCTGCATGTTGTGCTGCTAAGGACCCAGGGCTCCCACAGTCTATGACTCTGAGGCATCTTATTAGGTAGGTGGCCTTAGAGGTGGAGACCCCAAGGCTCTCCATGTTAATGGATTCATTTATTTCAGTGGAGATCTTGGGGAAAAACCAAATGCCAATGTATGGAAATCCTTAGTGAGTCACTCCCAGCTCAGTCCTACCATTAATATATCAGGGATATGAGACCTGCTATGCCTGAATCAGACAGATGGTCCCTCTAGCCCACTATCCTGGCCAATGCTCTATGCTTCACAAGGTCCAATATCCCGCCCCCCCGCATCAGAGGCAACTTTGCAACAACCTGCTTAGGAGGACAGACCCCTCCAAGCCTGCTGTTGCTTAGCTAGCGCTCCAAAACAGCAGCGCATGGGCTGCTCCCTCTTGATACACAAGCTGGCATACTAGTGTCCTGGCATCTGATTTCTATGCATTGTTTTCTATTCTGTAGTCTAACCCCCATCTGGCTCCTGCCAAGGTGCTTGCAGCTGGTATGTCCTGTCGCAACAAAGGTGCAGTAGACAAAGCAGAATATTTGGAAGCCTTCTGTCTCACACCATTACAGCCTTGCTGATGGAGAGGTAGACGTGTGAAAGCTCGTCAGGTCTCTAATATTGCTGGGAAGAAATTGGGCATCTTGGGGTTGCTGGGAAGGCAGGCAAAGGGCAGTGATTCTGAAGTAGGGCGTTGTGTACATGGGGTGACCTGAGATCCTTTCAAAGGTCTGGGGGCTGGGGTGCCACACAATACTGACACTGAGATGCTGAACCACCTACTCATGATTCACAAAATAAACCCCAAGATTTCAAATAGGAATCTGTGGTGTTAAAAACAGGCGGAGCTGCTGTGGTCTTTCTGAGTTCTTAATGGCAGAAGAACTACTTTATATTTCCTGCAGTTAAAAACAAGTGAAACTCAGAGCTGGCATTTCCCAAGGGGGGCCTTGCATTTTGAAAGGTTGAGAACCAGTGTTATAAGGCAGCCTCATCCCTGGATATTTGATATCTCTCTCTCCTGACTGCATGCTTAGGCTAGAAGGTTTTGAGGGCAGGTGTCACACTTATCTCAAGGGCCCTGACTCTGCAGTTGGACCCTTGCAGAGCTCAGTCAGTCAGGCACTAAACAGATCATCAGTCTCCTCGTAGTGTCCAGTCATAGGATAGGACACTGTGATTTTTATGTTGCCTCTGTGGAATTTGAAGCATTCCCAGAGAAAACACTTCTCTTGCTGTGAAGCAGAGCAGGATCCTGCTTTCTGAAAAATATCTGACCTTCTGGGCTGCCGCTGGGAGTTACTGGCTTATCGTTCCACTGGGAATTTGTCCCTGAAAAGATACAAGTGTAGACACAGCTACAGCCCTGGCCTTGGCTGGGATGGCTGCAAACAATCCAGGGCAAAGAAACACTGATAAGCAATAGCCCTGATATGCCAGCCTCCCCCACCCCACTGGTGACGGGTGGCGAGGCAGGAGACTGCATTCTCATGAGAATCTCTCCGTGGGAGATGTAAAGGTCGGGGAAAGGGAAATTGGCCTTTCTGTGCTGCCTGGGGGGATGATGCCCCTGCCCTCTTGTAGTGTGGATGGAGGTGAAAGCAGTCAGTTTTGTCCAGTGGACAGCACACCAGGCTGCACTTGGGGAGACCTGGGGTCTTTTCCTAGCTCTGCCTGCTGCATGATCTTGGACATGTCCCCCACCTCTGTGCCTCAGTTTCCCCACCTGTAAACAGGAGCTATTGATGCTAGTGACCACCTTGTGTGCTCTAGTAGAGTCTGAGGGGTTCACCTATGTAGACTTCCCCTATTAACTTGAGTTTCTCCATACGTACAACACTGCGGAAGGGACCAGGCTAACTGGAGGACTGGTCCAGGAAGTTGTCTCCACTTCTTACCTGTATTGCAGGATTTCCAGGATGAAGAATGGTCAATCCTGGCCCAGGGCCATGCCCTTTCTCCTAAACAAGACTCAGTTCAAAGGCACCATCTCCCTGCCTCTCTCAAGCACTGTGTCCATGCAGCATCCCAGGGCAAAGGGTCACTAGTGCTCTCCTAAAGTATACAAATACAAACTGGCACTGGCACAGAGGTGTGGTTATAACCTGGGGATGTGTTTTATAAATCCTTCTGTATCCAGTGCATGGAGGATAGGGGTCCATTCCAGCCTCATCTTGACAGGTATGTCCCTTTGGCTCAGGAGGGAGCAGTTGCTACTTTGAGCTTTGAAAGGTCCAAGTCACCCTGTAGGCTGTGGTCGAGATGGTGGCCATCATACTGACAGGGCTGGAACCCAGTCATCCTGGCCTGTTTGGGGTGGGCTAGAGGGCAAATGGGAAGCCCAAGGGGTAAAGTAACTGGCTTTCCCCACTACTTGGGGAAGTATAACAGAGGTCTGGCAGCTGAAGGAAGAAGCAAGAGGATGGAGAAACATGGGGCACAGACAATGTCCTGGTACTTTCTGAAGTGAGGGAAGACCATGGCCCTCGAATTTGCTAAACAAAGAACAGGTGCAAAGTGATCGTGAGAAACTGTTAATCTACTGCCTTGGGTTAAAACGAAATATGCTGGGAGAGACTGTGTGCTGCCAAGTCTGGCAGGAAGGGGGATGGATAGATAGGTGCTGAAGCTAGGGTAGCATTATTTTGCTCGAAATCCTTTTGATTCTGGCCTGTACCAGGGGCCAAGGCAGCTACTGATGTAAAGTAGGGGGAGGCCAGTGATATGCTACCTAAAACAATCCCTGTGCTGGGAAGCTGGTAGTTCTCCAGTGCCTGCCCTGGACAAATTATCTCTGTTTGGTAGGAGACTTTTCTGGTCCCTTTATTGTATCCTAGCAGGGCCCAGGGCTGGGCTGGGGCATGTTGAATCCTTCCTCTTGTTCCTAGGCCTATTTTGCACAAAGTACAGCCTTGCTCGCCAGGTGAATACCTCTGTCACTGGCTGGGTGACTCCACATCCTATTATGCCAGTTAACAGGGAGGTGGCATCTCTTTGTCCCCCACTGGCCAACTCCCGTGAGAGCCAAGCAGAGTGATAAGGGGTTCTGTGGATCAAAGGCGACCTTTGGGTGACACCTGTGCAGCCTTCCTGCTGTCAGATGGGCGTGAAGCAGGAAACTAGTGCACCTGGGGCACAGACTCAGCTATCCATCGGGAGGTGTCAGAAGGTCAGCACCCAGCTGGGTCCATACCCCAGGCACACTTGTTCCCTGTTCCTTCCACTCGCAGCTGTGCTGACTCTGCCCAATGCCTGGGACCAAGCACAGCAAAACCGGCTCCATCTCGCTCATCAGGGCTGCTGAGTAAGTGAGGGCTATTTCAATGCAGCTGTGTTTCAAGGCAAAACTGCTGATGGGAGATGTGATAAACTTGCCTCCAGCACCCAACTAAGCAAAACCAGGAAACCAGACCATGTTAGGGTTAGAGAGGGCAGAGACTAGTAGCCCCTTGCCTGTGCCTGACTGACTTGCTTTGAGTCCTGCATCCCAGTGTGCAGAGTCCTCAACTGAACACAGACTCCCACTCATGAGGGAACTGCAACTAGGACAGAAACTCATGTCTCAGCAAAGCAAAAGGCAAAGGGAAAACATCATGTGTCTCTTTTTTCTGATAGCTGGATGCTGCTTGCCCTTAAGTAACCAAATCACTGACAGCAGGCTGCCATGTCTCTAAGGGTAGAAACAGATGCCTATTGTCCTGCAGCATCAGCGGGCGAGACAATAGGCAGTGTGTTCTCCCAGGGCTTGAGGGGTCCCTGTCTTGTGCACCCTGGGAACTCCTGCACAGGATCAGGCCCCTCAAGCCCTGGGAGCACCTGCGGGGCTTTCTGTGCTTAATGAGCCACGCACCCAGGATCTCTGAGCTGCACCAGTGTTAAGCAGAGAAACCCCAGCCATGTTTGTAGCACGACAAGGGGAATAGATATCTGTTTGCTTGGCCTTTCTGCTGCCATAAAAATGTTTGACAGCACAAAGGCAATGATTGGTGACAAAAGTAACCTGTTTGCAGAGTCCTTGTTGGAGCAGCTGGCCTGTTGTCTACAGAGACCTGCTTGCATAATGTACACGGGTAAACTATTGGTTAAGATTCTAGCTGGACTTTCATTTGACCTTAGGTTGTCCATGCTTTGCCACAGACTTCCTGGGTGTGACCTGAGGCAAGTCACTTAACCTCTCTGTGTGCTACTTCTTCATTTGCCAGAGGGAGATAATAGCTCTACTTCACAAGATTACAAACTTGATTACAAACTGCTGTTGTGATTACAAACTTTTTTTTCCCCTAGTCCTACAAATAGACCATGTCACTGTTTTCATTTTAAGGGGTCCCCCCTAAGCCCATTTTACATATACTATGAAAAGGAGGGATTTCCCTGACTGGGACCCTGCACTCTTTGCCTGAAGAGGTTTCCAAAACTAATGATTCTTCTATAATTTATCTTCTTTTGCTTAAAAAAAGAAAAGGGGGAAGTTCTGAAATAGGATGAGGAAGTTGCAGTAATAGATCAAGAAAGAGCAATAATTTCCAGTCTAGGAAGCTTTCAAATGCTTTCACAAGCATTAGTGAAATAAATGGATAATTCTACTAATATCTGGCTCTGTAGCCAGATAAGCTAATAACAAACCTTTTAGAGTGCTTTGTGCCTACACGTTAGCCACTTTATTGTCAGGAAACTTTAGAGGGGCCAGATCTCTGCTCTCCTCTTAAGAACATGAGAGATGCCATCCCAGGCCAGCCTACAGGTCCATCTAATGTAGTATCCTGTTATCTCACCAAGGTTGACCTTCGGGTCAACATCCTTCTGTTCCTGACCAAGGTCTCCATCTACCAGACCCAGAAGGAGATGCAGATGGGGGGAATTCAGGTGACTGTGGGTGTTGTCCTTTTACTGTGCACTGGAGGGAAGTGGGCAGTGGGGTCCCCCAGGGCTTGGTCCTTGGGCCTGCACTGTTCAATTTTGTTATTAGTGACTTGGACAACAGGGTGAAAAGCAGCCTGTTTAAATTTGCTGATGATACCAAGATTTGGGATGAGGTGAGCACGCTAGTAGGGAAGGACAGATTACAGCAGGACCTGGACAGGTTACAGGGGTGGGCTAACAAAACCAGGATGGGTTTCAATACTGACAAGTGCAGGGTGCAGCACTTGGTCAGTGGGAACCAGCAGCACACGTATAAGCTGGGAAACCCTTCTTGAGAGCACGGAGGCAGAAAGAGATCTTGGAGTCATTACTGACCCCAAGATGAACATGGGCCAAAAATGTGAGGTCATGGTCAGTAGGGCTAACCGTACCTTGTCCTACGTCCACAGATGCATCTCAAGCAGGTCCAAGGAAGTGATCCTCCCCCTCTGTGCGGCACTGGACAGGCCGCAGCTGGAGTACTGTGTCCAGTTCTGGACGCCGCACTTCAGGAGGGATGCGGACAGCTTGGAGGGGTCCAGAGGAGGCCACTCGCATGATCAGGGGGCAGCAGGGCAGGCCCTATGAGGAGAGGTGACGGGACCTGAACTTGTTCAGCCTACACAAGAGAAGGCTGAGGGGCGACCTGGTGGCTGTCTTTAAACTCACTAGGGGAGACCAGCGGGGTTTGGGAGAGACCTTGTTCCCCCTAGTGCCCCCCGGAGTAGCAAGGAATAACAGCCACAAGTTGCTAGAGAGTAGGTTTAGACTAGACATCAGTGAAGCCATACTTCACGGTCAGGACAGCTAGGATCTTGAACCAACTTCCAAGGGAAGTGGTGATGGCTCCTACCCTGGGGGTCTTTAAGAGGAGGCTCAACATCTACCTGGCTGGGGTCATTTGAGCCGGGTTTTTCTCTCCTGCCCAGGGCAGGGCGTCGGACTTGAAGATCTACAAGGTCCCGTCCAACCCTACTTCTATGAATCTATGAACCCATGAAAAATCTTTTTGTTATGGCTGCATAGAGCAGGAACAGAGCTTAATCCTCAGATGAGGCATCCTCCTCTTAGTAGACTCTGAAATAGGAAGAGAGATCAGGAACAGCAAGCAGAAACCAAATTGCCCTAAGAAAGGTCAGCTTGAATAGTGGAACATCAAGGCCTTTAAAAGGAAGAGACAATTGTTAACTGGAAAACAATGATCCATTAAGTCTACTGACTTCCTCAGCTGTCTCACCAGTAATAGCACAGCTACTGTGCTATGGAAAAGGAATTGTAGCACGGTGCTTCTATTCTGGGCAGAGAAACAGCTTCCCTGCTTCACACGCACACACCATACACCACCCATGCACTCACAGGGCCGGTCCAAAGGTACTTGGCGAACTGTGTACCTCAGCACCCCCACCACTTCCAATAGAGGAAAATAAGAAGTCTAGAACGAACTTTTACCTCTGAGATCTTTTCAGAGGTCTTTCTCCCCTTACCAAACCAAAGGTCTGAGACCAAAATGGAGCCGTAGCCAGCCAGGGCTGTTATTTAGAATGATGTTCCTGTTATTTTGTTTTGCGTATAATTTTGGTGCCCCCAAATTTTGGTACCCTAGGTGACCACCTTCTTTGCGTAATGGTTGGAGCAGCCCTGTGCATGTGCACACTCTTTTGGGGGAAAGGGAGGTTCATTTTGTATGTGAGAAAATATAGTAGTTTAATTTGTGCAACTCTCCTATTGTGTGTGTGTGTGTGTGTGTGTGTGTGTGTGTGTGTTCCTTCATAGTAAGGTGCAGAATCATGTACTCTTGGGATGGGTTGCTCTGAGTTAGTTAGTTAATTATCAGATTCGCTCTTCTCTTGTGAAAACACCTCTGTCTGCTTCTCCATTACCTCACCCAACAGACGCTCCCATGGCACATCCCCTTCTTGGCTCCTGCTCTGTATTTTTGTTGTGACACAGATCGTGGTACTCACCCCATTTCCCCTGCAAAGCACAAAGCTTTCTTTTCATTTACCCATTTGCCCTGCGTGCTTAGCAAATGAGATGACAATCGCTCCCTTGATTCTTCTGCTGACTGGGGGTTTTGTGTAAAATGAAGAAAATGCCAGCCAAGAGTTCAGAAAGAGTTGATGGGGCATTAGAAACTGGAGTCGAGCACTCCCAGGAGGTAAGGGGCTCTTTTAGATATTTCAGGCTGTTCCTGGAGCCACAGCTCTTCCACTCTGACTTCCCTTGGCTGAGTTTGACTCCCTTTATCCGGTACTGTCCGTTCTAGGCAGTGGGTTGAAAAGCAGCAAGTGGTTTTGGTACATTTTTATCTCCTAAATCTTTGTCTAACAACGTTTCCCCAGAGGGATATCTTTTGTGCTTTACAGACTGTGTGAACCAGGATTGTTCACCTATCCCTGAATTGCAGCTGTCTCTGGGGTGGATCATGATAGCCCCTGAATGCCCGTAGCTTTGCATGACTAGCATTAAAAGGAGGAATACAGAAGTTGCTTTATCCTGGAATTTGACCAGGATACATTTTAGCACAGAAAGCCATAGGATCTCCAAAAGAAAACAAATGGACAAGACTTCAACTTTTATACTTGGTCTATTTATGTTATGTATACACTCCCCATGTCCCATAGGGTCTTGAGTGCCTCGCGCTCTTCACTGGAGTTAACCCCATTACCCTCCCTGTAAGCCAGGGTAATGCTGTTATCTCTTCTTTTCCAGAGAGACTGTGTGACTTGCGCAGGGTAACATCAAGAGGCTGTAGCAGAGCAGGGCCTCAGTCAATGCTGCTGTCAGTTAAGTGCCCACCCCTGGGTGCTCTGGATCCCAGAATGAGATGTGCTTCCACTGTAGCCCTAAGAGGAGGAGCTCACACTCACCCCAGGGCCTAGGATTCATACTGGTTAGCTGTGGGAACTGAACTCCCTGCCAAGCAGTCAAACAATCCGAATTACCGTTAGGAGAAATATAGATCATTTCAGTCTTGGTATAGGGCAGTGACTTTTAACCTGTGGTCTGTGAACCCTGGGGGTCTGCACACTAAGTCTAAGGGATCCGCAAGGGATGAGTGTGATCAATCAAAGGTATGTGAATACCCACACTTACAAAGGGGTCTGCACCTCCATTTGACACTTCTTATGGGGTCCACAAATGGAGCAAAGTTGAAAACCCTTTTGTATAGGGCCTCTAACCCACCTATTCAGACCACCTTCGGATGCCTGCATTGTAGACACTGTGACACTGAAGTGGAGGCTTCAGCAAGGATCTAGCCTTTAGGTGCGGAGCTGGAGGGAAGAGCACCAGCGCCACTTCAGCAAACCACTAAGATTCTTCTCGGAGGTCCCCATGCCAGGTCCTTTTGCTGATGAGAGCAAATACAACCACAAGTAAAATTTCTCTGGGTTTGGGCTAGTGAACTGTGAATATTTTTGGTTAGGCACCTTTACTCTGCTCTCTGGAAGCAGCCGGTCAAAAGGAAAACAAACAGTGCTTGGCGCCAGCAAATGACTGTTTTCATCCTAGCTGTTTGGAAGAGAAACTAGTTGTTTCCTTCTATTTATTGCCTTGTTTTCCAGCAGGTTGGGTGGGGGAGGGACCTGGTGGCTGCCTACAAACTTGTTAGGGGAGATCAGCAGCAAACAGGAAGTGTCCTATTCCCCCCAGCACCACCTGGGGTGACAAGGAACAATGGCCAGAAGCTGCTGGAGAATAGGTTCAGGTTAGGGATTAGGAGGCACTGTTTCACTGTCAGGGTGGCTAGGATCTGGAACCAACTGCCTAGAGAAGTGGTCCTCGCTCCTACCCTGGGTAAATTCAAAAAGAGGTTGGATGAACACCTGTCTGGGGTCGTGTGATCCCAGCATGTGCTCCGGCCAGTGGCAGGGGGTCAGACTAGATGATCTATTTAGGTCCCTTCTGACCCCTAACTACTATGTAACTATAATTTGTTGTAAGCATGCAACATTTATTCTTTTTGCAATGAAGGCAGGCTATAATATACATGTGTCTTTGCCTTTGTGTAAGGGGCAGTGTGATCCAAGGTTGGGAATGGAACAAGTTAAATAGTAATGAATGATGTATGAAAAATAGGCCCTTTTTGCTGTTGGTCAGCCGTCCAGGAAAAGAAAGAAATGCAATGATTTAGTTCAGCAAAATGCCCTTTGCCTGAAATTCATTAGTATGTTGCTGACTTGTGAATAGTGGCAGTAGGTGTTGACGTGGATCAGTTATGTGCACCATGGGATGAGATTCAGATTGTGGATTGGATGCCCTCTGCTATTTAATGCATAGCAATGCAGATGGCATGTAGAGGTGTCAAATCTGAAATTCACAGTTTGAAATTTAATGAGGGTGGTGGCATGTTCTTTGTGATTCCAAATTTGTTTCCTGTAGAAGTCCAAGCTTAACATTTTGCTTTTGGGAGATCCTTCACACCAGCAAGGCTTGTTTTGCTGGAATATTCACAGCAAGTGAAGGTAAAGAGGGGATGTGTGAACAAAGTTGGGGCAAACTTATTGCAGATGCAAATACATACTCAAGGTTTTGTTCTGTTTGCCCAATGCTACTTAAATGTCAGGGCCACTGGTTTCTACCTGCCAGTGAATTCATTGTGAGTCTTTGCACCAGTCACTTAGTCTCTGTGCTTGGGCACTGTGGGTGGCTTCAGGTTAGCAATAGCATGGCAAGGGGGCAGGAATTTTTCTCTAGTTGTAAATGGTCAGTTCCATGGAGTGCTACTTGCCTCTAGTCCCTTGTGCAAGGGGGATTTTGCAGCTACAGAACATCCTGTTTCAAAGTCTTGCTGCATGCAGTGCAATGGCTCAAGTGATTTGTGTTGGCCAACCTGGGTGACGGTTAGCTGTGGCAAGCTTAGCTGCTGGAAAGTGGTTGCTTGCACTGAATGGTGGCTGGGGTAATGAGACAGGTGGGTAGGGCTGAGCAGGGGAAGCTCAGGCTCTGGAAGGGAAAGGCAGAATGCAATGTAGACTGAAGCTGCCGTGTATGTTTAATACAGCACTTCTTGCTTCTGCAGATGGCAAGGCCATGAGAACTGCCATGTACTGGGCCAGACCCTTGGTGCATCTCGCCCAGTATCCTGTCACAGCCAAAGATATTGCTTCCCAAGAGGTGGTGGAGAAGAGAGTTTCAGTGGAGAGTGTTTTACATCCTCCTCAAACCCCTGAAGGACTTGGGGACTAGGGTGGTACTGAGCTCAGTGCCGTCCTTTCTCTCCCAATGTGGCCCCCAAGCCTCCCCTACTAAGCGTGGGGAAGATCCAGTTCCCAGTAACAACCCTTTCCCTGGTGTGGCAGGACATGTACAGTCTTTCCTGTCTTAAACAGTGGCAGTGTTGGGGGATGACCAGGGCATTCCCAGAACTTCCCAGCCTCTCCTCTTCCACTGCAGCTTCCAGCATTCAGGTCATGGCTGGGCCTCCATAGGCCACTCTGGTGCAGAGAGCACCTGCATTTAGGGATTGTGCACCTTTGTTGTGCCATCCCTGTCCTTAGCCTGCCGATTTAACATGAGTTCTTCAGTTGTTGTAGCAGGGAGTGGGAGTGTTGGGAAGGGCTGGTGTGGTGATGGAAAGGATCCACACTGCCTCGGTGATGGTGTTGCCTGCTGCTGTATAGGGAAGAGGCTGGCAGCGCCTAGGACTCTGGCACTTTTGGGGTCTTGGCGGGGCGCTGATGCAGCAGTGGCTTGCTTGTAGCTGGCCCCAGCATGACCATGCTTTGGAGGGTGCTATCACAGCTGGTGTCTTGAGTGGCACAGCTAGGGCACTGCTGTGAGGAAGTTCACTTTTCTGGAGTCCCAGCTGCTCTTGAGGACGAAGCCTGCAGAGCACCCAGCAGCCTGTAACCCTTGGCTCCATTAAACCTTTTCTCCCTTTCTGCTGGCCGTGGCAGCCACACTAGGCAGGCACTCGGCACGCTCATTGCTGGCTCATCCGTGCTCCAGGCAAGGAGGAATTTCTGGTCGTGTGCTGCTTGGCCTTTACAGATTTGTAAACAGAGACACGTGCCATGTCAGTGATTAATAGCCTCACCCTGGCAGCTTGTCCAGGCTCTATCATCCTTGTTCCGCATAATGTGCTTGGCTGCTGAATTAGTTGCTAACTGGAGTGGACCCAAGGGTAGCTCTGCAGAAAAGCAAGCCCTAAGAGTGAGATATATATTTAATGCTGGTACTGCAATAGGAGACTGGGGAGCTGACTGCCTGTGACATGCCAAACAAAGGCAGCACCAAGACAAGCTTCTCCCATCCAGGGCTGGGTTGTTAGCCCAGAGGGTAGCTGAAGTGCTGCAGATCCCTAGTATGTAATGGACAGCAGGATCTTCAGGGCAGGCAAACTGCTTATGCTAGAGCTTTGTTGCAGCCAGGACGCCCCTGAAAAGTCCTGCCTTCCTGGAGGGGGTCTTAGGAGCATGGAGCCCTTTCAGAGCTTGACCTCTAAGCCAGTCAATACAATAAAAATACCGATTAGCTTTATCTAATTCCATACTTTCTTGCACCCCACGTGCCCCCCACATAAGGCATGCATTTAGCTTTGGGAAGGAAGAATGAAGGGAGGGGAAAAAAGATATTTCTTTTTCAGCCATGGCTGAATGCTGGCTGCAGGAGATCCTGACCGCAGCGGCTGTGGTTGCAAGGGGGTTAACACTAGCTCTGACCCTGGAGAGGGAACTCTATCCAATGCCTCCCTGAGGCTGGCAGGGGGAGAAGCACGAAAGGCTGCAGTATCTCCCTGTTTCTGTTCTTCCATTCTTCTAGTATTCCAGGAATGAAAAATCAGCTTCCCTGCTTAAGATGCCCCCCCTGATTTTTGTGGGGGGGGGGGGGGGAGGGTGTGTATATGTGAGTAAATACAGTAGTTGGATGTTGTTTTGGGGGCATCACATAGATCTTCCCTCCCCCAGCCTGGGAACTGCTAGGCAGTGCACACTTGCAGCCAGCTTCTGGAGGAGGCTTCTAGCCACTTCCATATTGTCCTCTTGCAGAAAGGCAATTGCTTGCCCTGCATCTCGGCCTTCTCAAGAGGCTGCATTAGCAAAATGGAGCAGGGACAGGAGGTCCTTAAGGGAAAGAGTGAATAAAGAGAAAGGGAAATTGCTGAGCGCAAGAAGATTTCTCACAGATCTGGGAGACCAGCTAGAAGGATCTAGTCTGTAGCAATCTATTCAGTGGGCCTTGCAACATGCTTATTTAGCCTCTTGCATGCTGGCAAGGGGTAGGCTGAAGGATGCTGGCCCAGGGTGTAATGGTGTTTATGCAGGGAGTCCTCTCTTGGAGCAATTGTATGCTTTCTTGGTCACGCATGAAGCTGCCCATCTCCCCGCCTTGGGGGGGGGGGTGTCATGTTTGTGGCCACAGCTCCTCTTGGCTGTAGGTGGGAGCGGAGCACAGGATAAAGGGATCCGGCAGGAGGGTGGAGGCACAAAGCCAGCTGTGACGTGAGAGAGCTGCTTGCCCCAGGAGAGAGGAAGCCCAGAGCCTGGCTCTGAACCCAGTGCAGCTGACGTAGCTCCATCCCCCTGGCAACTTGTGGCTCCAGGTGTGGGACTGAGGGCATCCCAGGAGGGGCGGGTGATTACTGAAGCTCAAGGTGATCCTGAGGATTCCCCATCCTCTTCCTGACGATGCTTTCCCGAAGGGGAGGGACCTTTGCTTCACCCCGGCCATGGTGCCAATGTCCTCTTGCCCTAGCTGAACAGTGGCCGTGTTCAGCATGGAGCTGGGGCTAGATGAGGTTTCTGCAGCTCCTCTAGGCTTGTTCCTCAGTGCCTTCCTCTTCTTCCTCCAGGCCCTGGAGTGTTATTTTGCAGAAAGGGAAGCTAGCTGTATGTGGGGGAAGGGAGAGGTCTCCAAGCCACAGCCCAAAGATTGGGGGGGGGGCTGTTTGGTGCAGTGAGTTTCGTGATGCTCAGTACATCTGCTCCAGACTCGCCAATGAGGTGCCTTGTTGCTGAGTCTGGAGCAGAAGGTGCAGGTTTCAGGGGCTCGAGGGAACCTTGCATGAAGCACACCTTTGCTGGGGAAGGACAGGGTTGGATCAGCAAAACGAGACAGGTCTGATGGTTAGTGCCATGGGTGGGCAAGCAGGGCCCTGGCTACTGCTCACAGGGTGGAGGGCACCAGAATGGATCTAGGGGGCACCTCTCCTCTTTCCCTCCCTGACAAACACCGTCTAAGTAGGGGCTCTGGCTCCAGCAACAGGGAGGGCAGAGCGGGGTTGGCGGCAGCAGCTGGCAGAACCAGGGTGCTGCAGGGGAAGGGGTAGGTATCAGAGTTAATCCCCTTCTCTCCTTTTTGCCACTGAAAAACAGTGTTTTAAGTGGCTGCACGACACACATTGGCAATAAAAGGTGGTGACATCTGCATCCCACAGCAGCAAACCTTGTGCCACTGTCCCGGCACAGTGCAGTGCCAACATCCAGGGTGTAGAGTGGGCCGGTTACACCTCTGGCAGAAGCCAAGGCACTTACCCCTCTGCGCCCAAGTCCTTGTATCCACCCAGCAGGGCTAGTAAGTGACCTGCTTCACAGGGTTTGCAGGGCCCCCAGCTCTGGGCTCCTCAGCCTCCCCGAAAGCAAGAGCCAGACACTCAAAAGCATTTAAGTGCCTAATTCCCACGGGTTCCAAGGAGATTTGTGTGCCAAAGTACCTTTTTGAGGATCTGAGCCCAGCTTCCTCCCTGGGCAAAGAGACAGATGGGCAGAGGTAAGCCAGCCCATTTCCTGCCCACTCTCCATGGCGTTCTTCTTGGCATATGGAAGGGGCCGCAAGAAGCAGCGCACGCAGGTCTGAAAGGATCGGGAATGCACTTGGCAGTTAGCTCTGGCTGGGCAGGAGATCAATAATTCGGCCACTTTGGAGTCCGTTGCTGGTCTCGTGGATCTCGTTCTGCCCTTCGAGTGCCTCCTTCGACACATGTTCCTTCCTCCTCCCTTCCATCCTCTCCTGCTGGGGTCATGGGGAGATGTGGCAGCCCCTCTCTTCACCTCTTGCCTCCCTCTTGGCCATGTTTTTTTTAGCTCTGTAGTTCTGTTTATGCCTGAGTCCAAAGTGGGAGGCATCAGCTGGCAGGGCAGGAGTGAGAGAGTTTGCTTGTGGCAGGCAGAGAGAGTGTAAAGCCCCAGCTGCTGGATCCACATGCTCTGTTGTTGTGCAGGCCGGTGCACGGTGCTGTGGGTCTGGGCTGGGCTGAGTGTCCTCATCTTTTTGAGTGTACAGATTTTTGCCTAGGGTTTTCTCTGTTGATCACAGCGGTGAGATTGGTGCAGGGTATTGGGGCTGTAATACCATCCCAGCTCTGTATACCCTTACTGGGCAGAACTGGAAAGCTGCCTGGTTTCCCTGATGCTTCCGGCACCTGGTCCGTCAGCCAACCTCATAGGCAGGATTCCTGACTGTAGAGCTCATTGTTTGGACATATCCAATGATTCCAGCTGGCAGCCTTATCTTTGACCTATTTCTGTGTTTGCAGCTGCATTTATCTCATATCAAGACTGCCTCTAACCAAGAGGGTTAGATGTGGGTGAGCTGTGTGTGTGTGTTCCTTATCCAGGGCTCCCATCTGTGTCTGAGACCATTCTTGCTGGATCCACACACAAGCCTGATGAATCCTTTTCTCTTTGTTTTCTAGGGGAGAAACGGTTTTCATATGAGAAAAGCGAGGCACAGACAGTCTTCTACCATGAAGATGAGCACCCTGCTCTTCTTGTTGGAGGAAAGGACAAGCTTTATTATTTTGACTTTGAAAACTCAGACAACTATACGGTAAGCAGACTACACAGCCACACATGATTTTAACTTCCCAGCCCTCCCATAAGTCATTCAACACTGTCATTCCTTAGGGTGCCATTGGGGACACTGAGTCGCAGAGAAATTCAGTGGCTTGCCCACTTTTCCCAAGCAGATCAGTGGCAAAGCCAAGAGTAGAAGGCAGGTTATTAGACAGTCTCTCAATACTGTGCCTTAATCCTGCTCTATGCTGGTCCTGTCCAGATGGCTCAGTGAGGTCACACTCCAGGGTCTGTGATGTCAACATTCAGAACTGCTGAATCAAGTATGATGTCACATAGACTAGATGGGGATGTCACTGGGTCGAGGGAGAGCAGTGCTCAAGGGCAGAGCTACCAGGATGTCACTCTTCTGGCCTTCCCATTTGGAAGTGGGAGGACCAGGCTTCTAGAGATGGCATGAGGCGGGCAGAAGGGTGTATGAGGGTGGAAGGTTTTTTACCTTTCTCCTGCTTTGGTCTTTCATGTGCCAAGCACAAACTCTCCCTTCTGGATTCCTATGTTCAAAAGCCTGGATAACTCTGAGAGCTCCAGGCTGTCCTCCACCTCTCTCTCCCACTCAACCATTGGTACCCACCTCTCAATGACCTGAGCCTTTCCCAGCAGCCTTGGTCCCAAAATGCCTCTGAAAGTGACTTGACCTGATCCATCCAGCACCTCCAAATACTCATCCTAGAGCTCCCCACTTCCGGAAAGACCAGATTTCACTTCAGTTTCTCTCTCAGGATCTGGACACACATCCTTACATAGTCTTGCTTCTCGTATGCTTTGAATGACCAATTCCCATGTGAGAACCATATGGGAAGTGCTGAATTTCAATGGCTAATTACTCTGCCATGGATACACAACCGACCAGTCTTCCTTTCTGGCTGAGATGGTGGGTGCCACATGAGCTCAGAGTGTTTAGTCAATGTTGGCAATTAGCATTCAGAGAGGGAATGAATTAACATGAGGCTCTTTCTTCCTTCTTCAGGAGGACTTCTTCCCTGGAAGAGCACCAGAACAGTGTGTAAGTATGGAGGTCTAGTTGGGTGGATTGATCACACTGAGGGATATTATGAGGCTTCCCAGAGCTGCTGTAGGGTTGCTGACCCATTTAGGGCTGGGGCTAAAAAAATGCCTTGGATAAGATGGAGCTGAAAGGGAGCCACTTGGAGATTGGTTAAACAAACCATGATCAGAGAACGTAGGTTTAAGTCAGGGAGGCTGTTGGTAAGAGGGATCATTTATTGAGATGGTGATGGATGGAAGAACTGGATTTTGTTAGTGTGAGGAGTATTTATGTAAAACTGAGTGTTGATGTGAAATGTCTAAATAGGAGACTAAGTTAGCTCTGTACTTGAGAGTAGGGCCTAGTTTGGGACACATGGATAGCGATTTGTTCTCCCTGAGTAAATTCTCTGGTACAGTAAATGAGACGAGATGATTTGTGAAAGCCATTAGCAACCCACATGGAGTATGTGCCTGCCAGTGGTCCAAAGGTTGGGCCTGGAGTGGGCGGGTATCTACCATTCACCATTGCCTTTCTTTTCCAGGGTGACCAAGCCAATTACCTCACATTCATTGAAAAGGTCAATGACAGGATTCTAGTGTGCGGGACAAATTCCTGCCAACCCACCTGCTGGCACTGGGTAAGCCATGTTTAATTCTGCTCCCTTTTTACCACTTCAGGCGAGTGAGAAGAGAACCTAGCTCTTCTGAGCCTTTGCTCAAGTCTTCTCCACCAGGTCCAGGTTAGTGTCTCAGTGTACTTCAGGGCTATAGCACAGACTGGAAGGTGGCACAGAAGGGTCACCTGCCAGAGGTGGGAAGAGAGCCCAGGAGTCCTGACTCCCAGGTGCTTGCTTTCACCTATGGCCTGGTGGGGAAGATGCTGGACAAAGAGATGGGAGACCCAGGTTCTGTGTCAGCTTACTTGTCTTGTGATCAGAGCAAATCGCTCCACGCTTGCCCAGCCTGTGCAAAAGGGGTGTTGATCACACTCCTCTTCCCTCCTAAAGTTTTCTGTAAGACTTCAGAGCCCTTTCTGCCTTGAGCTCTTTTTTTTTTTTTTTTTTTTTTTTTTTTT
>NW_017728996.1:48691961-48697642 GCF_001723915.1 Gavialis gangeticus | reverse complement strand
TTTTTTTTTTTTTTTTTTTTTTTTTTTTTGTAATCTATCACCGAATCCATGATCCCTTCCTGGCAAGTTTGGTCTGTACCAGAGAACAGGACCACAGTGTAACTCTGAGCGCTGACGGGAACTCATGGCAAACACTGGTTTAGTCGACACGTTTGCCTCCGAGAACAGTCTTCCTCCAGGCTCTCTGCGATGCACGTTGGAATCTCTGACATGAGAACCTTGCAGGGGCAGGGCGATACCTGGTCTACCAGGAAACATGCATTTTGCTTAGCTTCCTGGCTTGTTAGCCCAGCCGGGTATTGAATGGAACATTTCCAGCCAAAGCATGACCAGGTGTTAGTGGAGCTTTGCTCCCATGCTCCCTAGAGGGGACACTGGATATGTGGTGTTTGTGTATTCATCTAGCAGCTGGGAAATAAGAGGTGGCTATTTTCTTTGGCAGAACACCTGTGGCAGGTGGTGACTTTTAATTATTTCCTTTGCCATCCCAAGGATAATCGTCAGAAGAGCTTTGCAGGAGATGGGAGGGGTTTGGCTCCTTTTACTCCCGGTCAGAATGCTCTCACCCTTGTTGATGGTAAGCACAAGCACTTGCATCTCTTCAGCCTATAGCACCACAGTCCTGGAATGGCTTTCTGGGTTCAAATTTCTTTTCACCTCCTCATTTTAGGGCCCTGGTCTTCTTTCCATCCCTTGGCACTAGGCCTTGCTTAGGCACCAGGGAGAAAGGGGCAGTGGGGCAGGAAACTTGTTCTATTCCTAGTCTGAGGCTGACGTTAAGACGTCTCTCCAGTGTGGTGGTGGGGTCCCCTCTGTGCATCTGCCTCTCCCCTCTGTGTCCACATAATGGGGAATGAGAGCTATCGGTAAAGGCTATCTTCATTTACTTCCTTCCTCTTCTGAGAGGAGACGTTTGCTGAGTCTGGCCCAAGAGTCCAAAGCAAAACAGCTGCTGCATCTGTCCTTTACTGGTCCTCTTGTAGGTAGTTCCAGCATGGAGGCCATGGTAGGCCTGGTGGGCCATGAAAAGTTATTTCTATGCTAGTGGCTGGACCTTTTTGACTAGGGGGTGGTAGTGATAGGAGACCTACTGGCTGATGCAGGGCAAGCCTCCTCCACATGGTACTTGCTGATGGCTGGGTGCGGGGGAGTGGGGAGCGTGCAAAGAATTGTTCTTGAGGACCATTGGTTTGGCATATTCTATCAAGGCTAAACTAGTGGCGGGAACCATTGAAAGAGCAGTTGACTGGATGTGATCCTTCCCTTCCCACAGGCACAGACATCTACTCCACCCACAAGAAGCATATGCACAATGGGAAAATACCCCGTTTTCGCCGGGCCCGAGGGTCTGGGGAGCTTTACACCAGTGATACAGCAATGCAGAGTGAGTATGACAGAGGACTCTTAGAGACTTTCTAACTTGCACCAGTGGGGAGATAAATTGGGAATGTAAGGCTGTTGCCCACATCTCCCTGCCTTTCCTTCACCTATCCCACCCATAGGGGTTAATTCTAGCTCCCCCCCACATCCTCTGTAGGTCAGTCTAGGGTCCTACAGTAGCCACAGTTGCATCGCAAGGGATCAGGGGAGAATTACTCTGGTAAAGCACTGCATGCTTGGGAGAGGACCGTGGAGGCAAAGTAGCTTCCACACAATAATGGTAGGTCGCTTGGGGCATTGGAGCAACCCTAAGGAGGCTGTATGCTAGCGCAGAGGAAGTCGAAACATTTGCCAACTTGCTGTCTTCAATGCCTGTTGATAACCTCTGGTCTTCACGCTGGAACGACCCAACTCGGATCAGGGCTGGGTGGGCACAAGGACCCGTCTGCCCCTGCTGCTGTTGCTTCTGTCTGCCCCTGCCTGGGGGGAAACTGCTGATGCTGCAGGCTGCTGATGTCCCATGTCCGCAGGCTACATTCAATGGCTCCACAGGCCAGATCTAGCTCAAAGGGCGTAGGTTGCTGACTCCTGGCCTCTGGCCTACAACGCTGATCAGCATAGTGCCCTGGGCAATGCTTGCGAGAACAGTAATTTTCACATTCTATTTGGCTCAGACTTGGTTAGCAAGGAGGAAAACAAACTCGCTTGAGCTTCTCTAGCAGTGAGTGTATTGGGCAAGTCATCCCTCTGCCGCTTGGACTCATTGCTAACATAGCAAAACCTTCGACTCAAGCCTTGGGGCCAGGGTAGAACTCTTCCTCCTTGAGGCTGGTGAGTGTGGGAACAGAAGTAGCTATTTAGAAAACAAAAACTGCTGAAGACACTGGACACCATGTCGCCTGTATGACTGTGGAGGGAAATGCTGTTGCTTAAGAGACCTATGGGGCTGCGGTTTCATTTCCGTTGGTGGCGACAGCAAGAGCCGAACTTCCATTCGGGGCCAGGTGGTTGAGATGGTGTTTGTAGAACCCAGAGGCTCTTCCTCCTCCACCACGAGCCTTGTCATTCATCGAAATCTGGAAGACATCCTCCTCCCCAGCTGCTGTTTTTCTTTTAAAGGGGAGAGTCGTGTTTTTTCCCACCTGACTTTTTTTTTTTTCTCCCTGTGGATCAGGAGTGAGGAGGAGGCTGGCAGTGGGGGAGGCAGGTAGGGTTGTTAACAGAGAGGATTGGAGTGGAGGGGAATGATGAGGAGGCCTCCACGTTACACTTCCATGTGCCCCTGGCTCTGGGCCTCTCCCTTGAGCATTGCAAATGGTGCTTGGTTGGGAGATACTAGAAGATGGGGGAAACCTGCAGCTTTGGGGCAATGGGATTTCTGCACAGCTAAAGTACAAGGAGGAAGAAAAGGGCAGCAAGTGCAAAATGTCTCGAGGGAGGAGGAAACGAGGGCAGAAGCCAATAAAGGAGACGCCTCCAGAGCACCGGGGTGCCTAATGCAATCGGGCCGTGCTCCCCACCACAGGGACGTGAGCTAATGAGGCTCAGGTGTCACAAAATTCCACTCCCAGCACAGGGTGTACCTTTGGCTGACTTCATGGAGCAAGAGATGGATATTAATAGGCCTGTCTCACCACCACGAGTATTGTGGGCCTTCCCAATTCCACACAAACAACTTGCGCAAAACACCTCTCTCCTGCTGGGACTTCTTTCTACGCTGTGGTTTTGGGTTTTCTTTTTTTGTCCCCAATGCGTTAACAGAACAAATTGCCTCTGGAGCTAACCAGCCTCAGAACTTGGCTGAATGTCGTAAGAAGCAGCAACCTGCTGGATCCAGAGGCAGCTCTTTATTCCCCATTCTCTCCATGATGGGTCTTAGCAGTGCAGGCAAAGAACTTGGCTGGCCGGTTTCATGTGGGAGCCATTGCTTCTGTTCCTTTGTGGTGCTCCTCTGAGTGGCCTTGCATCAGGAGTTTAGTCTCCAGACACATCTGCCCGGCTCTTACGTTTTCATGGCTCTTGTCTTGCAGACCCGCAGTTCGTCAAGGCCACTGTCATCAAGCGAGATGCACCCTACGATGGCAAAATCTACTATTTCTTTCGGGAGGACAACCCCAACAAGAGCCCTGAGGCACCATTGCTGGTCTCCAGAGTGGCACAGCTGTGTAAGGTATGGAGCAGGCAGGACATGGGGGGTGAATTAAGAGATGCCAACTGGTTAAGCTGACTGTGTTGCCCACACAAATGTGTCTGTGCCCGGGAGATGAGGAAAGCAATGAGGGTGCACCTGCCATTACAAGTGAGGCTTGGAGATGGAGGGAGAATGGGGTTTAGAGGAAGGTGGGTGGGAGCTGGAGCTTCTCAGGCCCTTGGTAGGAGGCTCCTTCAAGCTGATTCCAAATGTTGGGGAGATGATGAGGGACAGCACCCAAGAAGTTCCTTTCTATCACACACACTGCACTGCCTTTGACCCTTCCCACCGTAAGTAGAGGGAGCCTTGTAGTTATTTTTCACTTGCAGCTCTGCCCTGACTTCTGATGATCCCACTAGGCATAAGGCAAAGGTAGCTCTCTTGTGAGCGGAAGGACAATCCTGTCATCAGAGAGCTAGCTTGGGACTTACAAGAGTTTGGTTGCCTGCTCTGTCACAGATTTCCTCTGTGGCCTTGGGCAAGTCATTTGGTGTCTCCAGGCACCAGTTACCCATCTGTATAAGGAAGACAGCAACACTGCCCAGTCTCCCAGGGGTGTTAGGAGAAGAAGCGCCCTGAGGGTTGTGAAGCTAATTGGGACTAGGGTGGATTGAGCCTAAGAGCATGAGGGGCAGTGCTGCCATCCCACACGCCCCTTGTGGATGGACTCTGATTCTCTGTTTGCCCACAGGGAGATAGAGGGGGCAGTGGTTCCCTCTCTTCTTCCAAGTGGACAACTTTCCTGAAGTCCACGCTGGCCTGTGTTGACCCAGCTACCAAGGGGAACTTCAACAGCCTGCAGGACATCTTCATTGTCCCTTCAGAAGAAACCTGGAAGAAAACAAGAGTCTATGGGCTCTTCACAAACTCCTGGTAAGTCTCTGTAGGTGTGGGTTGCCTCGGCAGAACCTGGAGGTGGGATTTTTCACAGGCATTTCAGGTTCTGGCCCCTAGCAAGCATGTTTCATCAAACCAGTGCTGAAAGAAATGCAGGAGGCATCAGCTTTCTGCTTCCCTCCCATAGCTTCATTCCTCCCACCTTCTCTAAAGGGGCCTAATTGTGAGAGGGGCAGAATGCATTCATCTCCCTGGGAGAGTTTAGCATCTGGCAGGATTTGGGGTTTTGCATGTGCTGGTTGCTCTTTCCCACCTTGTCTCAAGCATATCCTGTCTCTTGCCTTCTTCAAGGCAGCTGTACACTTCTGGGGGGATTCACAGATGCAGGGGCAGCATCTCAGTACTGCAGCAAACCTTTACATATAGCAACAATGCTGTGGTTCCTGGCTCCTCCACCTCCACAGCTGCCCTTTAAAGAAGAGAATACATTAAAAGGAGTCCAGTAATGGAGGCTATATAAGTATTTAAGCTAGATCTTCTAGAGGGGAAGAGAGATGCTGAAGTATCTGTGTGCTAAGCACAGTCCTGAAGTCTTCAGTCCTGCTATCAGTGGGAGTTTTGCCTGTGTCATGATTTCAAGCCTGGGATTTCTTGCAGTGTAGACTTACTTCACTAATATAGAGGTTGGGTCCTCTGTTTTGTCCTTCCCTGCTCTATAGTTGATGCCCATCTGGGATATATGTGAAACCATGCATGTCAGCATGCCATAGGCTCTCCCATTCTAGCTGAAACCTTGAGCCATAGGTGGTTACTGCCCCCTGACCTGCTGTTTTATCATATTTCCCATAGGGGGGACTCTGCTGTCTGCATCTACTCCATCGGTGACATTGACCGTGTGTTCCAGACATCAAAACTCAAAGGCTACAATGAGCCCCTCCCAAGTTTCCGGCCTGGACAGGTAAACAGCAGCTGCCTATCCAGGTGGATGGTCATATCCCAAAAGCTGCTGGGAGCAAGAGAACCAGGGTGTATTCCTGTCTACCACAGACTGAGCGACCCTGGTCAAATCACCTTATCTCCATTTTGCCCTATATAACATGGGGATACTGAATACATCAGTATGTATTCTCCTTGGCCAGGAGAAGTGGTGCTTTGAATATCCTTTATGCTTGCAGTGGGTTTGGAGATCCTCATATAGGGCAGGCTAGACAAGGGAGATGTGTTATCCTAGGGGTCTGGCTCCATTGAAAGTGACACACAACCAGGGCCACCT
>NW_017728996.1:48689563-48691950 GCF_001723915.1 Gavialis gangeticus | reverse complement strand
GCAGGCTAGACAAGGGAGATGTGTTATCCTAGGGAGGCTGATCCATTGATGTCAGTGCTCTAGGGGCTTTTGAGGCAAGGAAGGGGAGAGAAAACACATCTCTATGGCTTTCATTGTGTCTGTTTGGGAGATGGGGTAACAAAGAAGCTTTGCTATAATCTAGTGAGCCCAATGAGCAAAGGATGCAAAATAAAGGGGCTGATGGCTGAGAACCAGTGTTCCCACCTCATTCAGGGCAGTGCATGGGGAAGGTATGGCATTTTATGCAGCAGTGAATATGGTCACTATGTGATCAGGGCCTCAAGGGCACTGGCATATACACAAACAGGGGTCAGGAAGGACATTTCCCCTTGGGTGTCTGTAGCCATGAGGGGGTTGTTTGTACCTGGCAGCAACCCTCCTGGGCCCCATGTTTTCCATAGAGCTTTTACCAGTCAGTTAATGCCCTTCTGATGAAATCTGGGGCCAGTGACAGGTGCCTGGAGTATGATTCAGGATTTCCCCCCATTGGGACCAAAATGCATGCCTGGCAGCCCAGGTGGGGAGGCAGGTATGACCGATCAGACATCCCTTAATTATGGGATCCATCCAACCTGACTGGGCTGTGGTTCTGCCTGGAATAGCCAGCATTATGCTCTACCCCCTCTCTAGCTTTTGTTCTCCCCCATCCCATGCATATGATGCTGAGCATCCTAAAGCTGCCTTACCTGTGTTGGAGGGGTTTCTCCCCCAATAGCTGAGGGGATTTTTATGGCCCTCGTGTGCTGCCATAATAGTGCATAGGTCCCAAATTAACCCCCTGTGTCCAGCCCTGTGTTGTTCAGGTTCCCATGTCTTTATTTCTGACCTCACCCTGTAAGTCTGGATGGTCTTGACAGCACATTTTCTTCTTGGCTTAGTGTTCTTCAGAAAGAACTCCTTCCGAGACCTTCAGAATAGCCGACGGTCACCCTGAGGTGGAGGACAAAGTACAACCCATCAACCAGAAGAAGGCACCCTTATTCCACAACAAGTACCACTACGAGAAAATTGGGGTGCATGAGGTCCAGGGAGCAGATGGCCAAATGTACAACATCCTGTATTTGGTGACAGGTATGGAACCACTTGCATAGCAGTATCTATGCCCTCAGAGATGCCAGAGCTGGTGGAGGAGCTACTTACCAGAGAGTAACACCTAATCTATGGCTGCATAACTCTGAGGTCATTGCTGGAATGCCAGCTCTGGCCACTGGCAAGCTTGTATTGGCCTGTTGCTGATGCGTGAAAAGAGACTCCCCCTCAGTTGTGAGCTGTATTAGGCCTTTGAGACACAGGAAAGTAGCTTTGATTCCATGGAAGTGGTGTGCATATGCACTTGTACATATGCTGCTACCTTGACTCAGTTTGTCCTAGCCCACATTGATACAGCAGATATATTACTAGAAGCAACTGCATGACAGTCTGTGTTGCAATTTTGATATTGTGATTGTAGAAATGTGACTCTAATAAAGGACCCTTGAATCAGAAGCAATCAGGGGCCAGATCCTAAGGCGGTGGGGGCAAGAATGGGAGGTGCCCAAACTCAGCAGCTTAAGGCTGTCCCTTCAGGCGTTACCAGCCTGAGCAGAAAGCATTGGATCCCTCTCATGGGCAAAGCACATGTGAAGTCACTAAGCTCAGCTCGAGAGACTCCAAAAATCTGACTGGAGCCTTGGAGCCTCCTGGGGCATTAATCATCATGGCAGATAACAACAATGATCTCATGTCCCAAGGTCCTCAGCTCTTAGTGTGACGCTGGGCCTCCCACAAGGGTCTGTGCTGACGGGCAGCAGCTGAAAACACTGCTGCTCATGCTCTTGGACTGTATCGGCAGAAGTATTGGGTATAAAAGATGGAAAGTGACAGCGCTACTTGACTCGGCTCTAGTTAAGCCTCATCTGGAGTATTGCATCCAGTTCTGGGCTCTGCATTGTAAGAAGGTGGTGGAGAAGCTGGAGAAGGGCCCAGGGATGGGGGGCCCAAACAAAAGGTGGGAAGGAAGATTGTTGCAGGACTGGTTGAGAGAACTGGCCACGTTTAGCTTGGAAGAACGGAGATTAAAGGAACATGATATCAGTCTTCAAATATTTGCATGGCTGCCATAAAGAATAGGGAAAGCTGCTCTCCCTTGATGCAGAAGGTAGGGCTGTAAAGCAATGGCTTCAAATTCCAGGGAGGTAGATTTAGATTAGATGTCAGGAAACCACTTTCCTTCAGTTAAAGCAGTGAGGCAGTGGAATAGACTGCCCAGGGAAGTTGGGGAGTCTCCTTCATTGGAGACTTTCAAGAGGACTGTGTATGTGTGGAAAACTATGATTTTTTTTTTTTTAATATTGTGATGCTCCCCCCCAGAGGGACTGATTAGGAGG
>NW_017728996.1:48667580-48684563 GCF_001723915.1 Gavialis gangeticus | reverse complement strand
CTTCAAATTCCAGGGAGGTAGATTTAGATTAGATGTCAGGAAACCACTTTCCTTCAGTTAAAGCAGTGAGGCAGTGGAATAGACTGCCCAGGGAAGTTGGGGAGTCTCCTTCATTGGAGACTTTCAAGAGGACTGTGTATGTGTGGAAAACTATGATTTTTTTTTTTTTAATATTGTGATGCTCCCCCCCAGAGGGACTGATTAGGAGTGGTTTAAATCTGGGCTGTTGACAATACTTCTCTTGTTCGCTTCCAGAAAGAGAAAAGGGTCAGTTTGAAGAGTAAGGGCAAGAGCTATAACCAGTGCCCAAATTTCAGAGGTGTCCCTCACCTCCCAGCACCCTCACAAGTGGCAATCTTCCAGCTCTGCCCCCGATTTTCCTGTGTGAGAGAAACTGGAAGTGAAATACTTGGGGAAAGTCATTTTGACTAGAGGACAAAGCCCCAGCTGAGTCACTTTTCCCCCTGAGGCTCAGCGAGGCCCTTCTGAGTGTTTTAAATAGGCACCATGGCGTTGCAAGGCCCGAGTTGCCTTTCTTGCATCAGTGCTCTGCCTTTTGGGGCAATGGTGGCAAACCCCCCATCATGTGCTGGCTCCACTGGGCATGGGGATGGGATTGAAGGACTTTACATCAGACTTCTCCATCTCATGCAGGTGCTGTAGCACTTGGAGAGGTTTTTTTTCAGGCCCTCAGACATGGGACAAGGAGGGTCTGTCCCAGGCATTTTAATTGTGGGAGGCTGAGACTTCATTTTTCCCCTGGTCTTGTGTGATTCACAAGCAGCGGAAGACGGAACAGCCGTGGAGTCTAAACAAATGCTCCAATGTGGGGAAAGGGCATGGGGTGGGCTTGATTTTCCTGCCCATGATGTTTCAGAACAGTCGTGCCCTCCTTCTTGGCACCAAGGATGCAGAATCTGTTACCAGACCGTGAGAGGCAACAAGGGGAATCGGTTCTTGGAAGCTGTGGGATATAAGGGCGAGAGGTCTCAGTTATGGGAAGAGCCTTTGTCCTTGGCTGTTTCCAAAAAAGGGACCCATTGTTTTTGCCATTGTATGAATAGCCCTTTGCCAGAACCTCCTCCCTAGGCAGCTGGTTCCTGTAACGTACTTATTCCTGCCAGGACTCGCATAGAGGGCATTTGTCCTCCTCCATGGAGCTGGGTCTCAGCCTCCAGCACAGCAGGAAGCAGTCACGGCAATGACAGATTCTGTCTTTACATCTAGTGCTGCTGACTCCCTCCCCCATCACTAAACTGCTTCTCTTCCCTCTCCTGTTCCCTGCATGGCCAAGGCTGCAGCCCATCCCTCTTCTTTCCCAAACACCTCTGCTGTCTATGGTTGACCTTCCTGCTCCTGTCTCTTGCAGACAAAGGATATATCCACAAAATGGTGGAGATGCCACATGGTGTCCTGAACATCATGGAGATCCAGCCCTTCCAGAACAGAGTTCCTGTCCAGTCCATGACCCTGGATCACATAAGGGTGAGCTCCTTCTTCTCTCTTAGCCAGGGCTGCCACAGAGAGGAGATGTTTGGAAGGCTGATCCCATGCTACTCTGTGGAAGAACAGAGGTGTTAATCCCAGTGCAGCTGCAATGTTGGGTTCCTGTCTTGTGTAGCATTGCTGTCCTGTTAGCTGTTAAACAGCTGCTGGAATCATGCCAGAAGTGGGGTAAGCAACCCCTTTGTGTGCACATTTAGTAGCTTGTCTAAAGCTTTAGTAGTCTTCCTAATGGAAAGAGCCACATGGGGATAAGCTGCTGGAGAAGGGCAAGGGTTAGTGTTCGGCCAGAATCATCACTCTTTTCTGCTTTCTTCCTGCAGGCCAAGCTATACTTGGGCTCAGACACTGAGGTGGTCCAGGTGCCCATGGACATGTGCGAAATGTATGGCAACAGCTGTGATGAGTGTGTCCTGGCAAGGGACCCTTACTGCGGATGGAGTGCTGGGAAATGCACCTCAGTGTATAGCAATCGGTATGTGTCACCTATGCGCTCCTGCAGCATACATGTTTTATTGCTTGTTTCTGATATCAGCATTGGTTGCAATAAACCTGTAACCAGACCCTCCACACCTCTTTCCTTTTCAGTGCTCTTGCATATGTGGTACATGCACACACTGCAACAGTGTCGCTTCCCCTTTCCTGTCCTTTGGCACTGGTGAATCCAGTGTCTAGGCAATGGCAGTTCTTGCACTTCCTTGCTGTTCCTTGCTCCATGTACCTTTTCCTTGTCCTAAAGGGACCATTAAAATACTTGTCTGGAGTGTAACACACCTATGCACAACAATGCAGTCCAGCATCTTGGCAGAAGTGAAAGGGAACAATATCTACCCACCTTTGTGTCAGATTGTGTGATGCCCTGACTTGCCTGAGGCTGGACCCTTCTCAGCTCAACAACTCCATCACGGTCAGCGTGGCTCTGTTAAGGATCGGAGCCATTACCCAACAGGCGCTTCCAGTGACTTCAGAAGGAACCCTGTTGTATAGCACTGTATTTGGTGAAAGTAAGATCACCAGCAGAGCTGATAGAAACTGGGCCAAGCAGTAATATTAAATGAATCTCTGAGCATTTGCACAGCCTGGCACTGGGTAGTCTCCAGTGGTTATAATTATGTTTTATCTGGTCTCACAGGTGAGAATAAAGCCATTTAGATTGAGCTGGAACAACTCCTGTGTTAAACAAAGTTAGTTTTGGGCCTGTCCATACTACCAAGAGTTGTGTGCAATGTGAAGGCCTACCTCTTCCTGCCCAAATACTACTAGACTGGTGATAGTTAGGGGGTGGGTACAGCTTTCACTAACTCCTGATGGTCAGGAACAAAACCATGGAATTGGGACTGCAGGATGGATCTCCTTTCTAACTCCTGCTCTTCATCATCATTCCTATTTTGTTTTTATTTAGGTCGTTGCTACAAAATATCTCTGCAGAATCATCCCAGGACATATGCCCCAACTACAAGAAGCTGAAAGGTATTCATGATTAGTGACTTGTATAGTTTTGCCACTTGTTTGAGGGAGGGAGCGAAGTAAAAGTGTGGGGTTTAGGACAGAGATGGAGTAGGTTAACATGGCTCGTTGTAGCTGCATGCACCTCTTAATCAGGAGTTCATAATAAAGTTCTTCAACATCCCTGGTAGGATTGTATTTCTTGGGATGCACTTTCTCCACAAAGTTATCTGGGGCTCTCCCTGGGACGTAGCCTCAGCTCTGGACACACACAACCCCCTCCCATGAGCTTAGTGGTGCTGTATGGCCAAAAGTAAGCAATGCTGTGCACTAGACACTTCCTCCCAACATGTTTTTTTCTTTCAGGCGATAGCCGTGAGAGCTACCATAACGTCACAGTAGCAGTCTTCTCGCGGTACTACCTTCACTGCCCCGTAGAATCCCACTATGCTACATACAAGTGGTTCCACAATGACAGCTGTGTCCAGACCTGCAACGCCACCCACCATCCCTGCATCCACTTCATTGAGAATGTGACCCAGGACCAGTATGGCTGCTACATTTGTGTGTCAGAGGAGGGCGGGTACACGCAGACTCTTGTGAAGGAATGCATGGTGAAACAACCAGAATCCATGAAGCTGCAATGGAATCAGGCCACCACAACTTCCTGCTGCTCCTTGATGCTATTGCTGGATTTTGTCCTGCTGTTCCTCTTAAGGGACTGAACTGTGTCCTCGCCTACACGTGATGACTCACTTCTTGAGCTGCTGTTGAGCTCCTTGACTTCTCTCTTGCAATTCACCTCTAATGAAGATGCACTCCTTTCATTAGTTGCTCTTTGAACATTAATCTTAGTACTTTTCAGCCCTTTTCAATGGAGACTAAATATGGGAGCCCTCCTACCCTGGCGGGCTGCCCCTAGAGTCTATACCCCTCCACTCCATCCATGGCAGAACTGTGGAAGGGAGGACATTTAACAAAGGACTTCCCTCTAGGTTCCAGGTATGAAGGGAGATGATGTTCCCAAAGAGAGAGAGAGAGAGGAGGCAGCATGTGACCATCACCAGAAAGTAACAGTTATAGTCTGGGAAGGCAAAAGGGGCAGTGAGGAAATAAGCCAGGCAGCAAGGAAGGTGGGTGGGAGGGGGGTGCGGGTTGGGAGAGGCAGCTTAGACAGGACAGAAATAGGGGGGAGGGAGATTCAAGAAATAAGGATTTTTGTATTATTATAATTATTACTATTTTACCATTATTTCTCTTGATTAAGACAAATGATTTGTGTTTGGAAAGGAAAGATCAGCCCAGTCAAAATGGTGGAGGGAAGGGGCTTGTCCAGTCTTTCTCTGCTGAAGGGAAGATATAGTAGTTTGATGTTTTTTAAGATACCATGGCAGCGCAAACCCAGCTGAGCCAAAATCAGTCTAAGTTTGGTGAGACAAGGGGATCTGCTAGGAACTGCACCCCACAGAGCTTGAGAATGCAGTAGATTAACTTATTCACACAGCTGGAGCCATCCCACTGGAGGACCCTTTTGGTCCTAGCATGAAGGACAAGGCTGGGGAATCCACCTTGGCAAATACTTTTCTTGTGATCTCATATCTTCTGCCACTCCTGACCTGGATAATGCTTGCAGGCCATTTTTTCTTGCTTGGCTACAGATCACTGTAGATGGCTCACTGAAGCCTGCTGCAAGCTTTATTGAACAGGAAAGTAGCTGCTGCCCATTTGGAGAAATGCATTTGAGTCAAATGCAGAATTAGAGGCAGGCCTGTGTAGCTGCTTCTGAGGGTGTGAGCAGCTCACTTATTCATGTGTGACTGCTGTAGCTGAGCACCTTGGAGTGTGAGAGCAGATCAGATGTGTGTGTAGTCACCAAGCATGCTTGGCTTCTGTCTGGTTTAGTGAATCACTTATGTATTTTAAAAGCTGATCACCTGGAATCTGAATGTGAATGCACAACTGCTATTGAAGTAGAATAGGCCTGAGCTTTTCAGGTTTTTTGTCCCCACAGGCCATGAGCAAATGGACCTGCAGTCTTATTGGCCCATTCCAGGGAGATGACTGAGCCACAAAGGTCTGAACATTTTGCAGTGGGCCAGTTCCACAGGTCCAATCTCCTTTTAATATTGTTATTGTTGTTACTGTGACTTATTGTTGTTTAATCTGTCTTAAGTTTGTATATAATGGACAAAGGATGGGGAATCAGCATGGCTGAGACTGTAGGTGGGTGGAGGCCCTTGTAAATGATAGACGTAAGCCAACATGTAGCACTGAAGAGAGTCAGATGAAGGAGAACATGAGCGACTCTCGCATGGAGAGAGATGCACAAGAAGGGATTGGGAACAGATGAGTGTGGCGTAGATAATTGGGGGAAGGGGACCCAACTGGAAACAACCCAGCCCTGAGCTCAAATCATGGCTTGCTGTGTGCATACGAGTCCTTCCAAAGTTGCTAGCAGCTGCTGGGATGCATCTCGGGAGAAAATTTAGCCCCTGCTCCAAACTCTCTTAGATTACTTAAGGGAGTCTTGCAGTTTCAGTGATAGAAGGAAAAAATGGGCCAGACTTTCACCTGATGTAACTCCACTGATTTATAGCTTATCCCAGGGCTGGATCTGGTCCTGTGACATCCTCTTGCTGTGGAGACATGTACATGCTGGATTGCTACCAGCCTCCTGCCTGCAGACGGTTAGCTTGACTCCTACTGTAACGGAATGGGCAAAGCAACACATTTCAGTGAGGTTAAGAGGATACTCCCCGTGTGTCTGCTGTTCTGGTAATTTTCCACATGTCCATTCTTATCCCATGAGAAATGAAAGCTAACTCAGGGCAGCTTTGCCCTGCTTCATTAAAGGCTAGGCTGCTTTGCTTTAGTTTTCTCTTAACACAGGATAAAAGCAGACACGCAGGCAGCTAATGTGGAATATTCTCTTACCTGGCTGTGTCTTTTTTTTATTCCTTTGTCCATACCCAAAGACTAAACTGTGAAATAAGTGGCATTCTCCTTAACATGTGGGGTATCACATATTGAACAGAGCCTCTTATGAAACCAAGGCATTGCTTTGCCAACAGATAAGGAGTTAGTCCACTTCTTCTGCACTACATTTCCCAGTAATCCCAAGTCCTTTCTTCTGTCATTTTTAAACCAAGTTTGTGTTCATACCCTTGCTCAAAGCACTTTAATACCATGATTATCTGTAACTAATAAAAATCTTATTTATTATAATAGATTTGTTCTGTTAAAGTGGCAATTGCATTGTAGACCAGGTTACTTTTTGTTTTTGTTTTTTCAATAAAAGCCAGAATTTCTCAATAGAATGCAAAGTTGATCAAAGCAAGAGCTGAAGCATGTCAGCTGTCTGTTGAATCAATATGTGGTGTCCTTTGCTGCGTCATGGAAAGTCTCTAATTGGTGATTGGGTTGCTGGTTTCAAAACTGATGTGGAAGAGTGGGAGGGGACAACAGTGATAAGGATTTCTGATAAAGAGTACACTTGCTTCTCAGAAAGCTGAAGTACATGTGACACTTACTCTTGGTTGGCTGTGACCAAAGATTTGTGAAAGAGTAACAAGAGAAACGTGACGATGTGGATGTGAGATCCTCTGCAGTTCGGAGAAAATGTCTTAACCGCAGGCAGACCTTACCTCTTTGAACAGATAAGGTTGCCTATAGATGTGCTCCACTGTGTCCTGATTGGAACACATCAGAGCAGACTCAATTAATTGAATCTGCTCTGCGTTTTAATTAAAATGCTCTAGCATTGCATTGGGGTCACATGTATTAAGCCCCTGTGGATTTAAAAATGGCCACTGGGGAGCTTTAACTAAAGCTTGTCGAATGAGCTTTAGTTAAAGCATCCCATGGCCATTTTAAATGTGCAGCAGCTTAATACACGTGACATTGGAGTGTTTTAATTGCTGTGTCTCTCCCAGAACCACTTTAAAACACCCCACCCCTAAGCACACGTGTAGGCACCCTGAGTGACTTGAGAGAAGATAAACTGTCTGCACATCAGGTCTCAGGGTTTGAAGGGAGTGTCTGCAGTCAAAGAGGTACTTCTACTGGAAAAAGGATTGAGAATGGATGGAAGGTGCTCACTCTGAACCCAGAGTAGCTTCAACAGGCTTTTCATATGGGTGCTTCACATCAGGCTGCTACCCTCTGCCAGGGAGGCCCAGGAGGGAAGGAGAGAGCCCTTCGCTCCTTTGAGGGTGAGTGAGGAGGATGACATTTAATTAAATGGTGATATGGAGCCCTCTCTACTAGCTGTAGCACTGAGAACAGTAGCTTATCCCAAATGGGCCATTGCCTGGGGATGGGCTATGGTCCCTAATGAGCTGGGCTCACCATGTGATCTAGAGGTGAAAAGCTCCACCCGCTGTTGTCAACCCTAAGCTGTGCACAACCTCAGTCTCTGCATGCGTGTTTCTTGCTCAGGTCCCAATCAAGGCAGGCACACAAGCACTCCCCACACTGAAACTCCTCTGTGCTAAAAGGTAAATCCAGGCCTAACTGTTTAGGGTGCAAGTGTTTAGTGTCTTGTGAAATAAAGTCCCTAGAGCAGTGGTTCTCAACCTTTTTTAAACACAAGGCCTCCCTTGGAAAATGTCAGCTCTTAGTTTGCACTTCATTTTTTGACTACAGAAAAATAATAGAGCAATTCTTCTGTTGCAAAGAACTCAGGGCAGAGTGGGTTTGTCACTAGGGATCCCTATTTGAAATCTTGGGGTTTTATTCATGAATTGTTTGCACACCTAGAAGTGCTAACATAGTGTGGTACTCCATGGCACTCTAAAAGGATGTAAAGGCATCCCAGGGTGCTGCAGCCCCATGGTTGAGAATTGCTGACCCTAATAGATCTGAGACATCCTAACATCCTTGATCTTTGCAGATGTTCCAGCTGCATTTCATATAGCAATGGCTGTGGAGCACCGTTTGAGTGCATTTAGACTTCTGTGTATCAATCATTTGAGGCTGGCTGTGCCTCCATTGCTTGGCATTGTGCACACATGATTGGGACCGTGTGAACAGAGCATTGAGCATGGACTAGGGAGATGTAGTGTTGGAGCCTTGTAGCTGACCTTGCATTCATTGCTTTGCCTTGCTGTGTTTCTACTTCCTCGCTGGTCAATGGGGAAATGGCTATTGACCTCTTTTGTAAAGCACTTGGATGCCTCCTGATGGAAAGCGCTGTATAAAAGCCAGGTATCCTTATCAGACTAAGTAAAATGGGTAATCTTTTTTTCCCTCTTGATTCAACTAGCTTGACTTTTTAACCTTGTATGACTTGAACACCTCCCTGCCCCCTACTTGGCAGCTCCATGGACATAGTCTCTGAGGTATCCGACTCAGTGTGATGCTTTTTGAGGTTGTAGTATAATGGTTCTCAACCTTTTTAAAAGCAATATATACCCCTCAAAGTGCTAGCTGTTAGTTTTTACTCATTTTTTTGGCTATGGAAAAAGATTGCCATATTTTTTCTTTGGCAAAGAACTCAGACCACACCAGGGCAGATTTTTAACACTCTGGATTGTTGCTTGTAAGTGTTGGGATTATCCTGTGCTGCACACCTAATGGCACTTTCTCTTGGCATTTATGTCCAGTTCAGTGGTTTCTTATCTGCCCCCTTTCCTGAGGTGTCATCCTTGAACTTGCTAGTCTGGGTCTTGGTCCTTGTGGTCTTGGTCCCTGTAGCTGCAGTCCAGTTTAGGCTTTATTCAAGTATGGATTAATACAACCAGTAGTCAGCAGGGCCTCTGCAATTTGTATATGCATTAACAGCATGAACTGAAGGCATACCGTATACAGTACTGCCAACCCCACTGGGTCACAAATCAAGAGACAAACTCTTAAAAGCAAGAGATTTGGTATGTAAATCAGGAGATGCTCTGTTCTAACCTACCCTTCCCCCCAGCTCCTTCTGCATGTGCCCTGAGCAGCAACCTCTTCCTTCCCCCCACCTCCCATTGTGGCAAGAAAAGAACAACTGTCTAAGGAGATCTGGGAGAGAATAGTAGGCTGCTCTTGGAGGACTAACAACTATCAAATGCTGTTCCATAGTGCTAGCCAGTGTCCATGCTATTGAGCAGTCATATTACCAGCAGACAAGCTGTCTTCTTGGGCTTTAGTCTATATCTCCAGCCATTCCAGTTTATTGTACTGGATGCCTGAGGTCAAGATTTGTGTATAGATGAAGGTCCATAGAATCAAAGTTAGGGTTGAAGGGATCTCAGGAGGTCACATGTAGTCCAACCCCCTGCTCAAAGCAGGGCCGTCCCCAACTAGATCATCCCAGCCAAAGCTTTGTCTAACTGGCTTCTGAAAATATCCAAGGATGGAGCTTCTATCATCTCTCTGGGTAACTGGTTCCAGTGTTTTACTACCCTCCGAGTGAGAAAATTCTTCCTAATATCTAAGACAGGGGTGGACAATTATTTCGGGCGGAGGGCCACTTACTGAGTTTTGGCAAGCCATTGAGGGCCGCATGACAGGCAGCCAGGGGCAGATAATATTAATTTGCTAAATGTTTAGGGGCCCTGCAGGCTGGCTAGAATGGCCTGGTGGTCTGCATCCGGCCCGTGGGCTGCATTTTGTTCACCCATGATCTAACCTAAACTTTCCTTGCTGCAACTTCAAACCATTGTTCCTTGTTCTGTCATCTGCCACCACTCAAAACAGTCCAGCTCCATCCTCTTTTGAACTCTCCTTCAGGTAGTTGAAGGCTGCTATTAAATCCCTTCTCAGTTTTCTCTTCTCTAGCCTAAATAAGCCCAGTTCCCTCAGTCTCTCTTCATAAGTCCTGTGCCCCAGTCCCTGAGCCATTTTTGTTGCTCTCCACTGGACTCTCTCCTATTTGTCCACATCCTTTCTGTAGTGAGGGGCACAAAACCGAACAAAGTACTCCAGATGTGACCTCACCAGTGCTGAATAGAGGGGAATACTCACTTACCATGACCTGCTGGCAACCAGTGCAGTCCAGCATGCCGTTGGCTTTCTTGACAAGATCACACTGCTGGCTCATATTCAGCTTTTTGTCCACTATAACCCCCAGGTCCTTTTCTGGAGAGCTGCCGCCCAGCCAGCCAGCCCCCAGCCTGTACTGGTGCATGGGATTGTTCTGTCCTAAGTGCAGAACTTTGCACGTGTGCTTGTTGAACCTCACCGGATTTCTTTTGGCCCAATCCTCCGATTTGTCACAGTCAATCTGAATCCGAGTCCTACCCTCCAGTGTATCTACTGCTCCTCCCAGCTTGGTGTCATCTGCAGACTTGCTGAGGGTGCATTCAGTGCCATCTTCCAGATTATTCATGAAGACATTGAACAAAACTGGCCCCAGGACCAACCCTTGGGGCACTCCACTTGATACTGGCTGCCAACTAGACATCGAGCCATTGATTACTACTTTCTGAACCTGATGCTCCAACCAGTTTTCTATCCACCTGACAGTACATTCATCCGGCCCATACTTCCTTAGCTTGCCTGCAAGAATGTTGTGGTAGCCTGTATCAAAAGCTTTGCTAAAATTAAGGTACACCACATCCACTGGTCTCCCCCTCATCCACAGAGCCAGTCACCTCATCACAGAAGGCGATCAGGTTGGTCAGGCATGACTTGCCCCTGGTGAATCCCTGCTGACTGTTCCTAATCTCCTCCTTCTCCTCCAAGTGCTTAGAAATGGGTCCTAGAGGATCTGCTCCATGATTTTTCCAGGGACTGAGGTGAGGCTGACTGGTCTGTAGTTCCTTGGATCCTCCTTCTTCCCCTTCTTAAATATGGACACTATGTTTGCCCTTTTCCAATCATCCAGGACCTCTCCTGATCGCCGTGAGTTTTCAAAGATGATGTCTAATGGCTCTGCAGTCACATCAGCCAACTCCCTCAGGACTCTCAGGTGCATTGTATCCGGCCCCATGGACCTGTACACATCCAGCTTTTCTAAGTAGTCCCTAACCTGTTCTTTCACTGCTGAGGGCTGCTCACCTCCTCTCCAAACTGCACAACCTGGTGCACTAGTCTGGGAACTGGCCTTGCCTGTGAAGACAGAGGCAAAAACTGCATTGAGCATGTCAGCCTTTTCTATATCCTTTGTCACAAGGTTGCCTCCCCCATTCAGTAAGGGACTCGCACTTTCTCTGATCCTCCTCTTGTTTCTGACATACTTGTAGAAACCCTTTTTGTTACCCTTCACATCCCTTGCTAGTTGCAATTCCAGTTACCCTCTCCTGACTTCATCCCTGCATGCCCAAGCAATGCTCTTATATTCCCTACTTATTTGTCCAAGTTTCCACTTCTTATAGCCTTCCTTTTTGTGATTTAGTTTACTGAAGAGTTCCCTGCTAAGCCAAGCTGGTCTTCTGCCATACTTGCTAGCCTTCCTGCACTTCAGGATGGTTTGTTCCTGCACTTTCAGTAAGGCTTCTGTGAAGTACAGCCAGCTCTCCTGGACTCCTCTCCCCCTCAATCTGGCTTCCCAGGGGATCCTGCTCATGAGTTCCCTGAGAGAGTCGAAGTCTGCTTTTCTGAAGTCCAGGGTCCTTCAGCTGCTGCTCTTCATCTTTCCTTTCCTCAGGATCCTGAACTCAATAATCATCCCATGGTCACTGCTGCCCAAGTTGCTACATCCACTACTACATTCCCCACCAATTCTTCCCTGTTTGTGAGCAGCAGGTCAAGAAGAGTACAGCCCCTAGTTGGCTGCTCCAGCACTTGCACAAGGAAGGCCAGGTAAGAGGAAAAGCCAAAATTTGTTAACACCCTTCAGCTAAAACATGTTAATAGCTTATCTGTCTACCTCTTGATCCGTATAGTTAAAATGGGTTAAAGCTAATGCCAATTTAAAAGGTACCTTTTTCCTGATGGTGACCAGCCCTAGGGGTTGAAACATCTTTAAGTCACTTTTGTTTCATCCATTTCACTCCATCTCAGAAAGCACCTTTAGGGAGGTCTCAAGACTCAGCAGAATGAAAGCAAAGATTGCTTCCAGTGATGCTCCTGCACCTCCCCAGATCTTCCTGGGGTGGCATCAGGGGAAATTTAGCCCCAAGAATGTGTGCAGACAAGAACTGGAGAGCTTTCTGTCTAGTTTGTCACTGGGGAGATCCTCTCCTGTGCAGATTGAAACAAGAGGGGGGAAATATAATGTTTTGTTTGTTTTGTTCAAAACTTTCCTCCTGAAATTCAGTATTTCAGAACTGATTGCCCTATGCAGAGGACGTGAAGAAGCCTAATGCACAGATGTGCTCTAGTAATCTTGCAATGGGTCTCCACCAAAGAACTGGAACAGAGACTGAGATCAACTGCAATACTGCAAGATAATGACTGATTTCCTTGTATCACTTTTAGGGTTGTGATCCTGGCACTGCATCTATGTGATCAGATGCCAGCATTGAGCTTTAAAGGTTGTGTATGGGGTGCCTACACGGATCCAGATTGGGTCCTCTTGTAACATCAAAGCCCTGCCACTTATGTGTTCACTGTGATATAGAAAATGCCTTTTAAAACAAAATACAATTTCAAAACTGTCATAATGAAGCCAGACATGATCTCATCTTAGACCAAGTTTCTTTTGCTTGTAAAATAAACTTATGATTAACAAATTAAAAAGAAAGCAGCGGAAATGTTGCATGGGGAGGAATGAATTCAAGTTTACAAAACAATCAGACCCAAAACCAAACTCAGTCCATTGGGAGATTAAAATCTCTTATGAAAATAATTTGCTCACATCTTTGAGCAAAGGCAGGAATTGTAAGGGGTTTGCATCTTGAGAACAGCAATGTGTGCAAGGCTGTTTAAAGGTGCTTTATGGTCAAAACACTTTGTGGGAGTATGTGCATTCAATTTTTGCTGACCCCGATGGTGTTTTTTGAGGTGTGTGTAGCTGCACGTTAAATCTGTACCCAAGAAGTTTGAGTTGCTTAAGGTCGTCACTTGGGTTGCTAGCATCATCTCAAACTAATGTACTAGTTTTCTTTTAAAGTCTTTGTGGAACTTCTTAAAGCAAGCGTGGCATCCATATAAGATGTCTCTCATTTGGTGGAGAAACATGGAGAGGCCTCCTGGGCTTGGTTCTGTATAAACATACCAAGAAAATCCTATTAACTTTATGCATCTAATCGGCACTTCTGGAGCTATACAACTGGCTTTTTTTTGGCTTATATGCTAGTGGCTGGAAAGCTGTACAAGTACGGGACAACCTGGGCACCAGTCCTGGCTTCCCCCTTAAAAGGGGCACAAGAAAGGCAGCTGCTGCCACTACTGGTCCAGGGTCCCTGTTTCCACCTGTGGCAGAATAGGATAGATCAGGTTCATGTGAAATAAAGGAGGAAACAAGCAGAGTGGCTGAGTGGTTACGGTGCCTGCTCAGGGGTTGGGAGACTTAGGTGTGTGCAGACCTCTTCTAACATCTAAGAGACTAGGCATTGTCCAGAGTCCTCTCCATCCCCCACTCTTGAAGCTGACCTGCTAGACAGCCAGGAGGCAAAGATATATGCGCTGACATGGAGGGAAATGTGATCTTGCAGGGAATGTCTTCCTTTTTCAAGGACAGTGGTATGATTCTTCTGAGGGGCTCTATTCTGGGCAGAATCTATTAGGTCTTGGGCATCTCATTTCCTCTGTCGGTGCTTTGATTTCCTTGTCTGTAAAATGGCTGTAGTGATGGGTGCCTGCCTTCTCAAAGGCATTTTGAGATCAGTGACCAAAAAGTGCTCAGCCCATTCCAGAAGCAATGATTCCTTCTCCCCGCAGGTATAGATAGAGGCATGCCCTAGGGAATAAACTGTTTTCATTATGATAACTGTTTAATTAGCGAGAGACCAATGCTGGACCAGAGGTTCTTCCCTTTGACACCCGCGTGAAACAGGCAGAGCTGGGGGTTCTAATGAAGAAGCAGCAAGATCTGTCCTAAAAGCATTCACAATGACTGGGTTCAAGAGGCTTTTTGAAGTAGGCTGAGGATTACACCCAGCAAAGCACGCTAGGGGCACTGATACAAAGGCAGAAGCTGCTGCAGGCCTTAAAATGTTTTAGCCTGTGCTGGGAACTGGCAAGAAAGAGGCACTTTTTCTCTCCCTTTGCACTGGTCAGCCAGGAGTGCTGATCTTAGCTGTGAGCCTGACCTGGGGCAAGTTTCACCTGCATGTGCTCCTCCTTGAAAGGGGTGGTGTAGTAATAGTAGTAATAGTAATAATAATCACACAGGGCCAGGGGAAATGGTGAATGTGTGCATCAGTGAGAGCACTGAAGTGCATTTAAAAAAGACCCTGGCACACTTTTGAGTCAGATTGATTCAGCCTGTGCCAGAAACTTCTCACCCCTGCAAGAAACTGGTGATATGGCAATGAGTCAACTGTGATATACCAGGTGTAATGCTATAGTACAGTCAGTTAATACAGGCCTTCTTTTGGTCATGGTTAGCCACATTATGTGTCATTCAGGACTGGAGGACTTGGAGGAAGCTGCTTGTATTGAGGGTTAGCTTGGTTTCATACCTGTGTGAGAAAGAGGCACCTTTTGTTTCCTGCCCTCCTTGAGTGTCCCAGTGAAATATGTTAGCCATTTCCAAGATCTATTGCAGTATCCTGTTGTAAGGGCAACTTCAGATTCCGGAAAAAGGATTTTTCCTGGCTAGGAGAGAAAAAAGAAATGTGTGCTGTTCAGGGATGGATTAAGATTCACTGGGGCCCAGGGGCTCTTCCGGTGGCCTGAGGCCCCCCTTGACCTGCACCCTGCCCCACAGCCATGGGCCCCATCCCTGGCTGGTGCAGCAGGAGCAGTGGTCAGAGCAGGATGCGCTGGCCTACTGGGCTTGGGGCAGCAGCTGTGGCCACCCCTGCCTGCAGGTCTGCATTGGAGCTGGCACCGGTGGTACGGAGCCACTGCCGGCTGCGTGCATGTGGCACAGGCTGAGCTCTGGGGGCAGCCCCTCAGCCCTCCATGGCTTAGACCGGCTGCTGCAGCACCTGGCAGCCACGTCCCTCCACGTCACGCATGGCCACTGGTTTTGTCTGCAACAAAGAAGGGGCCACCATTCATTAATCCACTTATGGTGCTGTCAGCCTGCTACTTCAGAAAAGGGTGCACTTGCTCTGGTGCTGGGGAAAGGGCTTCCAGTGTCATTGAGCCTTGCAGAGATCTGGGGTTGTCTGCTGGGGTTCAGAATTGGTCCTTATCTGCTTAGATTCAGGAGACTGTTATGAGCCTGAGTTTTACTGGCAGGAGACAACAAAGACTGAATACTGGATGCATGACCTGATGCCGTGCAGCCTGTTTGGTGTCAACTGGCACTTTTCCACTGGGAGTCAAGAGTTTTAGGGCCAATGGAGTTACGGTAATTTACCCCTAGAGGGGAGCTGCCCAGTAATATTTATAGTAATGATAGTCATTTGCATGTCTCTAGTGCCTTTTATTTAGGAGGCTTCTGGTGTGCTTTATCTGCTGTGTATAGGAGCAGGCTGAAATGCAGCCAGTTCTGGTGTGAAGTGCAGCTGCCATTAAATAGCTGCGGGCTTGCAGCAGATGAGCACATGTGATGAAGGAAGAATACAGAGGCCATTTGAAAAGACAGCGAGGATTTAGGGAGGAAGGGAGCAGTTTGACCAGGATACTGGCACTGACTGTTAGATAACATGAGTCCCTGTGCCCCTGACTTAACTGTTAAGGATTCTGCATAACTTTGTCTTAACTAGGCATCCGCTTCAAGCAGGCCTCTGTCTCCCTCCCCATATTTCCCCTCCTCCTCCTCCCTAGTTTAACAAGATCTCAGCTTCTAACCAAGTTCCACTACCTCCCTGTCCTTTCCTAACAGGTTGCAAGCACCAAAGTAATATAGTATCAGGCTCTGTTGGGCTGCCAAAAAATATAACAAGCAGGGAGATTCAAAGACCTTGTGGATCATAGCTAAAAAATAAGAACTCGCATAACATGGCTTCCAATTTCTATTTTTATTTTTAGAAAAAGGTTTAAAGGAAGGGTTAGCCGTAAGAAAACAGTTAATTGGTTCATATATCAAAGTAGGTTGATAGTGTACACCTGCATGGTTATCTAGGAAATCCCCGATGAATTATTTCTTTGTTTATAAGAAATCCAGTTAACTCTGACTGGTGCCTGTACTACGTTAATGCACGACAAAGATATAAATGCAACTGTTTTATCACACACTAAACGTTTAATCCCTGTGCCCTTCTCTGCCAGCCATTCTAATCAGCTGGCTAACAGTAATTAAGGGCCCTTGAGTTAGATTCACTATGTGTTTTTGTAAGCTTAATTAGAAGTTGTAGAAAATTAAGGTTATTTTATTTGGCTTTGTAGAGTTGGAAGGCTATATAGGACTCTGCCCATGGTAGCTGCGTGGGTCCATAGCTGGTGTTAACATAATGCAACCTAAGATGTGCAGTTAGGCATGTAGCTCAGTGTCAGCCTGGGGCAAATGGGTTTAGACGTTTCTGTGTGATGCTTTGGAGGGAAGAGAAACAAGAACTCGCATATAGTAATCACCTTGGTAGGAAGTTGGAAAATATTTTTAGACTATGGCTTTAGCATGCGGTGAGCAGTTGCTTGGGTAGGGGATATTCAAAGGAATTAACAGTCTAATCTTTGTAAAGCAATGGCGTGGCTGTGGGGGCATGGGTCAGGCCATCCTGTCACTCCCTCTTCTGGTGGCTCTTCTTTGGGTATCTTCACACTTGTGGTGGCCCATGATGATGTTCGGCATAGATTTGTCTCGACTATCAGATGTCATCAGACACCAGGAAGCATGTCATCAGTTCTTAGTAGTGGTGGGTACTCTCCAGGCATTGCTCAGGTCCAAGTACCCCAATGATTAGTGCCTGCACCATTACTTCATACCCCGTCTCCTTCAGGGTGTCATCCAGTAGCAGTTGTACCGCACACACAGCAGTGTAGCTCCATGAGCAGGGCAGTTGCACGATGCTCGGAAGCACTGGCTACCGTGCTGCTGGTGGCATTGGCACAAGGTGCTGATGCTGTGTCCATGGCTATTTGTGCACACCTCCACAAAGTCAGTGCCTGGTGCTC
>NW_017728996.1:48428505-48439224 GCF_001723915.1 Gavialis gangeticus | reverse complement strand
CACCTCCCTAGGCTGCTCAGAAATTAGTTGATTGCTGGCAAAGCTGTACTCATAAACTCCCCATCAATCACCACCAGCAGCCTGACTCTGCCGAGCTTTTTCCACTTCAGCTCTATGCGGTAGGCACAGCCTCGCTCCATCACTGACAGCCTGCCCTTTCCCCAGCACTCATTTTTAACCCCTCCAAGTCCCTACCACACAGCAAATGGAGTTTGTATTCAGCAGGAACAAAAGTGACCTGAGGCAAAACCAGATCTCTAAGCATACTCAGATGCTCACATCCTTGGGCCTCTGGGAGTCTTGTTTTACAAGTAGGGAAGCAAGCACAGAGATTACCTTACTTAAGGCCACCCATCTGGTACAACTCAGGTCTGACACTCACTCATCTGGGTCACTCCGCCCCTGGGGCAAAACATCTGGTCCATCTTTACCCACCCAGCAAAATAGATATATCTATTCCTTATTGCATATTCTGTCAGCTGTTTGGTCCAATTCAACATGATCAGTGAGGAGCTAGAGGAAGAGCTAATCTCTTGTCATACAAATTACAGTAGTTCCAACACAGAGAACAAAGCCAAGGTGAAAGCCCCTTGATCTCTGCTCATACGTGTGCGCCTCAGCTTCTCATAGCACCATAAGGACCTTCCATGCAGACAGGGCCAAATTAACGCATAGGCAAACTAGGCACGTGCCTGGGGCCCTAAGTGAAGAAGAGGTTCATATTTTACATATTATAATTATTGAGTGAAAAAGTAATATAAATATACAGTATTAAGTAGAGGCCCACAAGTTTGTTTGCCTAGGGCCCACTAAAGGGTTAATCCGGCCCTGCATGCAATAGCCCATATTAGAGAAATCCAGCATGCTTGAAAGAGATGGACTCTTAGCTTCAGAAAGCTTTGAATCATGCTTGTCATATGTGAATGTGCTGCAGGGGCTTTATCCAGTGCTGTCCCCCATCTGGCATGTGGCACCCCTTTGCTACCCTATTCCTGCACCTCCTGCATTACGAACAGAGCTCCGATTCCCGGAGTAGACTGGAACGATCAACTGTTTCACTTGTTACCCGAACCAGTTGGAATTTAGACCTCCCAGCATGAATTAAGGAAAAGTCAAATAAGTCTAGAATGATGTTTCCCAGAGGGATTTACACAATGAATACAAGCTGCCTATGGAGTAACATCTAAATGCTACTCAACAGCAAATGAGGGCCCAAGTCTTCAGTGCAGCAGAGGCTTTCCTTATCTAGTGTAGCACAGTAAGAGACATGCACTCTTGGGAAGAGACCTAGCAGAACTGCCTAATTCCCACGTGCATTCGCCTCAGGCAAAAGGGGTTGTAAACACTAGAGTAAAACTGAAGCTTCCTGGTAATGGACAGCTAACCAGCTATCTATTAGCAAGCCCCGTGGTCTGTATAGTAGGAAAACAGGGACCTTTCCTGCTGGGGATCCCCTTCAGTCAGGACTGTCAAACTCACCCTGGGCACAATACAGACCTGCAGGCCCAGTGACACCGGCAGCAACAGGGGTTTGGGGACAGCTCGCCCTTCTGCCACTGATGATCATGGGACCAAGGGGCCATAAATCCTGCAGGAGGCCACACCTCTTCCCTGGCCATGCCCAACCTCCTGTAGCCCCGCAGTCTGGACAGAATGTCTCCACTGGCCATAGGTAGGGCCAGACTCAGGCATGGGTGAACCAGGCAGCTGTCCTGGGCCTGGACAGAAAGCGGGGCCCGAAAACGGTAAGTTTTATTATTATTATTATTATTATCGTCATTACCTCTGGTAAAGGGGGGGGGCTGATACTAAAAGTTTGCCTGGGTCCATCAGGAATCTAGGTACTGTGCTGGCCATAGGCCATGTTTGACTCCCCTGCCCTAAACCATTTCTAACAACTTTTGGACACACATAAAGTCTCTATGTTCATAACAACCATCCCTGCTTTTTAAAGAGGAGTTATGAATAGTCATAACCCAACAGAGGAATGCTCAAGTGAAAGCAGTGGCCTTGGTGGGTATTTTAGAAAACAGATAATCCATGATAGCTGGCAGGGGCTAGATTCAGGGAGCGAAAGCTAGGTTGGGGGGAGGGTGCCCAAGAAGGAGATCTTGAAAACTGAGGCCAGATCCACCATACAAACTGCTGAGTGACTTATCCATCATGATGCAGGACATCCATGGCACAGCAGGGAATAAAACTCCCAACATTAACCAGCTAAGTCTAGTGCCCTTTGGGAAAGAACAGCTGTTTATTCCTTATTATAGTATAGAGCTGACCCGTGTTGCAACATACTCTTGGAACACGTTGAAACACATTGGACACCGACTCTACATTGGGAGGTATGGCTAGGACAGAGCTCTCAGCTACATTGTGACTAATTTGAGGAAGGGGAAGAGAAATATGACCAGAAGCACAGCTTGGGGGATGCTGAGAGACAAAAATGATTCTCTGGTACAATTTAGAGCAGTCTTCAGGCTGCTCTAACACCTTAGCTGCAGCTGTCCCATGGAGACTGTTCTACTAGCTAAGAACCCGGTTACTTTAGATCATCTCCTCCCCCCTCAAACAAAGGATGCCTTCCATACCCTGCAGGAGTAGCTATGCCAGCTGGGCATTACCAAATAACTGGTCTATACTAGGGATCTTCTCAGCTCACCAGAGTCCCCCGTGGTTCAGTGCTGGAATCCTTGTCTGCCATATAGGCGACCTGGGTTCAGCTCCTGAACATTTATATAGCTACAGCCATGGAGGCAGCACGTGCCTGGACTTGGTTTGGCCTTTGGATTCTGTCTCAATGTCCTAAAGCGGGGATGGAAGGTCGGAGCAGCCTCTGCTCCTCCATAATCCTGCCTAGGCGTATGTGTCAAAGGTCTGGGTGACCTCTCATGCATATACTATGACCCAGAAAGCTTCATGGTTTGCAAACCATCTCAGCTCACCTTTTAGGGCACAACTCCAGCTGCAGCCTCACTGAAAACCCGGAACAGGGACCGCAGATACAGCCTTCAATGTCAGGTAATGTATTTCAGTCAAGGACAGGGCAATTTTACAGGCAGTAGAAAAAAAAATCTAGTGTCCATTGTATCTTGAAGTGTACCTCCCTGGTTAATCTTAACCAGGGAAGAGAGAGTTAACACATGCCGCTTCCCTAGTTTTTAAGTTTTTAAATAAGGCCATCCTGGCAAATGTTTCCAGAGTGACATCAGCACAGCACGATTTATCGCTGCACTAGCTCACTGCATTCCCCCTGGGGGCCCAGGAGCTGAGGTTATAAATTGCATTTGCTGATGCTTCACTCCCTCTTTATCCCCCCTTCCTCTCCCCATGCCCAGCCTGTTACCTTAACTTTCCCTTTACAATGACTCTGGCTCGCTGCTGATTACTATTGATTTCCTTTGCCTTCCTCCTGTTGGAAAAGGTTTACGTCTAGACGTTTGCTGAGCAAACTCAATCAGGGCCACACTAATAATCATTTCCGGCCAGCGAATTCTCTGCTTATTACAAGAAGGGAGAGGTTCTTGCTTTCTTGTTCTCCATTGACAAATGCCTCTACTCCATGGAGGGATTGGATGGCAAGCTCAGTTAGTCACAGTCTGAAACCTTCCTCTGAAATGCTCACTCAGTTATCAGCAGGAGGAAGCACTTGACAGCTCACAGGATATGGCCCTTAAAGCCCAGGGCTTTGCTTGCACTTAATAAGGACCATCTATTTGTATATGGGACAAGAATTTAAAGTGAGAATTGGGCCCTTTCATTATCATTCATCATTGCCAGTGTTAAGTTACGCTCAATTCTAGGTTTCTTTATATCAACCTTTTAGGTCCCTGTTTCATTGAGTATCAGGTCCAAAGACCAGAAAGCAAGACAGAGACAGGACAGAGCAACCCTCTCGAGGATTATCATTTTCTGTTTGTTCAGCTCCTGGCATAGCAGAACTCTGGCACTTGATTGGGCCAAAGAAATGATAAAGATCAAAGATTCATAATTACACCCACAGTGTTAAAGAAAAAAAAGAAACAGAAATGTAAGGCGTCTCCCTCCCCCAGATCATGAAATTAAGATGATACTTTTTATCTGATTCACCCTCTAGATTTGTGTTATCAGGAATCCCACTTTTCCAGCTTTTTGTCTGCAGGCACAATGGCCAAAATATGTTATTACAAACCAAGAGCAGAGATCCTCGTCGAATCTCAGGACTCCAGAAGTTGGCATTAAAAAACACAACACCCCCTCCCACCACACACACCACCATATGCAAGAGCACTGGGAGAGTCTCTGCGTATAAACCCTGTAACGGGCAAATCCAAATGAATGTTTAACATCCAAGTTCAGTCTTTACTTTTCATGCAGTTGGTTTGCCTCCCCTATTCCTTTCTCTTTAAATTGTTCAAGAAAAGAGAGATCAGCTTTGCTTCTCCTTCTACTCAACTTCACTTGCACCCAGTAACTGCGATTCTGCCCCCCGCCACCCCACTTCCCTGCACAAGGGTATGTCTATATCAAGTCTATACCTATATCAAGGGTATGACTATATCAAGGGAAAGAAGGTGGGTGGAGTGGGAAACCTTTCTAGAACTTCCCCATCCTCTCTCGAAAAGAAAAGATCAGAACAGAAAAGAAAAGAAAATTAATAAATCCAGAATAACCAACCACAACCTTGTTCTCATGGGGCAAATCCTACTCTCTATGGGGATAAACCACCATGCGATTGCCCAGTTAGATCATTTAATAGCAACATAATTCAATCCATGCAACCACCCCTGAAGCAGTCAAAGTGTTATCAAATTTAGATATTAATCTATGAACATTGTAATCCTAGAACGCCATACGAAAGAAGAAGACCCATGCTGTGATAAGAGCGGGAAGGATTTTTGTGTATATTACAGGCTTCCAAATATCCCCGTGTATTTTTGGGTAGCGGGATGATATGGACAGGGTGATTCATGCCTCCCCTGGGTCTGAGCCACACAAGAAAAGTCCTGTTATGATTTGGGGAGTCATGCTCTACAGGCTCCTGCTTTAATCTTACCATCCTTCCATTTCACCCCTTCATAAGGGTCAAACTGAAATCCATTATAAAAATGTCACCTTGAGGCCAGGACGTGCGGTTTCCACCCCAGTTCAGTTCTGAAGCAGCATCACCCAAAGTATTCACTTCAATGGAAGGGGCAAGAAATCAGTGCAGATATACTGCTGGTCAGCTCAGACAGGGAGCTTGATCCATACGTGGTCAGAAACACACTTCTTGCCCTACATCCACATAAAATGGTGCCAGCCCGAGCGCTCCCTAAGTGGAGGTGTCACGGACCTCATTGACTGCGATTTCCACAGGGCAAGGAAAGGAGTGAGGTCAGGGGCCCTTGGGGTTTTGGTTCCTAGAATCTGCTCGGTCAGCAGCAGCAGCTCTGAATATTAATAGTGCTATTGCTAATCATATAAAGACAGGACCAAAGGCCTCAGCTATCTCTCCCCCCTCCCTCCCTCAGAGATGTTGCCAAGATGAATACATCACTGCTTGAAGCGCTCACACGTTACAGTGCTGGGCTCACAGACATACTTCTGTAGACAAGACATGAATGCAGGCTCTGGGTTGGGAATTTCTCAGCACTGATAACAGAGGTTAGCTGGAGGCCAAGGAATTCTCTAGGTTTTTCTTCATAAGCCAGTCACTGGGAAGCATGCAGGGGTCAGCCGACACATTTTGTTTCACTTCCAATATAGGATTCATTCCCTGGACTTCCAAGGCCTCCATTTTTATCTCTATCATCCCTAGATTGCCATAGAGAGGCTGGAAACAATACAGTGGGCTAGTGGAATTGAGTTCGGAGGATGTAGGCAAAAGAACCAAGATAGAGCAAATCCATTCCCAGCCTAATTCTGCTAGCTTCACATCATGCACAAATAGATTGGCAGGGAATGTCAGACTGTGGACCTGTCTCCCAGGAGGCCAGAGCACAGTAATACAGAAGTATTACTTGGATCGTGCTATCTCGGTCCACCACTGACTGGACTAGACAGTCTAGACTCTGGGTAAAACCTTTCCACTCCAAATGGAGGCTGCATGGAGAGCAGAGCAGATCGAATGAGACATCATATGTCTTCCCAAACTGCATGCGCTCCCTGGCATTGTACCCAGGGATCAAGATGCTGAGGAAGGCAGACCCATTACTAACCTGCATCTCAGAGAAGGGTTGGCAGTCCAGATCTGGGCTGTATCCTGGTGAAGAGAGGTGAAAACTGGCATTGCTTGGTAAGTGCCTCGGCATGGGTGGTGAAGAGGAGGAAGAAGCGAGTGCCTCATCTGCTGAGTCATCCTCCAGATCTGGGGAGGAGTCTTGGTCAGGCTCAACAGGTAGCTTGGATATCTGCTAAGATGACGACAAACCACATTTCAGGAGGGAGCAATGATACAGAATGGCATGTCCTGTTTTTCTCCCTACTAGCCCACCATATCCTACGGCAGGCCTGTTACTATCCATCTCCGTCCATGGACCAGGCAATATCAGGGGGGAGAGTATCAGCTCTGATACCAATCCCCACACAAACTCCTCCAGAGTCAGGGCTCCATAGAGTTTAAGGAGGGATGAAGCAGCTGAGAACTGGCCATTGACCACAGTACTGACCCACTGGATTTTCTTGTAGAGCGATGACACTTTCACCATCCCAGCTGGGGCCCATGGTGCTCAACTGAGTAAGAACTTGGCTTCCGTTGGGGCTGTCGCTCCAATGAAAGCACACCATACAGCAGCTATCCCTGGGGCAGCTCTTGTCATCTCAGACCCATAGGTCTTCCCAATGGGACCCCCAGGGTCCCGGGGGAGGGGATTCTTCACCTCACTTGGCATCGCGATCTCTCCATAGCCCAGGACCCCACTCCATAAGCAGAAGTGTAATCAGCTCCTTACCTGTAGGCAGGGAAGCTGCCTAGTTCCCTCAGATTGGGGAGGACTCATTGCTCCACCCTGATCTCTTCCAGGGCAGAGTTTAATTTTAATATAGCTTTGAAGCAACCAGTTCCTCTACTCCTACCAAGCTACTGCTTCAAGCAACTTCCTCCCCATGCACCAAGAACCACTTCAAAGCCTAATCCCCTCCTACCCTGACTCTTTCAGAGCCCTGTAGGAAACATCTAGCCACTTCCTAGCTGAGTGTGGTAATTATGCTCTGCTGGCCAACCCCAGGCCTCCTGGCCTTTCAAAAGGCAGGGCACCTTGTTACACAAGGTTTCATGGGCAGACTTCTAGCTTGTCTGGGGTTTTTCCATAGAAGACTCTACCTGACAATATCAGACAGTAACTAAAGGGTTAGTTGGATGGATCATTGTATTAATGCAAAGGCTGATGGAGAATGAGATCTGTCTGTTTGTTGCAAGAAGAGATGGTGTCCCAGAGAAATTATAAAGCATATGGCCTCTCTACCTCAACCATGGAGGGTTTATCACTGTGCAAGGAAAGGGAAACAATGGGACATAAAAGGAACCATCAATCTTGAAGTAAATGGAAGGCCCTGGGAAATCGCCACAACTGGGGAGTGAGACTCTTGGCTTCAGAGTGCTGCTCAGGCACTGGACCAAGTGAGAGCAGGAAGACCATCCCATCTAAAGTGGGATGGGCAGACCTATTCTGATCCACACCTCAAACAAAGCTAAAGCAGAACCATATGAACCAGGTGAGATGAAGGACTTGCTTATTCTTGTCTAGGAGTATTCAACCTGCAAGACCATCCCACCTTCTGGCCTCACTTTGCCACTATCTCACAAAGAAGCAGGGCCAAGACCTAGGTTCTGCTGGACCATGGAGGGGCTGAAAAATGTGGGGTCCTCAGGGCTGTGCCAGGGTCAGAAATGAATGATGCTTTCTTTGGAACAAGCTAGCAGGGGGCTTCAGTCCACAGCACATACAATCACAGTGAAATGCAGCAGCCCCTGTGGCTTGAGATGTAGCAGCCAAATGTCCTGGAGCATCATTAGTAGAGAAGAAGAAGAATGATGGTCACAACCATAAGTTATACCAGTGACACATTCCTTTCTCTAGACAAACATCTGGAGAGGTAGCAGGCTGGGCAGATCCTGCCCGGTTTGAATTCAGGCATTTCAGTGCCCTCATAGCTGATGCTTAGGCCACCTTTTCTCTTACTGCCCACCTTACCCACCTTCCTTAACCGTGGTAAGCAGCTCCTTTCCCTGTGGAAGCAGCTCACCCTTTCCATCCTGCACAGACATAGGTTTATTACCTCTGGTAAGGAGGTGTGGAGGTCCACAGCTGGCAAATGGCTAGGAGAGTCTGTGGATGTTCCTGGAGTAACATGTGAGTGACCTTGCAAGGGGGTTCCCAGTGACTTCAGGGGCATCAGGGATGATGTCCGTGGTGTTTTTGCCCCCTCTTCCTTTGTGGATGGCTGGGGTGAAAGCTGATGGGATGAACCATGTCTTTCCTTTGGTACGGGTGGGTGGTGCTCATGAAAGCACACACTGTAGGCCAGTCTCCCACAATGCATTGCCAGCTTATCATTGCCCACCCGCAGCAGCGCCATGATATCGTCGTAACGGTACAGATCCTCATCCTTCTTGGCAAAGAGGTTGATCCGGGGCTGGTTCGTGCGAGGATAGATGGCAAAGAAGGCTTCCCCTGCCCGGAGGCTGTTCTTTATGGAGGCACCACGGAGCTGCAGAGCTTCAATCCGGAGCCGCACATCGTGGTTCTTGTCATTTTTGCAGAATCCTGGCCCCCAAAACCCACACAAGCACATGTTACAACAGGCCTTGTACTGCTTGCCTCTTGAGAGTTGATCCTGCCTGCCCACATCTGTTCCAGCCACACAGTCCCTTGCATTTCTCAAGTTCCCAACCTAATCCAACCCTCCCTATGCAAAACCTGATCCAGCCCAGCTTGCTCATGGGCAAGAATAGCATTGGCAGAGAAGTGCCTGGGTATTTAGGCTTGCTGCACAAAGCCTTTTACTACCAGCCAAAGTCTGCAGCTCAGTGAAGACCCATCCTTCACAGTCAAGGAACCAGCGATGAATAGGGAAGTTCTGAGTTGGGGAGTTCAGACTTATGTGAGGCTGTATGGACCTGTCCCTTCCTCTCCTCCCTTTCCCTCTCGCACGCAACCTCTCACCTTTGGGCAGAGTGAAGATAAATTTCCTCCTCTCAAAGGAACAGATCTCATTGGGGTTGCTCTGCTCAATGATGTCGGTGGTCCCCACGGTGGTGTACTGGGCGTCTCCCTCATTCACCCGCAGCTTCACCCCAGCCCCAGACCCCTCCAGCAGCAGGTTCTCCACAGTCAACCTCAGGGCATATCTTCCCGTTTTATTGAACTGCACATTCACCACCTCAAACTCAAAGTCCAGGGTCTTCTCCTCGGCCTTCAGACGTGACCTCTGCAGGGTCATGGGGACACGAGGTTCTGTGGCCTTGTTGGCCATCGGCGCGGCCTTCTCCTGGGAAGGAGTGGGCAATAATAATAAGAGAACCGCTGCCGATAGCTCTGTTTAACTCCTCTACAAAATACCCAGAAAGATTTGCCCCACGCTAGCACAAGCCCCTCTTTTTGCTGTGCCAAGCTGCCCTCTCGGCAGATGTCCAACACCCTGTTTGGTCACAGGTCAAACCACCCATGACAGGACCAGCAGTGCCAGTTTTTCTAGTTAATGCCAGAGATTCAGACTTTCTGAGCAGAGTCCTTATTGCTGCAGGCTTTCCCCCAAACCCTGCCTTTCCTTTAAACAGCGTTTTTCCTTTGCAGCAGGGAAGTGCCTGGAGCTGCCTGTCAGTGGCATGTCAGCTTCACATCTCCTCAATCAAAGGAGGCTTTCAAAAAAATACCCAGCCCTGAGGGGCTGCTTTGCACTTGCACACCTTTGGTGATTCTGGGAAAGTCAAGAGGCAGCCAGCTGCTGGAGCAGAGCACGCTGCATAGGAGAGAGAAAGAGGGAGAGAGCGTCCTGTCTTACCTGCTCCACAGGAGGGGAGTGAGGAGGAGTGGGTGCTTTGAACTCGGTTTGTTTGTAGTGAAACCAGGTAACTAGATGCAAACCTGCAGCCCGGCTTCCAGCAAACAAAGCTGAAGGAAGGTTGTGCTCAGGGAGATAACCAAGGCAATGCCAACAAACACCACCCCTTCTCTTCCCCATACAGACCATGCTATGAACTGGAGGAGGTCTCCATATGAGAAAGGGGTAGGGCTGGGTTCAAGGCCGGGCCTGATGCCGCTTATGGGAATCTAGTGTGTCCAGGACTCTCGACATTGCAATAAGTTCTTCTCACTCAACTTATTTTCTTAAACAAATCTAGTTCTGGCTGGTTTGCCTGGGGACCATTTGGGTTTGCCCCTGTGCTGCCCACACAGAGGTGGTGAATGCCACACTGGAGTGGGAGAGGAAAACCATGACCCCTGGTCCTGGGTTCCTAGAAGCTGGGGGAGCTGGGGTGCTCATGTCTGCAGCTTTCCACTTTGTGGCTTTCAAGGAACTTGCATAGAAAACTGGTCCATTAACTCATTTGCTCGTATGATCCAGGGTGCACCAGGCTGACTTGGGCATGTGTGGGCTGCAGGGGTTCCTGGATGCTCCCCCTCACCCTTTGCTCCACACATAACTGACAACCTGTGCTCACTTCCTCCCAAGCCTCAGTTTCCCCCTGTGCCTCACTTTCCCTGAAAGGTTGGGTTTTTGGTTGCAGCCGTGTTGGTTTAAGGACATAGGCAGGCAAGG
>NW_017728996.1:48417888-48423505 GCF_001723915.1 Gavialis gangeticus | reverse complement strand
GCATGTGTGGGCTGCAGGGGTTCCTGGATGCTCCCCCTCACCCTTTGCTCCACACATAACTGACAACCTGTGCTCACTTCCTCCCAAGCCTCAGTTTCCCCCTGTGCCTCACTTTCCCTGAAAGGTTGGGTTTTTGGTTGCAGCCGTGTTGGTTTAAGGACATAGGCAGGCAAGGCATAGACAGGCAAGGTTCTTTGGGTAGATGTGATATCTTTTATAAAAGCAAATCTACCCAAAGAACCTGCCTGCCTATATACTTTTATTTTATAAAAGATATCACATCTACCCAAAGAGCTTTGCCTGCCTTTCCCTAAAAGGGAAATTTAAGCTGATAGCCCCCCACATCTACTGTCTCCATTACTACATAACAACCAGCTGTGTCCTCACTAGACACTCATTTGCAACCCTTCATCTTCCCCCCACCTCAATACCTAGAAGAAGGGTCCGGGTACCTCCCTCACGTCTGGCCACCTTAAGCTGGCAGAAAACGTGGGCATCCACAGGTAACTCAGCCTCCTGGAAACCCAGAAGGGGTTGTGTGTGTATGGGGGCACAAAGCAAAAAGGGGCCAGGTTATCAATGGGCACTCCTCTTTCTACTCATGCCCTTGCCTGGGGCCATATCAGAATTGGCAGGCATTGAGATCATAATGGCCAGAACTTCAGGTGGTGTAAAAGGGTGTACCCTGTGACCTCAGAGCAGCTTGACTAGTTCAGGAGCTATACTGTTCTCAGTGGTGGCAGATGATAAAACAAGGAGCAATGGTCTCAAGCTGCAGCAAGGGAGGTTCAGGTTAGATATGAGGAAGAACTTTTTCACTAGGAGGGTAGTAAAGCACTAGAACAGGCTACCCAGAGATGTGGTGAAATACCCATCCTCATAGGTTTTTAAGACCCAGCTAGACAAAGCCTTGGCTGGGATGATCCAGTTGGGGATAGTTCTGCTTTGAGTAGGGGTTTGGACTACATGTGACCTTCTGAGGTCCCTTCCAACCCTCATTTTCTATGATTTTATGACCTGCCTTTGAGGGTTCCTTGTATTATGTATATGAAAGCTTTCCCTGGCACAGTGATCTCACCCTCATGTAAAATGTAATCCCCCATACCTAACACTCTACCATGTTCCCATTTATGAACCAGTTGCACCTCAGCTGTAGAGCTCATAGATACTTAGGATCCCTGTTTCTTAGGAAATTATGACACTTAGTCAAACTGCTTCATTACAATACAATCAGGGGAAACTTTGATCTAGAACAGGGGTGTCAAGCATGACCTGCAGAACTGTTCTGTACAGCCTGCCAGGCTACCTGCAGAATTTGGGGGGAATGTCCTGTTGTAGGGTCCCCAGGCCCAGTGGGGCCTGGCTGTTTGTGACAATGGGGCTGTGCTAGGTCTGTGCTGACACAATCCCATTTACCCTGCAGACACTTGGCCAGCTGTTGCCTCCTCCCTGCCACTACTGTCCCTGGACCTCTGCTGCTGCCTCCCCGTTGCTGTCATTGCCAGACTCCCACCACCACTCCTGAACCTGCTGGGTTGCAGCCACTGGCTCCACAGATCTGGCCCAGGAGGAGGCTGTGGTCTGGATCTGGCCGAGGGACTGGGATCAATTTGACACCCCTGACTTAAAAAACAAAGGAAGGTACTCCAGACAGAATTAAGTAGTGGCTGTCCTTAATTGATTGTAAAGATGAAACAGAATCAGAGAACATTTTAACTCCTGTATGATGTCATCCTGTTACATATTACTGGTATCCATGTAAGTTATGTTGCCATAAAAGTAATAGAAACAGGAAAAATAAATGAAACTTGGAATGCAAAGCTGAAATAAAAATAGGCCAGTTAAAAAAAATATCCAGGGAAACTTTGGTTGAACTCAACATATTCTTGTGAAAAATTTTGGTTTTCTCAACGCTGCTTGAATGAATGAGAAACTGTTTCACTGAAAATTTTCCAGCTGGCTCAACTCTGCTGTGGATTTCTACTGACTCCACACAAGGTCAACTCTTTCTCAATTAAGTCTACTAGTGAAGACAATGGCAATGCTTCTGATTCACACCAGTCTTACTGGAGTTTGGCCTGGTGTTAGCAGTGCGCAGCTGGTCTTAGGAAAACACATTGGCTCAGCTGGCTCCAGGTCATGTTTCACTGTAAATACCCCTAAGGCAGTCAGAATGCAGTATAACAATTATCAAGCAGGGCTGTAACGGAGGGCATAAAAATAACCAAGGCTATGATCAGACTAGTGCCATTTTATATGCTCCCAGTGCCCTTCTCATTATTGCTATTCCTGACATTCTTACCCAGTCCAGCTTAAGCATTAATATATTTGAGAACTAATTAACAGGGATGTAACTGGGCAGTTTTGTGTCCTGGGTGGTGGCATGGTAGCCTTTATTGATGGTGGCATGGTGGCCAGGAGACTAGTGGTGGGAGTTGCTATTTTTGGCTTCCCCCCAAGCTGGCATCCAGGGCTGGTGCCTGAGTCACCATCACTTAGTTATGTTACCGCAATTTAATATCTAGATCAATCACTCATTATTAGCTAAGCATTGGCCAATCTTCTATTCATGCTTCAAGAAATACTGATTTACTTCATCCAGATTATCATCACTTTAGCGCTGAAGAAAACACACATATAGAGGCACGGGGCTGAACTTCATCTCACTTAAGACATGAACACATGTAAAGCTTAGACCGGTTAAACACAACTTAAACCACGAGCAGACAGATGTACAAGGCAGCTTAGACCAATTTAAACCTCTTGCAAAGGTTCAAAAATGTGCCTGAGAAATTGGAAACCATTTTGAACTGGCGCTACATGAAGCAGTTCAGTGTTACAATGGACACTAAGCATTCCACGACTAGGATTGGGTTAGCCCTCCAGACTCCCACAGTGCATTGCTCCTCATCCCCCACCACCCACTGTGGCAACTGGCTGTTCTGGTATGTCACCAGAACTCTACTGCCCCTGGGATCAGTCACTTGGCCAAGCCCAATACAGGTAAGGGCTGGACAAGGCCGGCCCTGCTCCTTATACAGAGGCAGGGCAAAGAGCCTCCCGGACCTGATTGAACCCTGCATCCTACAGGTCTGGCAAGTCTTTGGAGGCAGAGCCTCCTAAGTAAATAAAGGAGATGCGTGACCAGCACGCAGCAGATGCATCAAGGGACAGCGAAGCAGCAGAGGGGCTAAGAAGGGCTGGGGACAGCTGTCCAGCAGGCAGCAGCTGTGGCTCAGAAGAGCCCCCAACAACTCCCTCGGCAGGACCTGGGGCGGCGAGCAGCTTCGGCTACAGCCCCAGTCAGTGCACAGCACAGTGCATGGGGCAGACCCTGGGAGCTGCAGAAGGCAGCTTGGGTCCCCGGATACTTGGTGCACATAACAGTGCACGGGGCCACCAGACCCTGGGAGCCACATGCGGTGGCTTGGGTCTGCTTCACTCGGCATGCAGCTGAGAACCCCAGTGCACATGGTGATACACAGAGTTGCCTGACCCTGGGAGCCACATGTGGCGGCTTGGGTCTGCTACACTTGGCGTGCAGCCAAGGACTCGGTGCACGTGATGGTGCACAGCATCCCAAACCCTGGGAGTGGCACTGGGTCACTCGGGTTTGCAACCCCCGCCCTGGTGTGAGGCTGGGCACCCAGGAGGCACCAGTGCAGTGCAGCTGAGGTCCCCCAGGGCCTGGACTTCGGGACCCACACAAGGCGGCCCGAGCCCCAATGAAAGGCAGAAGGCGAGGCCTGGGTTTTGGTACCCGCACAAGGCGGCCCGAGCCCCAATGGAGGACAGAAGGCAGGGCCCCAGGTGGCCCCGACAAGGCACCTGTGGCTCTGGGAGCCTCTCCCGGTCTCCTCCCCAGATCCGTGAGTACCCAGGAAACGGGTCCCCACAAGGGAGCAAGCCCTGAGAGGGGGGTCCCAAGAGATCAGTGACCGGGGGGCGGAGGGGCCCATCAGGGGCTGAGAGGTTACTAGGTCTTCCCTGAGATGCCTAACCCTGCCATTTTTCCCGTAGGAGAGGTGCCAGGGTTAGGCATCTTAGGGAATGCCCAGTGGATCCTGTCATGTGGGTACCTGGAAGAGGGAGAGGAGCACGGGACTTGTGCTTCATATTCTGTAAATAGTTACTTATGTATTGTTATCCTTTAATGTGACCTGGGTTATATCATCTATTTAAGATTTGCCTGTATTTACTTGTTGTTGTTGTTCTTGTCTAAACTTACCTGCTGATACCTGTATTAATCTGCCTTTGGTGTACTTACTGGTTGCTGACAGCTGCAAAGTACATCAACAAGACTATTCACATGTACCTGATTAAGCATTGGGTTAAATCTTCAGAGGCTCAGGGCCCTATTTAGGACAATAATAACTCCTGTTCTTCATGACCAAAGTAGTTAGGGCACACAATTTGATTTGGAAACATGACTAACAGGCTTTGTTCAGAAAGTTTTGCAGGACTCCAATTAAAATCTCATGGAGCTGTAATATGTGAATATGGCAGGTACTTTCTCCTTTCTACCCATAACGGTCATGTTTAATTTCCTTTCATCCCTTGTACAAATACATTAACATTCTGTCTTTAATTATGTGATCATCAAAGAGCAATTTTCATTTAATCTAATGTAATGTACACTTCATTAAGATAATTTTTTTTTGTTGTGCTAGATCTATGCGCGCACTAGGTCTGGCATTACTCTGTGTACATAGTACAAAGAGAGCATAGAAAAAAACTGCTGATAAGAAAAGTCCACAGAAAGAAGAAATGCAAGTGATACATTGCATATGCAGCATAGAAGATGAGGATAATAGTGCAAGGCAATATCTCTTGGTTTATTTTTAGACTAACAGTTAGATGACAGTAGTATCTCTTTCAAAGGTGTAGACCAAGGGTTTCAAACTCGTCTGGTCTATGGTCTGGATAAGTGGTGCGGGGCTGGTCCACAGACTGGATGAATGGTGTGTGGTCAGCCTTGTAGGCCAGATCGGGTCCATATACCTACCCCTCCTGTCAGATCCAGAGCATGCAATAGCAACCCTAGCCCTTCAGGACTACATGGCATATAGCAGCTGTGCAGGGCCAATCTGGGATGCATGATACACATGGCACTTACTGCAGCCAGTTGGGGACCTGCACTGCACACAGGGTCTACCCTGGAGTGGCTGAGGCGGTGGGGGGTGGGGGGAGCACCATGTGCAGCACAGGTCCCAGGCCAGCCAGAATGGGCACCATGTGGGATGCACATCCCAGGCCCTGTGCTCAAGACCAGTCTGGCATGTGCCAGCTGTAGCTTCTGCGTCAACTCTGGACTCAAGAGCAGCACTCTGGACCCAAGGGTTTCTTGGGCTGTATCTTTGACACCCCTGCTGTAGATACTCCTTGCTCCTACAGAAAGAACCACAAAATTCTCGGGGACTTCCTCAGAAATAAAAGGGGGCTGGAAGCCATTAGCAGCTATACTTCATGAAAGACATCGGATAATCCTAAACCTTTCAGTGTTTTTGCTGTCCTTATTCAGGGAGACATGAGCTTTGATTTAGCAGGCAGTTTTACCCACAGAAGGACTTTTGGCTCTGTGTTAGGTGCTGTACATCAGCAAAATAACTAGGGGGTG
>NW_017728996.1:48400383-48412888 GCF_001723915.1 Gavialis gangeticus | reverse complement strand
CCCAGGCATCTTTGCCATGGCAAGGGCAGCCCTTCATTGCCTGGCCATAGGAGTCAGACAGGCACAACCCCACACCTAGCAGTGTCTGGGGGCAGGCCGTGAATGAGGCCAGTGGAATGGCACCCCCTGGGAAGACTTTGGCAGAGCAGAAAATCCTGCACCGAACAGAATATCCTGGGAGGGGTGAACAGGGCACCAGGGAGCCTGGCTGCAGTTACAAGGGCAGCCGCAGCAGTAGCAGCTCCCTTCCCTGTGCAGAAAGTTGGGGCAGGTAAGACTTTGATCCCCCTCCCTTTTCCCTCACCACACCCACCCTCCTAACTTGTCAGTCTTCAATGGTAGAAATAGCCCCCCACCCCCACCAACCCTAGATGCTGAAGGATCTTGCATCTGCTGTACATACATTGGATGAGGCAGGACTTGCCCTAAAGAACAGTCTGGTCCCTTCCCTGTCACTTCTGGGTTTGCCGTCCCTGAGCCATTCCACCCAAAAGAGGATCTGGTGTGGATGCAGTGGTGCAATTGCACCCCCTCCTTTGATTCCTACTTCAGCTAAACTTTGAAAGCCAACCACCTCAGAGGAGAAGCAGTATTTCTATTCAGGTGGTGCTGAAGGGGTGAATTGACTTCACGGCTCATTATAATCTACCTGATTCCTGCTTATTGCTCTTCACTCTATAGGTGTTAACAAATCTTTTCAAGTTCCAGCAATCAAGCTGTCCTTTCTTCTGCAATTCAGCTGTGTGTTAGCCATTCCCGGGAATCTCTCTCTTCCATTTCACAGCTCTAAAGACCATTTTTAGTTCTAATTAAAAACCTTAACTTGGCTGTGGAAACAAATAATAGTGAAGCACAGGATGCTTAAGAAGCCTAGTACTTGTATTATGAATCTGAATAACTGATGTGCTTTTGACTATCATCACTACAGGCCTAATGAAACAATATCTTTTGAGTATATTTGCCTACTTTGCTGTGTTTTTTAAACTTAATATATCATCCAGCAAATTCATCCACATTCCAATAAAGTTGTATTTAGTTTTGTTTTGATCAAAGCTCAGTTGCCTGGAGCATGCAAGCTGCATTGCATCATGGGAGAGGTAGTCTAGCCAGGGCATTGGGCCCATCAGAGAGAATCGGAGCATCACAAATTCCAAACAAAAAAAAATGCTCCTTGGTAAAAAATTATTGACCTGCTCTAATGATGAACTCCAGGAACTTCAGGTCTCAGGAATCTGTCCCCTACTACTGTTCCCTCCCATACCACCCGCTGAGCAGGAATGGGACCAGAGAATTTGCCCTCACCTCTATTTCTGAAAAGGCCTAAGAAATGGACCCAGCATCTCAGGAATGAAGGGAAATTCCCTGGGGAGGTGGAAGAGTTTTCCAAGGGACCCAGACTACTTGGCTTCTTTTTTCACAGCTGCTCTGGGCTCTGTGAAAACTTCCAAAAAACTTCCTGAAATCTCTAAGAAACCACTGCAAGGATCTGTGGGATAAGTATGTCAAGAGCCCTGTAACGAGTACAGTGTAGAACTGCAATAGACTCACACCTGATATGGGATGACACCCGTGGGTGCTCCACTCAGTTCAATTAACAATGGGTCCATTCTGTAGCATGGACAGGGCCTGGGTGGACTGGCCGGGGGGAGGTGGTACTGCTGTTTTGAGTTGGCACTGCCTGTGACTAGAACAGGCATCATTCCCTCGTGCTGTCAGTCAGTCCCTTGCACCAGCAAGATGGTCACGTGAAAACAAATACAAAGGTCTCTCCATTTTCCCTACCAACCCCCATCCGGTTTGGATCAGGCCCATGAGGGCCAGGAGCAACCCAGTGTACTTGGAGTAAAGCCACAAGGCAAAGTAATCAGGAGGAAAACACAGGAGAAGCCCCTGGCCCAGCTCCCCAGCTGGTACAACTTGCCACAGGTCAGCTGAAACCAACTGATTTATACTAGCCCTGAGGTTCCCAAACTTTTTCTTATTGCATACCTGCTTCCAGATATACCAGCTGCCCACATACCCCTACCAGCATATTTTAACCCCTTAAATGTCAGTTATTACATAATGAAAATTAAACCTGCCATGACAATTTCTGCCAGGGAGGTCTTGCGTACCCCTGGGAGTACACGTACCACATTTTGGGCCCCCCTCCACAAGCCAGTCTTGGCTCGGTGACCTATTTGCAGCTGATTCACACCCACTGCTAAGTGAGCCCCCGACACCCATAGAGCTGGAATTCATTTATTGCTGCAGGGGAGCTCATTTGGTTACTCTTATGGAGTGAAAACACCTACCCCCAGCTCCCTGTGATCTGGCCCCCTGTCCTCCATAGGGGCTGACCTGCTGTCAGGGCAAGGGACTCATCACAGCTTGCAGCAGTTTGGGGACGGAGGATATGATTAGGTACCAGTTGAGCATTTGTTGTGGGGGTGTGGCATCTCCTGCTGCCTGTCCAGAAATGCAGCTGATAATCAAAGACCAGACCGGTTGTTTTTAATTTTCTAAGCCCTGGGATGGCCCTAAGCCAAGCCCTCTTAGCAATGGAAGGGGATAAAGTTCCTCAGCAATAGAGAGCCTCCTCTCTCTCTCCCTCTCCCTCTGGTGTGCTGAACTTTGCCTTTAAGCTTGCATGGCTGCATCTCTGCTGGGATCCTCTGATCAGATTAGGAAAGTCGCAGGAACAGCTACAGCTGCAGCAGCAGTTGCTGAGTGCACTTGCCTCCCAGCCCCATGGACAATTAGCTCTTAGGGCAACTTTAAATAAAGTAGGAGAGAAAGAGAGAAAAGGGGTAGTGGATACTATTATAAACTCCTAAGGAGAGTGGCGCTTTAACAGGATAATTATCTACCTGCTGCTGAGGACAAACTGTTCAGTGCATCTGCTACTATCTCAGGAGACTTGATTGGAGAAGGTAATGTTTTACTTTACTGGCTTGCCTTAAGTTCCTCTTCCTTGTTCTAGGGGGAACTTTGCTGGTTTGCTTTGGCCTGATGGGATACTAAGGGTAATTCAGAGTAATGAATCTGTGGGACTGCAGTGCTAACAAAATATTTATTGCTCCAGGTTGTAAACACTATTGTAGCCACTCCAGGTTTGCCTAAGGCACTTAGTCTTATGCTAGTGCCATGTTCCTGATGATCATAAAGGGAACAGGCATTGCACAAAAGCCCCTTGAGTTTATTTTCTTAGCTTCCCACTGTAAAACTCTCCTTAGTAGTACACTACCTGGAAGAAGCACTGGGATGCAGAAGCGGGGAATGGTGGGTGCTTGTTTCATGTACACTTTGACTTTTGTTGTTGTCATTTTGTTTGCTCGGGTGCTGATCTTCCGAAGTTGTGAGTCCTTTTAACTTTACTGATGTGAGTGGATTTGTAGACTTCCGGGTAACTTCTTGCACACAAAATTAAGGCGATGCAATGCATACTTTCAGGACTGGGAAATCCTGAAGTGGGGGTGTGGTGTATGTGTGTGTTTTTTCATGGACAATTAAACTTTTTGAAATTGCACCACTGTTCAAAATGCATCTTATTTAACTGGCTTATGTGTTTAATCAGCATGTTCACGATCTTATTCTCGTATGCGCTGGATATAAAGCAGCAAACAATAGTTCTTCAAAAAGACTAAACTCTGCGCTCATCAGATTTATGCTACGGTGACTGAGGTAGTTCCAAGGAGTGATTGTTGTATTTATGTTGGAGTGCTTTATAGCAGACTCCATCTCCCTGAGACTTGTGGGTGGAAAAAATAAACTGCCCTTAGAGGTCCATGATGATTTGAAAGGATCATTCTGGTAGTATTAAACAGAGGTTGATAACTAGCTACATCCTAGCAGCTGGGACCAAGAAATACCTTCACCCCCACTCCTTCCTGGTACCGCTTGGAATTCCTTAGAACTTGCCTTCTTCTGGCAGCAAGCTTCCATCGGAGGGGATTTTGGCTGTGATGAAACATGAATTGCGTGGGAAGTCTGTGACTCCTATCTCGGCCTCTTTTTGATACAAAGATCATGAATCTCTTTCTCGGGTCTTGCTTAAACTTTTCTGTTCTTGCAAGGGGCGAAGAACCAGCTAATGTGTGTGTGTGTGTGTGGGGGGGAATTTATACTTTAGAACAAGTTGGTACTAAAATGTCTGGCTGTGCTGTTTAAAGGCGCTAGCTAGAGCTACTGGGGATACAAAGGGTTACTGCTAGTGCCCTTTGGAGACCAGGCTATCTTGGTCATCATCAACACATTGAGTTTGGTGTCGGGCTTTACTCTTTGTATGTCTGTTGGCTGTGTTCAGGGGGAAGCCCAGGAGAGGAGTAAGCGGAGAGTATTTTACACATCCAGCCAGGGTGCATTTGGAAAGCTGTCTGCGAAGGAATGTCACAGAGCAGCTGCCTTTGCTCTTCCTGCTGCCCTGTACTTCTGTTTGAGGCTCTCTTTCATGTGACTGAGGATTTGTGGGGGCCTTGGTTTTTTGGTTTCTAGAGACTCCATAAAGGTGGAAACTTATGATTACTGGGCCCCTCTTAGACTGGGTGAATCACCCCCCGCCCCAAATAGATTTCATAATGGCTCCGTGTTCTTGAAAACCATGACCTTGTCAGACTTCAGAGCAGCAAACTTACCTGGGAGGGGGGCTGAGTAGTGCTCTGTAACTAGGGAGAGCTGTGCATCTATTGCATTGATGCACAGGGTCAGAAAATTGGGGCCATCATGCTGTTGCTGTGCGGGAGTGGTACTCTGCTAAACCACTGTGACATGGGACCTTGGTGTGGGGAAGCAGTGTGTCAGCCTCAAGTGCATGCATGAGATCTTGGGCATTACTGGGTGAGCAGTTGCCAGGGAAGGCCTGGAAAGTGCTTGGCTGGTGTCTGGGCATTAAAGGAAGTGTCCCTTGCAGTTCGCTCCTAGCCCAGCCTGGTCCTTTCCCCAGTGTTGCCTAAGTCCTCTAGTGTGAAAGGCTGCAGCTTTGGGGTAGGTGGGGGAAGCTGGGAAGGAGGAAACGATTATTACTACCAGTTCATCAGCCTGTGGATAGCAAAGGCCTTGGGGTTTCCTGTGTCCCACACACTTTCAGGTCTGGACAACCAGGATGCTCAGCATGTGGGTGCTACCCTGTCATGTTACTAATGGCAGAGCCCTGAGTTGGGAGCAGGGGAGGGTTGCTATCATGGCAATGAGGCTAGTGAGGTTTTAGAGGAGTTGGTGTGTTAGGAGCTTGTGCCATTCATTAGCATAGTAGGTGTGCTGCACCTGAATTGCCTGGCTGTGTGACAGGTGTCTCTTCTGCTTTTAGAGACAGCTGGAGGCATTCCCTTTTAGCCAACAGACATGCTGGTAGATTAAGCAGCTGTTCTGGGGTTAAACATCACAGTGAAGCATGGTCAAATCCTGGAGCAGCCTGGCTTCCATGCTGGGAGGCAGAGTGGGTCAGTGGACAAAGTGCTGGGCTAGGACTTGGACACCCAGGGGTCCAGTTCCACCACTGCCGCTGACCTGCTGTGGGACTTTGGGCAGGTCCCTTGCCCTCTTTGTGTTTCTCATCCCATCCCATCCCTGGGACACCTTATGTATTTAGACTGGCAGCTCTTCAGAGCAGGGGCTGTGTCTGTCTACATATTTGTGCAATGACCAGCACAATGGGCCCCTGACCTTGTGCTGTAACCAGCACAATGGAGCCTGTTGTTGCTGTTGTGATACATTCAATTATGGCTAATGACTAGAGACCAATGGGATACCGACTCCATAATAGCCTCTCCAAGGGGAATGAAAACATGAGAAGTCAGAACTGTTTGTGTTAGGGAAGAAGGTGAGAGCAGTCTCTTATGAGCAAGAGTGGGGAGGGACAGTAGGAAAATTGTGCTGTAATGGCTTATCTCTGTGTGTTGCGTGAATTTGGCATCAACAGCCTGTCCTAAACCAGAAGAGGCCTGAGACTGCAGCTTCTGATTGAGCTGTATTAAGCGATGGAGATATGCAGAGGTGCCCCCTGGCAGCGAAGGGCTCTCCTTTCCTGAACTTATCCCAGAGGGGAAGGTGGTATAGTGAGGGAGTGGTACTGCTAGGGCCAATGTGTGTGGTGCTGCTGGGCAGATCTTGTGCATTATGCAGGTTTTGGTGGCATCAACAAACCCAGGCTGGGAGTGGGTGAATGGGGGGACGAGTGCCATGGTAGCATGCAGGTGACCACACTAAGTGTGTGTTTGCGGTGGGCACAGCCAGCATGTGCTGCGATCAGAGTCTGCATCCCTGAGCCCTACAGAAGCTTGTGATGGATGGGACCTGTGAGACCATCCAGATCCTCTGTTCCATCCCTGCATCCTTGACTGCAGACATCCTCATCCTCTGTGCAGTGAGCTGCAGCCCTGCTCCCCCCGAGCTGTGGCAGCTTCCCAGGGTGGGCTTTTGAAAGGGCTCTGTGCTCGGGTGGAAGATCAAACCCTGGTGCTGCTGCCCAGGTGCATTTGTGCTGTGGTGGTGATGTCCTGAGGATTAGAAAAGCCGTGCATCCATGCTCCTCTCTCAGGGGATCAGCCAGGGCACAGGGAGTGGGCAGAAGTGCTATTAATTTGAAGGCACTTACTCAGTCGGCTACAGGGAGACTGGAAATAGTGTGAGAGCTGCCAACTTTATTCAGTGGCTTGTGGGATAATGATCTCTTGAATTGGCTTGCTTTCCCTCCCCTGTGTGAGCAAGTAACTGGTAAACAACTGAACTCGAGTCCCTGCCTCACTTTACCTTATTCTCTGTATGATGCTGCTAGTGCGAGGAAAGTCTGGTTAAGGGTCTGAGCTGCTCCATCTAGCTTGTGCTCTCAGCTATTTCCCAACGTCCCTCCGCCCCCTCTGAATACAGAGGACACATGCTGGTGACAGCATATCTTGATGCTTATAGGCGGAGAGGGTTTCTAGCAGCAAATGGTTCACAACTTATACATGGGTTGTTGTGTGTTTTAATTGCTGCTAAGTCTGCAGCTGCTTTGGTTGACAGGCACCTGTGCAAATAGCACATGTGAAAAGCTGCTTTCTCCTTATCCTTCTTGTAAAAGAAACAAACCCAGTGACCCAAACAAATGGTGAAGAACCAACCCATCTCTGGCAGATGCAGCAATGCCTTTGTAGTGTTTTGGCTTGGCTGTAGCCAGGCTTTCCATTGTATTTTATTGCTGCCGTGAGAAGCTCAATTGAATTAAATGAAATCCCCTTTATAAAAATAAAATGCTCCCCAAACGGCTCTGGAGTGTGATCTTTATCATTTTTATTAAAAGCCACACGCAGTGTGCTGTCATTATGCTGGGGTGGGGGGTAGGTAGTCCCCCCTCCTGCCTTCAGCTCTTCCGTGCTCTGTTTATATTGGTGGGATGCAAAAGCTCCCCTGGGAGTGATAGATAGTGGGAAATGAAGAATATGAAGGGGCTTTATTGAGACCATCAATCTCTGCTGGTGCTGCTGCGATCAAAGACCCAGACTTCCTCAGCAGAGGTTAGCTAGAGGAGCAAAGGGATCAGGTTTCGGGTGGAGTGGGGATTTTGTGCAGCTGGATAATAGAAGAATTCCTCTCTGCTTCCAGCTCTGTTGGAAGTGAGGGGTAGGTAACATCTACCATCTTTGATGTCTGACCACAGGGGCAGGGTTGGCTACTGCTGCGCCCAAGCCAGCTGGTCCTTGGAGATGAGCCTAATGATGGCTCGAGGGCTCCAGAGTAGATGGGCCTCAATGGAAATGTCTCTGCTGGGCTTGCTCCTTCATCTTCATAAACTGGCATGGCTCAGCTGTGCTGGATGCACATCTGGCTGACTGTGGTTCTCTCTCCTAGTGTGGAACGGATTCTGCAGCGCCAGGCTCCACAATGAAGTTAATCGGGTCCGTTGGGCCAAGATCTCTCAGCAATATTATGAAAGCCTGGTAGGGTAATTCTGTAATTGCTTGATGCATGTCACAAATCAGTCAAGGGAATCCCCTTGTTCTTGCAGAGTCAATGCTCCTCAGGTTCAAGAGGACCTATATGGCTTTTCCTTTAAGCCCCTTTTTATTTCATCATCTCACCCACTTTCCAGTAATACAAGAGCCTCTTTCTACCCACTCTGTGAAGTGCTTGGAGTACTGATAACACCTACTGGCTTTGGAAGCAGGATACTTTAATTTTGCATCAGCCTTGAGCCCTTCATGCAGCAAGGAAGGTTTAGGTTGGATATTGGGGGGGGAAAACATTATCACTAGGAGGGTGGTGAAACACTGGAACAGGTTATCCAGAGAAGTGGTGGATTCTCCATCCTTCAAGGTTTTTTTTAAGGCCCAGCTCAACAATGCCCTGGCTGGGATGATCTAGTTGGGGATGTTCCTGCTTTGAGCAGGGGCCTGGACTAGATGTGACCTCCTGAGGTCCCTGCCACTCCTCACTTTCTGTGATTTATGTGTTTGTAGTCCAAGTGCCAACCACCAGGTCTCCATATCTCTGGCTCCTGTTCACATGGGTGTAAGAGAGGGATTTTTCTCCTAGAAGCAGTAGGTAAATTGCCCAAGGAAGCCTGCCTTGAAATGATACAGTTGGTCAGCTGTGGTATCCTATATCTGACTGGCCACAAGATCACAGTGGGGACACCAGTGCCCCCGCCCACAGGGCCAGCCATAGATGGGCCACTCCATGATGGTACCGGACATTGTCTTACATGTCCCTCTCCTACTCCTTTTCAGCAGATGCTTCTTTGTCACAGATGTTTTCTGAGAATCCACTACACGTTCCAGACAGCCACTGAGAGTGAGCAGCACTGATACCTCTTTCTCTTCTCATTTTCCCTACCAATAAGAGAGCATCAGGCTTCAGAAGTTAGGCATGCTTGGGCTTGATTCACACTTGTTACAAACAGAGCAGCTTCTGACTTCTCCTGGTGGGTCTTCTGGAGGGACCTCAACTCCAGCTCTGCATTGTGCCTGGGTCACTGCAGTCCTAGTTAGTTTTCTACATCTGAGTAGACTGAGGCATCTAGACTCCTCTGCACTGTCTTTGCTTCTTGCACTACTTTTGGGTCAAAGCAGCAAGATTTCTTTGTGAGCTATGAAGTTTACATAACTGGCAACACAAGAATCATTTGAAGGAAGCGTCTCTGCTTGTCTTGGACAGAAATTGAGATGTGCACATGGATTATGTATTGGAAAATTCATTGTAACTTCTTGCAAGGAGTAGATTGAGTCAGTGCTCCCTGTCTCCTCAGTATCCTATTTGGATTGGATGTGATATTATCTTTCATCTCCTGTCCTAATGCATTGTGTAACATTATTGCATGCTGTTCAGCAGCTGCTATGTTCCATCTCTTAAGGGGCCAAAGCAATCTCTCTCCTAGTATTTGGTTCAAGCTTGCCAATCCTTTGACTCGTTTAGGATAAGAGGTGCTGGCTAGTTCCACTAGAAGACCTGCAACTTGATGGTTCAGAGCCATAGTAATGGGTGCAACATATTAAAACCTGGAAAGAGAACTACAATATTGTGGTGATGTTACTGACTTCTTGGCAGGGATGGATAGGGTGAGGCTTGGAGAAGGCAGGGTAGAGGGTCTTCAGTCCAGGGGGTGGGGAGAACAGCTGGGAACTCCAAAAGCCAAGCGGACTTGAAAAGAGGGCAGCCTGTCACTTGAACAGTGCTTAATTTAAAGGTCGAAGGGCAGATTGTAGTATAAAGTGGCCTCATTCTGTGGACGGTGACTTACACCATCAGAAGTTCTGGCTCCAAATGTTGGTAGAATGGTAAAAATTGCACATGGAAAACCAATTTCTAAACACAGGCACCTCAGGAAAAGCTGCCATGGCCCATTCTGGCTGGGTAACTGTTTGGTGTGTGTATGAGAGAGTCTTGTGGTGTGTGTGGTGTTTTTTTTTTTGTTTTTTTTTTTTTTTTCCCCCCCCCCCCCCCCCTGGGGCCTTGGCGCTTTTAAGTTTTTTTTTTTGTTTTTTTTTTTTTTCCCCCCCCCCCCCCCCCTGGGGCCTTGGCGCTTTTAAGTTTTTTTTTTTGTTTTTTTTTTTTTTCCCCCCCCCCCCCCCCCTGGGGCCTTGGCGCTTTTAAGTTTTTTTTTTTGTTTTTTTTTTTTTTCCCTCCTCCTCCCCCCCTCTCTGGTGCCTTGCCCCCATTAAGATTTTTATTGTGTTGTCACAAATTGCATATCTTTCCTAGGAGCCTTTCTTTTACTGAGTGCTACATTCCTGGAAGGTGATGTCACTGTTGCCTGGGGCTGGTTTAGAAACAGGCGAAACAAAGGGATGCCTGGAAAATTGATGTTGTTTTGGTTTTTTGTTGTTGGTCTTTTGGTTTTTTTGTTTGGTTTTTTTCCCCCCTTGAAACTAACATTTTCCATTGGAGACTGCATCCCAATTCGGACAAAGATGGGAATCAAAAGACAATTGCTTCCCCTGGCTTAGTAATAAGTGGACAGAAGTGCTCCATGCATGTTTTGCAGCACTGTAATTTAGAGCACTTTTTATAGCAGTATAAAGTTACAGAGCTCTTAAACATGACAGAAGTGCAGTGTTTGCTGGGGGAGCCCTTCCTGCATTTTCCAGGCTAGGAGGCAGGGGGCTCCCACAGCTTCCTGGGGCAGCTTCACTGGTCAGAAATTTGACCAGTGTACAGAAGTTATTTAAAGTGCTGTAGGTTGCTAAGTCAAGTCAGTCCTGAGGCCGCTGTGACTGGGGCACCTTGGGTGCTGTAGCAGCCCTCCTGGGTTAGTTGAGTTGTTTTGCATCATTGGTGATTTTCTTCAGACCAAGTGACCTGGTGCTGCCTGTATCCTCTCCAGGTATAGATGGCCACTGGTTCTCAGGGAGCTGACCCGCCCTTTGACAGGTCTCATTTTTAGTACTGCTGGGTGTCCGCACATCCCTCCTCACCCAGGCTAGCCCAGGTGGGGGTGCCAGTTCAGTTGCTGACAGCCCAACCATGGAACAGGCTGTACTGGTTTACGTGGTACCAGATAGACCAAGAGACTCCTGGCCTGGCAAGGACTGTGTCTAAAATGCTGTAAAATACAGTGCTTCCGACTTAATACTTCATGTAACAAGGATTTATTTAAAGTTTTGTAGCCATTTTTAAAGTGCTGTAAAACGATGCACTTTTGTTGAGTCACAGCAATAACGTGCTTTGAATGGCAAAACAAGTAACTTCATATATACACCCCTAATAGTGGCCAGACTGCTGGTCCGTGAGGTGGGAGACCTGAAGTATAAGTCGCTGATCAAATTAGGGAGTGTCATACCCCTTTTCGTTTTTTTTTTTTGTGGAACGGGGCAATTTCCCCACTCGGCTCTACTGATGGCTTGTAACTAACTGATGAAGGGAAGCCATGTGGTAGGAGAGAGCCTCTGTTAAAGGAAGGCAAAGCTTTGTGATCATGGGTCTGGACTGGGATGTCCTGCTGGTGGGTTGATGTCCAGTTCTGCCATGAGACCCTTTTTACCACTGAGCAAATTGCCAGATCTCTCTGTGCATCTCTGTTCCATGTTCCCCGGTCTTGTGTCAGTCTTGTCCATTTTAGACTACACTCTACAGGGAACTGTTATTTCCCCCCTCAGGACATATGCCAACACCTAGGAAACAGGACCCTGAATTGCGTAAGATAATGCTGCATGGGTTGGAACCAGAGGTCAATTCAAAACCAGTCTGGATTCTCTAAGCAGCAATATGGCATGTTTTCATAATGGGTTGGACCCAAGGAGCAGCTTCACAGTGTGGAGCTGGGGTGTGGTGGCATTTAGATCCCTTGTCTGGGAGCAATTAGACCTGAAGAAGCCCCCACCTATATTAAGCAGAGCATCAATCTGCGCCTGATGCCTAGACTCTGGAGTGTGGCCAGATGAGCCTGGCTTGGGGTAACTTTCTCATCTGGGGGAACTCATGTGGCTTCCTTCCCTTGGAGATATATGACACCATTTTGGGCTGGGTGATATTGGAAAGAGCTTTGAAGATGTCAAGCCATGCACAGTAAGTGATAGATAGTACTGTTAGCTGCCAGCTGTGTAAGCATGAGTGTTGCACAAAGCTACTGGCAGCATCACTTATCTAGTGCACTTCCCATCTCCTACCTAGATAAATTGATCAAGCAGCTGCTTGGGAATTGCTCTGGAACAGCTTTAGCAGCTGCCCAGGAGACCACTCCCAGCTGTGGGAGACTTTCATGGAAGGTCACCGAAGTGCAAATCTTTAATGGCTACCTTGGAATTGCTAAAGCAGAAGAACACCCCAGCAGTGTGGAATACCACGTAGCTGACGGGAACACCCAGCAGCCGATACAAGAGCAAGTGAGGCTGCCATGAGGGGTTTGCACTAGTTAAAGCATTGGATGGAAGCGCAGGTTCTTGGCATTTAGACAGTGGTGAGATTTATGGAGAGTGGTGGCATAAATGTGTTAAAGGGTGCTCAAGACCACTCCCATCTGGGACCTTCTAGATTACAGGGGTGGGGTTGCAGGGCTGAGATGATGCTTTAATCTAAACCTTGCTAAATAACCCTGATTTTTTTTTTTTTTTTTTTT
>NW_017728996.1:48393069-48400141 GCF_001723915.1 Gavialis gangeticus | reverse complement strand
AAAAACCCTTATTTTTTTTTTTTTTTTTTTTTCACCAAAGTTTGTGTCTGAACCTGACCAGGTTCAATCTGGCTTCTTTGGAGCATTTCCAGTCCTTCTGGTTTTTGTTTTGAACAAGCTAGAAGAACAAAAAGAAAAACACATCTTGGGGATGTTAAATTTATCTTGGCGGAAGTCCAGTCTGTGAATAAGTGTCATATCTTAGTTCTAACTAAATGCTCTCAGGTTTCCCTGCTCTTCCGCAGACCTCCTTTGTGACCTTGGGTAAATTGGATAACTTGCCAGTATGTCTGCTTTGTTAGCGTTAAAATGGGGGTGAGGCAGTGCTATTTCTCACTTACTTTTGTCCCCCTCCTGCTCCCCATCTCTGGGGCATGTTATCGGGATGAAGTGCATCCAAGACTGAGTGAGGTGCTTGGATTCTGTGGCTATGGGAACCGGGGAGGTGGGGGAGTCTCATAGATGACTAGGCTGGTGAAATGCATTGGAAAACTCTTGGTTTGTTGAATTTATTACTACTGAAGTGAGGTGGTGGGTTAGGAGACCTATTGCCGGTAAGGGCAAACAACATTTTGGGGGAGAGTTGTCAAGTATTCCTTCCCCTCCACTCCCCTCCCCTTGGAAAATCTGGTGGGGGCAGGGAAGAAATAAGGGTCCAGGGATCATATTAAGAGCATGCTCAAACCTGCATCCTAAAATGAAGTTTTTTGAATAAGGCTGTGGAGTTTCTGCAGATCCCACTGATCGCAAAATATATAGCCCTTCTGAAATCCAAGCTGCTTTTATTTACACGACTAGACTTCCCCCTTTTTTATTATGTTCCCAACTCTGGAAAAACATTGATTTTTCTTTCTCTCTCCTTTTCCACATTGATGTCTGTCAGACTTCTCAGTTAGGGCAAAATGCTTATTTCCGTAGGAATCGGCAGGGGGCAGGGGGATGGAGTCCTACCTTACTCAGGTGAATGGAGTTACTTTATTGGAGTAATGCAGAGAGGGAGATCTCTGTCTGGATATCTGTTATCTCTTCAGTGTCCTTTAAATCCTCATGGAGCAGCTGTTGGCTTTGTCTCTGCATAAGTTTTTCATTCAATGTGAAGAACAGGGTCTGCCATGGTCTTGCAGCCAGGCCTGCATTTCTGTGGTTCTGCAAGCTTTGGCAATAAGGCAGGTTATTCTCCTTCCCCTTTACTTTGATCTCAGAAATCCTTTGAGATGTTTTGGAGCCTGGGGACATTATTTGAGGGAAGTTTTAAAGCAGTGGAGATGCAGCATCAGCTGGGAGGGAACTGTTTCCAACTGGCATATCCGTGCACTATGTGGGTCAGAGGCTTAAAATGCCCAGTCCTGCGTACAGTTACTTCACAGGCCTCCTTTATTTCTTTTGTAGGTTAGCTGCATCTTGCCAGGAAGCCTAATCTTGACCCTTGTGCTGCCTCTGAGCATTCATGTTAATGCCAGTAAGCAGCCTAAATGCAAGCTCCAAGTCTATCAGCATCTTGAGGCTGGGTAGGTGTGGTGAAGGAGGAGAGAGGACTCTGATAAGCCGTGTCTGAGTTCTTTAATCTCTGTATTTCAAATCAAGGTGTCTCCTTTTGCAGAGATTAATTTTTATTTCTATTTTTATCTTCCCCCTTTCTCCTTTTAGGTCCATCAGCTGTCGAAGGGGTGTACAACCATAGTTTCACAAGGGGACAGAGAGCAAAAGTGTGCTACCCAGACCATAACGTTTTTTCCTTTTAATATTAATATCTTGAATGGACTCTGGAAAGATCCAGAGAAGATGCTTGAAAGAGGATTTGTGGATAAAGTTTCTTTTTGTCTCTAAGGAACAGCAGGCAAGAAATCTTTCTCTTCTTTCCCTTTAGTGAAGGCTGAGAGAGAGGGAGATGGCAAATAATAGTTCCCTGATGAGCCAGGACTCCTTCGCTTATGATGACTTCTCCAGCAATGACTGGTACATATACGAGCCCATTGACTCCTCGGGGCCGCAAGACAAGTAAGTGCTAACCCTTACCTTTTTTCTATCTAACCCAGTGTGGTTGGAAGTGATTATCATTCTCCCCAGTTCCAGTTCCCATAAAATGAAACTTTCTGTTTGTGGCTTAAGGAAAATTAAGAGCTCCTCTATGTATGCATATCTCTCCCTTCTCTACTCTTTCCCACGCCTCCACCCAAAATCTTCCTTGCTGCTATTCCTACTTGGCAATGTGTTTGTTAGGAAAAAAAAAAGGCTTAACTAAAACTGCAATAGGAACACTTGATTGTGGTTAGCCACACAGTGGGACCTCTGTGCCTCTGGTTTTCCCATCAGTTAGAAAAGAATAACTAACTACCTTGGGTAGCTGGAGTTGATGTCTTGCTATAGATCAAGGGGTCTGAGTTGAAGCCTGGCTCCAGAGTTGGTGCTGGAGGCTGCCTTTCTCCTCTTCCTACAGTTCATCCAGCTGCAGATGCCTCCTTTGTCACCACAGCCAAAAGAATCCTAGATGAGATGTAATGTGTCACTCCCTTGCACACTGTTGGCTGTAAAAACTGGCATGCCCTACCAGTAGCCCAAGAGGCCACCTATTCTGGTTAGATCTTTGACCTGACATGGGCCAAACATTAATGCTAACAGTGTTATCTTGCTGTTAATTAAAACCAACTGTAAGGGGTACTGGCATTGCTTGGGGTTCTGCTTGTTGGGACTCTGGTCCTGTGATCTTAGGTGAGAGAGGACACCTGAAGGCTGTCTAGAGCAGTGATGGTGCTGTGTGCCAGCTCTGGCTGTCCTGCCTTGCAAGAGGGCATTGCTGTTCCCTCTGTCTCTTCACGTGAGTACTTTGAGGCATCCTTCTCTGGAAATGCTTGGTAGCTTGAGCTGTGCCACTAAAGCCTGGTAGGCAGTCGCCTTGCCAGGGTGCAGAATTTTCTGTTGCAATGAGCTACTGCTGCTAGCCTGCTTCACAGTGAGGTCACTTCACCTATAGGTCACTCTCATGAGTTCTTGCCATGTATCCATATACCACATTTTCTCCCATGCGATGTGCTTTGAATCAGATGCACCTTTGTTTGTCCCCCCCCGCCCCGAAGGTAGAATGACGAGAGAGGTCTTTTCCGGGTAGCAGCAGCTAGGGAGCTGAGCCAGCTCGAGCTTTGCTCTTTGCAGATTGTGTGCAGGCTTTACTTTTTTTGCTTTTGCCTGGTCCTCCCATATCATCATGTGCACTGAAATCTTAACCAAAACAGCTGCTGGAAAAGTTGTGTTGTATGTGTGAGAGAATATGGTAATATAAATTGTGAAGCTGGCGTCTTCAGCAATGGCTCCTGGATGGCAACTGGCACTTCCTTAACACTGTCACCCACTGAGCATCATATGCTTAGTGTCAGTGACTGTTCTGCTTATTTAACATGCTCCTGCTAAAATCTGATTGTCTATGTGCTAACAGACCTTTCCAATATTCTGCCATGTTTGAAAATGGTGCACATCCTCTCTCACCCTGATATTGCCAACACTGGAAGCAGGTTGAGCCCATAGCATTGCTTTGGGCCGAAGGTAGGCTGTTATGGCTTTCCTGAAGCTAATGAGTAGGGATGGTGGTAGGGGAATGGTGTGGTGTGTTTTGTTTTAATTGTATCCTACTGGAGCAAAGTGCTAAACTGTGTTTCTATGGCTGCAAATAGGGGTGAGGTTTTTACCAGAGTAGAGAAGAAAATTAAAAGGACTAGAATTTCAAGCTGCAATAATGTTTGACCGAAGTTCAAAAGCCTCTTGCAGCTCATGGAAAAATAATTGAGATGGATCTAATGTTGGCTGGGAGCCGAATGATTGCTAAGAATTGATGGAATAACTTGGATGAAACTAAAAACAACTTGCTTGACTCTGGAGAGTCTAAAACCTTGGAGTTGTATTGATCCTAGTCTTACGCCCGCTGCATTCTTGAGTTCTACTTCAGCTCCCCTGCTTGTTCGTAGTTCACAAGGGCAGAACTGCCTTTGTGGCAAAAAGGAAGCCTTGGCAGTCTCTCAAATGAGCCTGCTTTTTTGGTTTTTGTTTGTATCAACATGGTTTTGCATTGAAAGCGTTATTGGGCTGTCTCCCTTTTTTTAAGGTTCTAATGAATCCTAAGAAGCCTTCTTACATCTGTATAATGGAGCTTAGGGTTTTCTTTAGCTACCTGCATTGAAGTGAAAACTACAGGGCTGTGTCTCCATTAGGGTTTTAGTTTTAAAAAAGAAGAAAAAAGTGTGTGTGTGTGTGAGGTGTTGTGGGGTTGTTTTGTTTTCTTCTTTTTTTCAGTAAAGAGAAACCATAGCAGTAGTTCAGCCTGACCTCTATCTCTCTTCCAGCTAGGAGGTTCAGGGAAGTATCGGGACTTCTGAATGCTTCTCCAGACTCCTTGCTAGTAGGGTTTGGAAAGTCAATGATCTTAGCTGATTCCCTGTTGGGAGGCTGTTTCTTCCGCTAAGTGACATTACACTGGGATTTGGGAGACATGGGTTCTGTTTCTAGCTTTGCTGCATGACACTCGTGCAGGTCGTTTCACTCGCCTCCCTGCGCTTGTTTCTCTACCTCTCTTAAAATGGGGATATTGAGCCTGATCAACCTCTGTTTGTTTAAGCCCTTTTGAGATCTGCTGATTTTTAAAATGAGCTAGGTGGACATATTGTCACTACATGGCTGTTTTCTGTCACCTGCAACCTGTTCTGTGATTGTATGCTTTCAAATGTTAGTGGCCTACTTGATGGAGCAAGAGTCTGGCAGATGCTCACACTCCAGGCATAATGACTTCCCACTTTCTACTTGCAAAAGTGACTAACAATTTTGGGCACTGTTATTTTTAGCAACTCGATTTTTAAAACCATTGTACACCGTGGCTTGGCCAGAGGGTTGGAGGGCAAATGGATTCCTTCCAAGATGATGTCTCGGGCTTGGATGACCCAACCACTGAGGCATCTTGGATTTGGTTTTAAAAGTTTATTATTTTCTATTCTGTCTACCTTCCTCATCTGGTCTATTTCTCCCTTTTCCTTTCCTTCCCCTCTTTATTTCCCACCCCCCCTCTGGTCTTCCTTCCTTCCAAGGTCTTTCCCCTCCAGCTGACAGCTTGTAGCCACCAGCTGAAGAGAAGCTGGCTTCAGCTCCTGACATCTGTCCTGCTGAGTATTTACCAGCTCTCGGACATGCCCTCCTCATCCAGGTCCAAACCCCTAGACTCTCCCTGCTGAGGGAGAGGACAGAGGAGGGGTTGGATTGATTCTGGTCCCTCACATGGCATGCTTGACGGCCTCTCAACCTGGCTGGTCTTGCTCCTTGCCTCAGGCTGGGAAGCACAAGGGGATCAGCAGCTTGGTGGAAGACTATGGTGAGCCACCTGTCATAGACCTGAGAAGCAGCTCCATGCTGAAGAGGCTGCCAATAGGGGGAGGTAAGGTGCACCAAATACTGTTGCTTGTATAGTGTTCCCCAACCATGATAGCTCTGTGCTGGGTGCTGCACAAACAGAGGTGGGGCTTACCTTAAATATCTTGCAGTTCAAGTGGACAAAACAGGGGTGGGGTGGGGGGAGAGAATTGAGTCATGGTGGGAATAAGTGTCTTGCCTTGGGTTGTGTGGGGCTTTTTAACCTTGGTCTCGAGCCCCTTCTGCAGGGACTCGACCATCAGATCCTCCTAGGAGTCTTCATGCCCTCTTCTGGAAAGGGTGTTGTGTGTGGTTTTTTTTTTATTACTATCTGAAGAAGACCGTATAGGCAAAAGCATCATTGGTGCCTGGAAGGGAAGGGCCCTTGGACTTGGGTAGTTTTGAGAACAGCATTTCTCTACAAATGTGAAACTTCCATGAAAACTTCAGGCTGCAAACTTCCTTTAGTAGAGAAAATAACTCTGATCATTGGTGCTCACTGTGGCCTGATGGGCTATCTGAAAGCAAGGTTGGTCAATAGTAAGACTCCTCATAGGTTTTTATGGTGCCCTTAAGGCTGTAGATCTTGGAGGCATTTGACAAAGCTGGTTGGTGGCTGCTAGGCCTGTTCTTCTGATCTCTCTGTTGGCTCCAGTTTTTAGTGTTTTGTCCAAACATACAGAGCAAAGTGGCAGCAACAAGACTTATCACTGAGCTTTAGTTCAAGCACCCCCGTCACTGTTCAGAAGCACAGGGATGCTGATGCATGAGACACCATGGTAATTGCTACGCTCCAGCAGACTCGGTTAATTGAGTCTGCTCCAATGTGCTGCAATTATAGTGTGTTGGAGCAGCCTCTGTGCTCGTGTACAGGCACCCGGTCTCAAACTCTGAGGGTTGAGCAGCTTCCTGTCTATTGGAGACATTTTAAGGGTCTTCTGGGTATATATGGAGGGTGAATGCCAATGGAACGAAGCCCTGTCTCCAACTGCTACATCGCTGTCAAGGAACCTATGGGAAATGTGGCATCAAGAAGTGAAGACACTTATTTTTAAAGCATCTTTGTCCCTACTATAGTGTTCCATCAAAATGAATGACAAATGGACCAAGGCTTCATCCTGAACTCCTGCCGAACCTTTATAATGGACTGGAAAATGTTCAAATCATCCTCTTCATTCACCTTCCCTTTACTGCCGAACAATGTTCTGTCCTCCTGGTGCTTAGGGCAAAATAGACCTGCTGGGGGCTATTTTTGTGGTACTGTTGTTTTTGGTTTGTTTACTACCCCCCCTCCCCCAATGTCCTGGTACTAGAAAAGCTTTTGAGAGACTGAATTCTAGATGGTGTCTAAAAGCTGCAATTCAACTTGAATGGTTGGTTGCCATCCTACTAGAATCCTTCTATTGCCGTGAACGTGGGACTAGAAATCTGCTGCTCAAGGCTTCAGTCTTGTTCTGCCATGACTGTGGGTATGGCCTTTTGAAAAGTCATCTCAGCCCTCTGTGCCTACTGATCTCTGCGGGATCAGAACTTATCACCTTTCTCCAGTACTCTGCTCAGAGTATCCAAGAAATGCTGCTGCCACAACTTCCCTTGGGAGTTTCTTCCACAACTTCAGAACAACCTTTGATCCCATTAAAGGCAATGACAAAACATTTGTTGGTGTTCGTCCCCCCCCCGCCCCCCC
>NW_017728996.1:48390678-48392884 GCF_001723915.1 Gavialis gangeticus | reverse complement strand
TTTCCCCCCCCCCCCCCCCCCCCCCCCCCAACATGTAAGACCAAGGACTTAGGAAGCAACTTATCTCCTGAGTTCCCCCTAAATTTAACTGAATCCTATTGCTCTTAGCTCTTTCACCTTTTGGTCTACCCTAAATAACTCCTTGGTGTGGTACTGAAACTTGTAAATACACTGTATGCAGTTATCAGTCTTCAGGTGCTGCTAAGACAAACCAGGCAAAGATTAGCACCTTTTAAAGCTTTGCTTTTTAAAAAATCAAACCTTCCTGCCCCTTCATCTTGGTTCTTCCTCTTGCATTTTGTAATATGTCATCTTCCCTATTAGTGGGATATGGTTTTTAAAACCTTATGAAAAATCTACTTCATGCCATCCTCCATACCCTGACAGGCAGCTTTGTGTGTGTGAGATGTGTTTTACTTGGATGGCTAATATATTGATGCAAGCACAATAGCTGTGGAATTAGAAGCATCTTCCCCTAAGGCTGGAATGGCAAGTAATGCAGAATTCTCATCTAAGTAGTCACAGTAAATTTGATCCCTTTATGCCCCTCTATCTCTGCTCCTCCTTCATGAAGCTCATATATTTTAAATGGTAATTGGGTTTTATTTCTCTTCTGTATTCTTCCAGTAAGCTTGCTAGTGCTGTCGCAGACTGCAGTCCTACCATCCCTTCCAGCCTGTACCACATCTGCATGGCTCCCATATCGGTGAGTACTTGTAGAAGTTCTGTATGCTCTGGGTATGGCTAGGGCTGGCTACTTGGCTCTCTGAAGGAAGTCTCCTCTGCCCATCCATACAATTGGTTCAGAAATTATTGGTTAATGTTTCTTGGCCTGTGTTCATCTAGTTTGGCTTTCTGTAGCCTGTAAAACAATGATTGTCAACCAGGTTCCACAAGACACTGGGTGCCTTGAGATGCTTTCATGGATCCTGCAGGGTGCCATGCAATGTTGTGTGCCAACATGATTTGCAAGATAAACCTTCTGATTTCAATTAGGAATCCGTTGTGTTTTTAAAAAAAAAAAAAAAAAAAATCTGCTGGGGTCTGAGTTCTGTGCAACAGATAAACTACTCTTTTTTTTTTCTTTAGTAAAAAAAAAAAAAAAAAATCTGCTGGGGTCTGAGTTCTGTGCAACAGATAAACTACTCTTTTTTTTTTCTTTAGTAAAAAAAAAAAAAAAAAATCTGCTGGGGTCTGAGTTCTGTGCAACAGATAAACTACTCTTTTTTTTTTCTTTAGTAAAAAAAAAAAAAAAAAATCTGCTGGGGTCTGAGTTCTGTGCAACAGATAAACTACTCTTTTTTTTTTCTTTAGTAAAAAAAAAAAAAAAAAAAATCTGCTGTGGTCTGAGTTCTGTGCAACAGATGAACTACTCTATTTTTTTTCTGTAGTCAAAAAAAAAAAAAAAAATGAAAACTAAGAGCTGTCATTTTTTTCTGAGGGGTGCCATAAGCGTATAAAGGTTAAGAACCATTGCCTCCTGGCATTAGATATCACAATGGTGAGCATAATTCCTTTTTTCTTCTCTTTGCAGCTGGCTGTATTAATAGGCCTATCCTTTCTGGTGAAACGAAAGAAGCTTTGTAAAGGCTGTTGGAGTGGAGCACCTGGACTGCTGAGGTACCATTATGGCCTAGAGTTTAGCACATCATAATGGGGAGGCTCATCTAGAATATGTGCGCGCCAACCACTCCACTCCACTCCTCATGTACAACATTAACTGCAATTAGAGAGAGAGGTTTCCATTTGTTTGTACATGTGTATTCCTTATCCCCTTTAAATGGGGATTTAGAAAATCCTCACCATGGCCTTCATGTTTCTGACTTCACTTTGCAGCTCTTCACAAAGGGCAGAAAGCAAGCACAGTTCAACAGGAGAGTTTTTGACTTCTGACCTGTGGTTGTTGGGTATTCTGTGTTTAAAACATGGCCTGTAGCTCCTCCTTCTAACTTTCTTGTAGTAAAATTGCAAGCACAGTTTTTCTAGGATAATCATTGGGCTCTGAGCCATTAAATGCTCCACTAGGGCTATGTACAGAGAGTGTGCTAGAAGAGGTCTTCTCCAGCCAGTTTCTCATGGCTTAGCAAGTTTGCAGTTGTTGGCCGTGCTGGAATATATAGTTTCATAGTTAGTAGGGCCAGCAGGGACCTGAGCAGATCATCAAGTCTGACCCCCTGCCATGGCAGGAAAGAGTACTGGGGCCAAA
>NW_017728996.1:48377936-48390143 GCF_001723915.1 Gavialis gangeticus | reverse complement strand
TGTTGTCCACATCTCTCCTGAAGTGCGGTGCCCAGAACTGGATGCAGTACTCCAGCTGCGGCCTGACCAGTGCCGCACAGAGGGGGAGGATCACCTCCTTGGACCTGCTCAAGATGCATCTGTGGATCAAAACAACAAATGATCAATGGTTGATATTGATATTGTAGTGAGGCCTACAACAAAAAAGTGTGCTTATATTTGTATAACCTCTGAACCTTCTCCTCCAGTCTTGTGTTTTTACTACCTCTTTATATTTCTTCCCGAAGGAGGTTGACCCACAAGTGTGTGAGGCAACTTATGTCCTTCAGCACCTACCAGTGACGACCACAATAGCTGTTTGAGTTGTTGTAACTGTTTGTCCTGGTTGCCAGTCCCATTTTGGGCACTGTGTTGGTAGAGGCTGCCTGGAAGGTTTTGGGCTAATTTTTTAATTAAAAAAAGCCATTAAAACCCCTTCAGTGTTGCTGCAAAGGGAACCTCATTGTGCCCTTGATGCGTGGTGGTTGAGGTGTGTGGTGCCAGAAGAACTAATTCCCCCCTCCTAGTTATGGAATACCACTTAATTCTACCAGTATCTGGACCCTTCTCATGGGAATCCTTCTATGTCTCAGACTTTTGCTTGTACTACTCCTATTTGGCCTCTTCAAACTGTGCGCTTGGCTGAGCTTGATACTTGCTGCATAGACCAAAGGGTGGTGAGTGAACTGCCATTATTCATGGAGTGGGCCCAGGTTATTGCTTAAATGCCTATGATGCCAAGAACATCTCTTGTTCTCCTTTCCACCTGGTTCACCATTCCTTGGTCTGTTACTCCTCTTATTGGAAACTATAAATTCTCTAAATGTACTTGTTGCACCCCTATAGTAAAGTGGAAATAAGAATTATCCACCCCCTAATTGGCTTCACAGCAGTAACTTGGGGCAGGTCCTGGAAGCATAGTGGATTTCCATGGACCAATGAAGTCTGGAGCTCCATTTCTGAGCAAGGAGCACAGGGAGGACTTAATCCTGTCTGCTGTTATGTATTTTGTTGTTTAGCACTGCTGCTGAATTGGAAATGGGTACAACCTACTAACCTCCCAGTAGAGCCTTTGAAATAGCTGGGATTAGGAAATTGTTACCTGGATGTATTAATGGTTTGTCTCCTGGAGATGGGGGTGGCGAGTGGGGTCCCAAACCACAGTGCCCAGTGCAGCAGGTGAAGGGGCTCCGTGGGCCGGTAAGGGAATGCCTTGTCTGTTCTAATCTAGACTTTCCCTTTTCTGGATGGTTTCAGCCCTGTGAATCTCTTGGAGGAAGAGGGAAACCAAGGGCTGGTGGTTGCGGTGTTTGGAATCCTCTTCTCCTCTCTCTGTGTGCTGGTGTTGGATAAGGACCCCCTGCCTTTCATCCCCGACTCCTCTCAGCACAATCGAGGTAACACAGCTGCTATTGTGCAAGAGTCCATCAGGATGTGTGTGGTGGTAAATCTGAAGCAGTCAGTCAGGCCCACTGGAAACTATGGATGTTTCCATAGTCCATTCCAGTTAATCACAGATTTCCAGTTCAGGGTTTTAAAGTTCTTCCTCAGTGACAGATGCTAATCAAATTCTTTTCTTTGAGAGTTGGGGGGAGGGCGGGGGCACATCTTTCCTCCCTCCCCAAATTATATTACTAAGTGTTTTAGCACTCTTGGCTCACTTGGGCAAAGGTTGGCCTAATTATACTGTATTTTGTCTGGCAAAAGCATCAGTAAGACCATGTTACTGACTTTTTTTTCCAGTTTGCTGTTTTGCTACATCAAAGTAGGACCATTTTGAGCCTCCTATAGGACACTGTAGCTTGGAAAGGACCCAGGCAGGAAGGCTGTATTGCTTCAGATTGGACCAGTCTTTGTGGGGATGTTCTGCTTTGTCTATCTCTGGGAATGAATTATCACTCCCTTGTTTGTATTGGTATCAGTGAAATCTGATTTTGATGAGAAGTGAAAGGGTAGACCTTCCTCTAAACCTGAGGCATCCAACTTTGTATGGCTCTGCAGGCTGAGTCCAGCCCATGACCCACCTTTTGGTGGCGGGACTGTGGTTCTGCAGGCCAGATGACCCACCTTTTGGTGGGGGGACTGGTTTGTTGGTGTGGCTCCAGAGCCTAGTGGGTGAATGACAGTGAAGGCATTTGCCCTGCTCCCTCTTTGTCTGCCACTTATTTGACTTTTCAGCAACTGCTGAAGACCTCAAATTCAGTGGTGGGCAGCAGAGTGTGGGTTGTCTAGTCATGTGGACAAGTCGCGTGGGCCACAACTTAGCCCGTCTGAACTCTAGGCATTCAGTACTCTGAAAACTGATCCACATGTTTCTCTAGGTCAGAAATGTGGCCCACCGTGTTGGGACTCTTGGTGGCATTTCAGCAGCTGGGGGAATTGCCATTCAGGTTGCAAGCGAAGACCTGACTTTGGACTAAAGTGTATTATTTGGGCTGCTGCTCCTAAAAGCTTGCTGACCCTCACCTTCTCTAAACATACTATGTTTAATTAGCCAAAATGAGCTGAAGCTGGAAGGCAAGAACCTTGATTTTTTTTTTTTTTAGTGTGGAGACTGAAATTTAGTGCTGCTGCCTCATTTTAGTTAAGATCTTTCAGGGGGCATCCTGCATGCGGTTGGCTAATAGGGATTTGTTTGGGTGATGGTGGAAGGGAAGGGAGCTGCAGTTGCTGGTTAAATGGCTATGTCCTTTTTATATCGGCTTGGACTGGGTGTCTACTCCCAGCTTTGGGTGGTTTGGCATCTTCTAACCTGCCATGCAGTACAAAAGCGCATTGCTTTGCCTGTTAATCCTTGTCCATACTGAGAGCTGTGCCCTTGTATGTTGTTTTTTCTTCCCCAACCCTTGTTCTAGAGTACTGGAAGATCATGGCTTTGCTCTATTACCCTGCCTTCTACTATCCTTTAATTGCATGTGCCACAGTCCGGCACAGAGCTGGGTACCTCATGGGCTGCTTGCTCTCCTGGTGCCACTGTGTGGTCCATATTTGGCAGAAAGTGGATTGCCCTCAGTCATCCAAGGTAAAGGCAAATAAATTGTTTTTCTTGCCCACTCCTGCCAGTTGCTGAAGAGGTCTGCTAGAAGGTAGAAAAGGAGTGGGGCATGAATAGCTGGTGCCTGAAGCTGGGATAACTATCCCCAAGTTGGATCCCACTTGATGGAAAGCATGGTGTGGTCACCTGTAATGAGGCTCCCATCTAAGATGCTTTACAACCTCCTAACCTGGTGGCTGGCAGCCTAGGGCCTTTGGGCCAGATTTGGCCCATGTAGCTACTGGATCAGGCCCATGGCTGTGGGGCTTTGGCAGCATTTGACACTGAGGGGCTTTAGCTATGTGCACACTCCCTGTGCTGCTGTAGAGATAGCCAGGTCCTAGCACCCCCCACCTGCCTCTGACTCGGGTGGATTATTCCATCCTACAGCCAGAAAAGTTTGCCTACCTGGCTTTTCTGTGATCTGGGTTAGAAGGATAGAGACTTTCTTTGCCAATTCTGTCTTATGAACTTCCCAACTCCCTATGACAGGAATGCTCAACCCCTGCCCTCCTCCATGCCTGCCCCATGAGCTGGCTCTGGCTTGTGGATGGGCAGTGCTCAGTCAGTCCAGTCCACTGGGCAAGAAGGTTGGGCACCACCAATCTATGGGACTGGTGGAGACCATTAAGACCTGCTTCTGTGGCTCGCCCTGTCTTGAGGACCTCACTTGCAAAGCTGCTTTACTAGATAAGTTAGAGCCTATTGAGTGTTGGGTAGGGATATCGTGCTTCTCAGCTGTCCCATTTTCTGCAGATCTACAGGTATTATTCCCTGCTGTCTTATGTCCCTGTTATCTTCTGCCTTGTGGTCCTGAGCCTTTGGTATCCAATGCTGCTCATCAGAAGTTTTGCAAAGGAGAGAAATGCTGCTACAGAGGTAATGTGTTACAGCTTCCTCTTGAATTCACTCTGGCAAGTTGTTGTAAATCCTGCAAGATAAGTGTTAGGAACTTGCACTTTTCTCTATATATTGGTACAGTAGTAGCAACTCAAAATTTATGAACTTGTACCTTTGTTGGGCGGGGGGGGCAAGGGATGGGGGCGGATCTATGTATGTGGGACAGACCAGGTCGGGTATGAGAATTGTAATTTTTGATAGTCATTTAAGTGGCTGTTCTACATGGCATTTTTTGGCATTTAAGTGCAGGTAGCAATTCTATGCAGGTGGACAACCAACATGTATGTGTATTGGTGGCAAAATGGTGGTGGAGGACCTGGGCTCTCCCATGTTTTAGTCCCAATAGCTGAGTGATGAGCACTTACTGGGAAGCCAAAGACCTAGGTTCTAGTCCCCCTTCCTTCCCTTGCCAAGAGGGGCATTAAACCTGCATCCCTGACTTCCCAGCACAGTATTGTAATTGCTGTATCACAGGTTGGGCATTGTGTAAATTCTTATTTGTTCATCTTCTGAAGCTGAGCCTCTGCCCTTTCCATCTTATAGGTGGCTTTGGGGTTTTTTTGGGGTGGGGAGTGGCTGGGAAAGGATAGAGAGTAGTGACGGGGGAGGTGGGGGGAAGGATGGAGGATAGCAAGGGGGATGGGGGTCTTCCTTGCTATAAGAACAAGACTCCAGGCTACAACCCAGAGCCCCCTCCCTGCCAGCCTAGCAGTGCCCTCACACCCTCTGGCTTGCTGTCTACCTCCTGGCCCCAGATTGATGTACTTCTTCCTTAGTGGCTGTCCAATGGGATATTTTCAAAACCAGTGTAGAAAGACTTAACCAATGCTTGAGCTGTGGTGTGGTGGTGCAGAGCACTGTGCTGGAAAATCAGAGATCTCAAGTTCAAACCCTACTCTGGGCAAAGACAGCTTCCTAGTTGAGTGCCCTAGCCACTTGTCTATTCGTGGCTGAAATATAGGAGCACCATTCTCCAGAGTCTAATGCTCCCTAGTCATAGATTTCAGTCAGACTACATTTTTGAGCCTTGGACACTACTACATAGCTGGGCATGTACATAGCCCAGGTGTGCATACCCTGTCAGTGTGTCCACATGGCCTAGAATTAGAACAGTGGCTTTCAACCTGTGGACCATGGGGGTCCACAGACTAAGGGGTCCATGAAAGATGATGATAGTCCATCAGAAATTTCTGAATTGCCCTCACTTACAATTTTGAGGGGTCCACACCTCCATTTGGATTTTTTTTTGAGATCCACAAATGGGGAAAAAAAGGTGTAAAACCTCTTTAATCCTTTGTTTCACTTAAAAAAACAAAACACCCCCACAAATTTCTTCATTCTAGAGTTATGGCTGCATATAGTAGGGACAAAAATTAATCCTCAACTGATTCACTCTCCTTTTCCTGCTTAGGCTGTGAAATGAGAGGAAGGAGATCAGGAGCAGCTAGTAGACAGAAAAATTGCCCTAAGAAAAGTTAGCTCTGTTAATGAAACATCATGACTCTTAAAAAGGGGAGGCAATAGTTCACACCTGAGCCATCAAGTCAATTGATTTTTCTTCACTGCCTGAAGAGTAATAATACCACAGCTGCTGCACTGCAGATCATGAATCAAAGTGGGGTGCTTCTATCTTGGGCAGAAAATTAGCTTCTCTCTTTATAAGTGCACCCCAGTTCTGGAGGGCTGATTTTTTTGGGGGAGGGGGGCTGATATTGTATGAGAGAAAATGGAGGATGATGAACCAGGGCTTTCTGATTGGAGACAAGCTAGTGTGTGGTCCTGGAGCTCCTGCCACTCCCTGTGTAGCTCCTGCTGCTGTGATGGACAGGATCTCCGAGGCAGAGCAGCGTGATGGGAGGGCTTGTATAGTAGTGGTGTGGGGGGTAGTAGGGTGGCTTGAATTACAGGTGTCAGTGGGGTGCTCATACTGCATGTGCAGCACTGGTGGCATGAGGAAGCTCTTGTGGAGGGATCAGTTTAGGCTGCCTGTGTTGCAGGGAGGCATCATGTGGCAGGGTGTGACCAGTGTGCCTCTTCAGGGTCTGTCCACTGGTGACCCTACCCACCTGCGATGGGCCAACTGCCTCCTTCTCACCTGCCATGCCTTGTTGTTAATTGCTTAATTAGAAGATGTTAATTAAGTGGGAGGCTGCCCATTTCGCTGCCCCGATGCACAAGGGCAGTATCTATGGCTCCATTCCTTCCCTACACCGCAACCCAAGCCTCGCAGATGGCACCTAGGTGTTCCTGTCATCACCGGCTGCACACCGGGCCCCAGAATCCTTCTGATTGAACCCCAACCTAGAGTCCTCTCATCAGGCAGCTTCATCTGCCTTCATACAGGCTATGTAGCTCACTGAAGCCATTTTCCCCTTTTGGGTGTGGTCTCCCTGGGACCTTTGGCTACCAGCCCTGGCCCACCTCCAGGCCAGTCAGAACCCCTGGCCCTTGGGCATCACTCACAGGGCCCTTTTGACCAGTCTGGTCCTGGCCCCAGCATGGGCCAGTCGAGAGTACTCCCTCTTGATCAGTATTAAGTCTCTAGCCCCTCTCTCTCTAAGGGTCCACCCCCTGGGCCCTACACTCTGGCCCCCTTGTCCTCCCTGGGCTCTCTGTGGCCCTGCTTCGCTGGGTGCCTCACTGGGCGTTCATCAATGCTGCCCCCCTCTCTGGGGCTGGGGTCTCCACGTGGCTGTGGCGATGAGGGCTCCAACCCCTGATAGCCTCACCCAAACCTCCGTTTGAAACTCAGCAGGCCTCTGGCCAGGCGGTGTTGTCACCTGACCCCTTGCAGCTAAACTGGCCTGTTTATATGGGCAGCCCTGAACCAAAAATGGCTGCCCTCATTAGGCACCTGGCGGCTGCCAGCTCCAGGGCCTTAAAGTGGCAGGCACGCAGTGCCCTGCCACACAAGGGTACCAGTTAGACCTCCCTGTGATAAACCATGAGCCACTTGTTGCATGTAGCACCCCTAGTCTTTCCCTTTAAGTCTCCACCAGCAAGACTGCTTTCAGTTGCCAGCAGGGGGGACAGTAGCAGATAAGGCCAAACCTATTTTAGCAGTGATTCCTGTAGGAGGCAGCTCCTGGCTTTTGACTGGTGGCTCTTCATGTGTGTGGACAAGTAAGACCTAGGTGTTCTGCACCTCTTGCCATTCCTAGGACTCCCGTGACTGGAGACCCTGACCTGGATCTCAAACCCAGGTCTTACACAGATGCTGTAACTACTGGGCCCTTTTTCCTTTCAGTAAAGAAGTAGTCACTAGGAGGGTGGAAAAGCATCACTGGAGAAGGCTTGGGGAGTTAGGATAAAAATGTAATCCTTCTCACATAGGCTGGTTGCTCTAGATTCATTCACTTCACCCCATATCTTGCCTTCATGCTACTTTTTGCTTTGTTCCCTGGGTTAGTGTGTTCACTCCCACCTCTTTTGTTCTTTTGCAAGCATCGACACTGCTTGTAATAGCACTGCACTCTCACATGTGGTCTGGTTTAAAATTCAGGCAGGCAGGGCCATCCAAAGAGAAACCTATTTGGTTAGAAACCCTCACTGTGAAATGTGGGGGTTGGATCATTTGGACCAACAAAAGCCCAGTGCAGGCTGCTAGGTGCTTGGTTTATAACTCCATGCTGCTTTGACTTGAACAGCTCCTGGTTTGGCCTTCACTAGGTGACAGAAGTGATCAAGGGCCATCCAGTTGGCTGAAAATACTGGGGAATAATAGTGTTGGTCCCCCCAGCTCACCCCCCTTGTTCTAGGAGATATTTTACAGGCAATACCTACACTGACTTGCCTCTGTCCTGGCTGGAGAATCCTCATTGGGTCAGTAGCTGACCCCTTCCCAGCCAAGTGGCTGTAATGGGAAGGCAAAAATAAGGGGTGGGAGTTGAACTGGGTTACAACCAGTTACAAGTGTCTATTGCTTGAGCTGGCATCCTTCCTTCCCATTAAAAGGGGTGAGGGGCATCTCTTCTTAAATACTCTGCAGACCACTTGATTTCTGAAAACCACAGTACTAACTTCTAGCATCTCATCACGACCTGTATCCAAATAAGTAGACTCTTGTGCTGCTTCCTTTTTAGCTGGCAGGGAGTGGCTATTATAAGAGATACCTGAAGAATATCTTGGCCAAAAAACCGCAAAGGAAAAGGTAAGGCTGAAATTCGGGTTTTTCCTCATCCCCTAGATAAAACTCTGCCCTATCATTTCCCAGCTGGCTGGCTGTGGAAAAGCAACCGGTACGTCCTCACAAATGGTGCTTGGGGTTGGAGCGGGTGAAAGGGGGACCACGAGGCTCTGACACTTCTATTACAATTCAGAGCAAGAACACTGAAAGCCTTTAACTCATCGAGGTGAAGCGGTCTTTGGCAGCCTCAAACACACATACACACTCAAACAGATTATACAGGGGTGACACTGATGGCTTTTTAAAATACTTTTTAATTGTTTGAGAAGGATAATGTGGCTACCTTCAAAGCAGGGGACCGGACTTGGTGCCTTGGTAGGCCCTTCCATTCCTATGTTCCTAGTCCTTTTCTTAATGCTAGAAATGATGTCTCTTTTTTAACCTTGAATAAGACCTTGTCAGTGTTTTTGAGCCTGAAAACACTGTTCTTAACAAAGTTACTTTAAACTGAATGAGTCCTGGAGTAGTAGGGGGAGGGTGGCTACAGGTCTGAAGGGCCTTCAAGAACAGCTGCATGTGGGGAGCCTAGCACTGAAGGAGGTATTGGCAGAGCTGAGTTAATAGCATCACTAGGACTAGTCATTAAGAGGTGGGCTATTTTATTGCTGGCTACCACACACTTACAAAGCAAGAAATGCTTGTGTTCAAATGCTTTTTGCCCTCTGCTTATTGTAATTTTCTCCTTTCCAGCTCTGATAAAGTCAAAGCAAGTCTCCTGTCAAAGGTCCAGGCATATTTGTACTCTTATATGTATACTCCCCAGGAAGGTATGTACCAGAAGATCTTCTGATAGACATATTAGGCTTCCAGCGACCAGACTTCCTCCCACATGAAGCAACTGTGTTTCTTGGCTCTTTCTCCCAAGCATCTGTGCTATGACAGCTGCCATACTAGACGCACACAACACCTCGATTTTTGCACAAACTGTCATCCTTGAAATGAAAATCAGGGTGCTGAAAGAGCACTCCGCTACTAGATTTCCTCTTGTTGGCACAGCACGGATGGGCAGCCAAACCACAGGGAAGTGTGTTGACAAATCTTGAACCATCCTTCTGCTCTGTGGTTCAGTTGACAACCATTGCACCCACAGACTCGGGGGTGGCAGGGGGGAGATTGGATGAAAAGAGGGCATATCCTTGGATGGGCTATGGAAAAGGGAATGACAGAGATTATAAAACTATGGATGGATGGATTGATGCTATGGATGTGTAACAGGGAGGCAGAAGCTCCTGTTTAAGGGGAGAGTGCAGCAGGCCAAGCTTGCTGTTTTGGGGCCAGCATCTAGGTACAGGCTAGCTGCTAGATAATGACCAGGGACAGCAAGGATAAGAGCTAACACTTGGAGTGACTATCCAGGACCTAGCTGCAGTGGGAATTATCAGTTGACTGCAAGGCAAAGTTCAAGAGGGACAACAGCTGCTTATACCTGTCTACTACAGTGTCGGCCTGTAAGATCTCCCCATTAACAATATGAGGATAAAATTCACCAGGATATTCCAGTAAGAGTCTGTCTATAAGACAGAGATACCCAAGGAGCACTTGCCACTTGTTCAGTTCAGTTTGGATTCCAAGAATACAACTTAAGACGTAATCAACACCACCAATACCAATAGACCCAGATTTAAGTATTTCTCTTCCAACTGCCAGCTCTTCTGCTTGGCCTTTACACATCTCCAACAGTGTTGAAACTGAAAGTTGACTTGTGCAGCTGTTGGCATCCGCAGCTAAAGGGCAGACATCCAGGCAGCCCAGAAGTAAAGGCTGCAAACAGTTGGGTTAAGCTGCAGCAGAGGAGGATAAGCTGGCCACTAAGCCCAAGTGGAAGTACCTGTGCGTGGCTGGGAAGCCACATTTGACAAGAAGGGGTAGGATTTGGGGGCATGCAAGCCCAGTGCCTGAGACCAAGTGGGCGGTCTGGCCGTGCATGCTGCAGGGAGAGATGCTCCTGAGGGAGATGGCTGCAGAGACAGACTGGCAGGTGCCTGAATTGTCCCACAGAGCTGGAAGGAGAGAGCTAAGGGGTACTTATGGCTTGCAGTGTGGCAGTGACCCAGAGTGGGGTGGATTTTAGTTGTGAAACTGCTTGCTTGTGTTTGTTGTGATTTAAGCTCGATGCCAGAGGACTGAATTGTGGCTGTAGGGGGAGATGGTGGTGCACTCTGGGACAGGCAGCCTAGGTTGGGCTTGAGGACCCAGAGGGCTGGTGCAGATGTGGTAGACTAAGGTTGGGAGAGCCAGTGAAGGACCCAGAGGGCCAAGGGCTGGTGAAGAGGTGCAGCAGCCTTGCTGAACTGAGGGGGCTGGATGAGTTGGATCAAGGCTGGGAAGGCTAAGGCCACAGGCAGGGAAAGCAGCCCAGCTTGGGGTCAGAGACCTGGGTGGCTGAATACTGGGACAGAGCAACAGCAACTGTGCTGGACCCAGGGCCCCAGAGGGCTGGAAAAGTTGGCCCGAGGCTGGGAGGGCTAAAGCCATGACAGTGAGGGTGAAGCCAGGATAAGCTTAGGCTCGGATGGCTAAAGCCTGGTAGAAGGGGCTGACACCAAAGAGGGGTGGAAGCTAAACTAAGGGTAGGAGCTGGGGGAGAAGCAAGAGCCTTGCCAGGGCTCAACAGGCTGAGCTGAATGGATTGTTTGATGGACAGGGCCAGAGGGTCCAGTGGATGAACTGGGTGCTAGGTCCCACTGCAGAAAGATGGCAGGAGTGACCTGGGACTATGTAGGAATGGAGGTACAGATAGAAGGATGCAGAGGGACAGGGGATACAGATGAAGGGAGTAAGGGGGGTATGGGATGCCTTTTGGGTAATGCTTCACGCTGTTGCTATAAGGCTCTGAAGCCCTTTTCCAACACTTGTGATTCTGGACTTGCAGGTTTCCAGATCCCACTGAAGCTGGTTCTCTCTGTTACCATGGCTGTCATTGCTGTTTATCAGGTAACTCCATAGCCACGCACCAGCTGAGCCTAGGCTGGCAGGTCCATCCATGTTTGGGTTCCCAGTGCTTGTGCTTTTGTATCCTACATGGGTGGAGAAGCAAGACCTGGTGGCCATATTGCACTGCCAGATTCTTCTGAGCCCATCCTATGGCTTGAGGCTGTACAAAGGAAGTCACCTATGGGATTGCAAGAAGGATGTCTGTTACTTGACCCCTAGAGAGCAAGGAGGACTAACCTCTGGGATCTGTGGTGGGCTGCTTGGTCCCCTAAGGCTCACTCCTGCCTACAGCAACACAAGCTCACATGCAACTGTTGCTGAGGCCTATCTCGTACCAGGGGAGTCTCCTCCCAACTACAGCAAGGTTCCTGTTGGTGCCCTGAAGCCCAACCATGGTAGTAGATGGATCTGGCACCGGTTTTCTTCCATTATCAAGGACTGGTATGTTTTCTGTGCCTTTTTCTGGGGTAGAAAGCAAGAGGCTAGAATTAAGTCCTTTGGCCTCAGTGGTGTAGTGCACGATGAGATGGTCCCTGGTCTGCATCCTTGACTGGTGACTGTGCTGCTTCCTCTCTGGCTTGGTCTCTGCCCACTGCCCTCTTGCTGCTTTCAATGTGTGGCACTTTCCAGGATGAACCCTTCTGGGAGAGTATCCAAACAAGAGTCGGGGAACCTGTTACTGGTGCATGTCAGATGAGTGCCCTTCCAAATATCCCGCATGTAGTGCTCACCCAGCTCTTGGCTTGCAGGTGGCTGTGCTGCTCCTGGTGACCTTCATCCCTACCATTCAGATAGTGAGGGCTGGCATGACAAAGGATGTCACTGTTCTGCTGGTTCAGTTTGGTGTTGTCCCCTCAGAGAATGCAGGTGGCATCCCAGGAGACATGGAGAAGGAGCTGGAGACTATCAAACATTACCTCTGGTCGCTGGAGGGTGAGTTGCTCCCATCTTGATCTTGTCAAGCTTGAGACCTGGTGGTGAATCTAGCTGTGATCCTGTCCTCTTGGTGCAGAAGACCGACTCTCCCTGGTCTGGCAGGGAAATCGTCCTACAGGCTCTGTTTCAAAATGATTGCAAGGGGACCGACCCTACCCCCCCCCCCCCCCCCCCCCCGACAGCGAGGAAGCAAACCCTC
>NW_017728996.1:48370086-48377806 GCF_001723915.1 Gavialis gangeticus | reverse complement strand
GGGCCCCCCCCCCCCCCCCCCCCCCCCCGCGAAGAGCAAGAGGTAACCAATCTTCATGCTGCCTCTTCGCTCTTTCCTACAGAAGTCACATGCATGCTCTCTGTCCTGGAGCTCCCTGAGAACCTTAGAAACGAGCTATTTGTCTCAGTGGTAGCAGACCTGTGTGATGCTAATAATTGCCCATAGGTTTGAAAAATAGTAAATAATTTCTGGGCTCCTGACATTAAGGCTCTTTCCCTATTCAGTTAGTGAGGCAGCCCAGGCCAAGTGAAGCATCTCAGCTCCCCAAAGTGAGCAGACGAGCAGCTGCTTGTGTGGGTTTTCTCCTGCTTAATGATTAAGTGAATTGAACTAGCAGAACCATTTGCTACACTGAATGCTTCATGGTAATAGCGCATCTGCTTAACTGAGTGGTGCCTATCAGCTGGTCTATCTTGTGCAATATGGTCTGTTCTGGGGCTTAGAACAGCAGCTGGGACTCTGGGGTCCTGGCTTGGCTCCTGGGCATGTTACTAAACTTCTCCTTGCTCATCTGCCCAGTGTTGTGGGGCAGTGGTAGAAACTCCTGGGTTTGATTCCCAGATGCACATATGACCAGCCTCTGGACTTGGTCTGGCCTTAGTGTTCAATGGTCTAAAGGGGGGATGGAAGGTCTGGGAAGCCTCTTCTTCTCTTCTGTACTCCTGCCTAGGCATATGTATGGAAGGTCCTGGTGACCTCTCCAATACACCGTGGTCTAGAAGGCTTGAGGGTGGCCTCCTGATTTGCTTATCTAGGGAGGCTGGGTAAGTGCTGGAGATGAAAGCGTTGCCATCGTTCCAAGAAATCGGTGGAAGTCTCTTCTTGAACTGTTGTGGGCTCTGGATTATGCTTTAATTCCCCAGTCCAGCAAAGCATGTTAAAAATGGAAGGCTGCAAATAACCTGCCTGAGCTGGGGCTTGCAACTGGTCTAAAGGGCCCCTCTTGTAGCTCACTGGGGTGCCTGTTTCTAGGTGAGGCTGTTGGGCTATGGAGGAATTCTTGGATTCTGGGCACCTTTTTAAATAGGCCCATAGAAAGGTTTAAAATAGATATGTTTACCTTGAGGATTGGTTCAATGTCCTGGAAAGATGCATCATCAGGAAGGCTTTCCAAAGACCAGGCTAGGAGATGGATGCCTAACTCCCATTTTATAGTCAGTGGAATATGGATGTCTAACGGCCCTTTGTACCACTGAATGCCCGTCTCGTCTCTTATAACCTTTCCCTGAATGCCACAAAGCGTTCTCTCCCTTCAGCTTGGAGGCACCAATTCTGCTTCGTTATTTTTTGCCATCTGGTTGTCGGTTATGCTAATGAGCATACATTACAGGGGACCCCTAGGATAGTGGTACTCAACCTTCCTTAGACTCAAGTTACCTCTCCGTAACTTAGGTGAATTGAGTGGTGTCCCACTTCAAAAACTTATTTATTACAGTGCTTAATAAATAGGGCTGTGTAGTGGGGGCTGAAGAAAGGCCAGTTAGGGACTGAGCCCAAGCCTGCACTTATCTGCTCATCTCCTCACACTTCACTTATCCTCAGACCTTGGGGCACCCTTCAAAGGATCTCATGGCACCCCTGGGTGCCATAGCACCCTGGTTGAGAACCACCATCCTAGGTACTGATACCCTGGCCTGATTGGGAAGAAGGTTTGGAGGGGTTTGGCTATGCCAGAGGTTCAGGTGGTAGTTTGGCACCAGGGAGAGCTGAGTGTCATTCTGTCCTCCACCCCTGACTGTCTTGCATGACCTTGAGAGAGTCTCTCTTAACTTCCCAGGGGGTTGTGGAGATAATTGTAACATGGGGGATTGTGGAGAGTTGGACATGGATGTGCTTGGAGACTGTAGTAATCGAAGGCTCTGGAAGTGCCTAATCTAGACAGAAAAAAGACATGGGGGCCGGGGGGGATCTAAAAGCTGGAACCCACAAACCATTCTCTGCTGCTCACGCCCCAACCAGGTTGACCAGCAAAGTTCTAAAAAATCAGAAGCTTCTGCAAACGGCTGAGTGATGGAGACATGAAAGGGAAATGCTAAGCCCTGGTCTCATGCCAGCAAGCTAAGAGCATTGATGAATGCCAAGAAGGGAAGGGGGGCTTGGAGGGGGAAGAGGGGAGATTTTTATGCCCAGCCAGCAATTCTGTGCTACAGATGCTATTGTTCGGGAGGACTTTGATATGTGCTGGAATTGAGCAGATGGCATCTAGTGAGCGGAACTACAAAGCCCCGGTGTGGAGGGGGGTGACTGGGTAATTCAAAGCCCCTGACAGGATGATAGGCAGATGAGCTGTTGGCTCTGTCGCCTCTGGCTAGTGTGGTTGCCCACCCCCCGCCCCTTCCCTGTACAGTCGGCCTGTCCTAGCCATGCATGGAATAATGGCATTGCCTTTGTCCCAAATGGGGCAGCATTTAAAAATTCTGCCTGCGATTTGTTTCCCTGATGTCTCTATCTCCATCCCAGCCCACCCCACCCCCTCCTTCCACATACACTTCTACAGGCTGTCGTTCCCTTTCACACTTACACTGGCTGCTTTCTGCAGTGACATTTCAAAAGCTCCTAATTGTTAGTGGGGGGGGGGGGTCTTCTTTTCTTTGTAGTCTCGATAAGCGCGTGTTGGGGTGGGAGCAGAATGGCTGGCTGATAACAAATACAGGACCTCTCTAAACCTCTGGGGTGATGACTTCTATTTGGACTGGGTCAGCAGTCATCAGCAGCTGTCACTGAGAGAGCTCCTAATGACCTGAGCTGGCCTATTCTGTCTGCCTACATCTTCATTCCTCAGTACAGCCAAGCACCTCCTTAGACTCTCATGAAGTGAGAGGGGATAGATGGAGAACTGGAGGTGTGGAGACCTTTTAGTGATGGCCAAACAGGGAATTGGGAGCATAACCCAAGTTGTAGTCAGAGCTTTGTCTACAAAACAGTCCTTTTTGCAATGGATGGGCATTAGCATCAGCGCATTCCTGCGCACCCCCTTGCCTGCCTTTTGACAGCCCCAGCAAAGGGGCCAAAGACTGAACTCCCTCCTAGGTGGAGTGGGGTGGAGTTTAGCTTGGGCCAGTGCTGGGGGATGACATGATGCCCTTGCCTGTGCTGCAACACCCATTTGGAGATGGACCCTGGGTTTGGTCCATTCTGCCCATTCGGCACTTCTTCAACAGCATGAGTTTCTCAACAATAAAGTCCTAAAACTTAGTGACTAGGTTGGTTGGTTAGGGACCCTGTAGCTAGTCCTGCTCAAGGTTGGATGTCTGATTTTGTTGTCTGTCTGCTCCCCTACAGTGTGCTATGTCTGCTCCTTGGTGATCTGCTTCCTGCTGACTTGTGCCATGCTGATGAGATCCCTGGTGATGCACAGGTGATAGCCTATTTCTCTCTTGCTGGGTTTCCAAATCTCCCTAAGACTCTTCCCTTTCCCCCGATGATCTATTTTCCTAGTTGCAAGGATATGGGGGGGGGGGAGAGAAGGAAATCTATTATTCTAGCTCTGCCTTTTGGCCTCGTGTCCTAAGCGCCTTCTGAATTGGGATATCCCTGCTTGTATAACCCAGATGCTTCCCTCCTGAGTTCAGCTGTGTAACCGAACTGGGCTATCTAGGTCTCTCTCTCGTCACAGGAACAATCTGAAGGCTCTGTACCGAGGGGCTGTCTTGGATGTCTTCTATCCCGCCCAGGCGCTCCGCCCTTCTCAACAGGCCGTCTTCTGCTGGATGAGCTTTGCCAGCTTCCAGGCTGCATTTGCCTGCTTGGGTAACTTGTTTTCCGAAAGAAACTAGGCCAAAGAGGTGTCAAAGAGTGGGAAGAAGAAGAAGAACAGATTCTTCCCTGCAGGAATGGCTGTTTCCACCCACAAAAAAAAAAAAATGTTAAGGGGATAATTGAGAGATTTTTAGGGTCAGATCCCCAGTTGGTGTAATCTAGCATACTTCCAGTGAAAATCAGTGGAGAGACCTTAATTTTACTTAGCTACAGATCTGGGCCACTACATCAAAGCTAGCAATACTGATCCTGTATCTGGCCTAAATGTTTTCCTGGCTAAATGGCTGGCAGAGACATAAAGCAATGGCTGAAGTCTAGCGTACAGAACATCAGTTCATCAGTGCCCTGTTTATTAGATGTAGTGGACTTCTCCCATAGTTTATGTGAGACGCTGACTGCTGGAAAGCTGCCCACTCATGCAGATGTGACTGTTTCAAAGATGGTAGCTATATAGTTTGGCTGGAGTTTGGTTGAATGTCTTGCCTCAAGGTCCTTACTATTGTGCCCTAAACCTAATATGACTAAAATGGGTTTTCAGGCTGGGCCTTGGTGCATAGATGGATCTATCAGAACAATGACCCTTTAGTTGGGATTGTGTGGTGACCTGTGAGACTGGTTAGAAAATGGGGTGCAAATCCTGTTGTGGCTTCTCAAAAGAGTTGTAGTTTGTTTTTTGCCCCATTCACTGCAACTGCTGCCGCTCCATACCCTGAGCTGGGTCTAGCTTATGAGGAACACTGTGGCCAAATCCAGCCCAGAGCACACAGACAATTTCACCCCCCTGGTGTGGTAAAATATCCTATTATTCTACAGGCTGATTGCACTAGGTCAGCCGGTGCCCTCCTCCTTGACCACTGAAGTCCAAGGTTGGCAATGTGTTGTCCTGGAGTTTGGAAGTGGCCCATGTCTGGAGCAAAGTGTCCCTCCGATGTGGCTGGGACCAGAGTTGCAGTTGCTGCTTCTCCCTATAGTGCGCCTGTTGCTTCTCCCAGCTGCTGGACAAAGCTTCCCACTGTGGAAGCCCCATGGCCACGGGCTAGATAAAATGGCTCTGCCAGCTGTAGGTTGCCAATCTCTGATTTTAAAGTAGTTTGGCTGAGGGAAGACTGAACTCTTCTCCCACCACCCAAAATTAACCCTCCATGCAGACATCTGGTTTGGAAGCTGGAACAACCCTGCCTTTGTATCTGATTTGTAGAAGCACAGGAGAAATCTTGTCCCCAGCAGTAACCTGGCATAAGCTTTATAAATGAAGACTTATTTGTACCATCATTCAATGCTGAGTGTTGCCTTAGCAATCGGAGTTGGGGGAGGGATTCTAGTACAGATTGCATTAGGCCTACTGTAATAACAATACACGCGAGTGTTGCACACCCAGATGCTGTGAACATGACTCCTGGTTTTTTAACTCTCTATTTTTAAGTCATTAAAGCAAAGCACTTGAGCTGAATGAATTGGCTACGTGTTGAGTGGACTCCAACTGCTTGCCTCGTAGATCAGGATAAATGAAACGCTGGTGCTGGGGATGCTGTTTATCTCAGTGTGATGATGATTATTAGAAATCAGTTTCAAGCCCTAGAGATGGCTCTTCTCCATGGGGATAATGAACCAAGTGGCAAGAAAATGCCAAACCCCAATTAAATCCAATAATCAAAAACGTATGTGTGGGGTGGGTAGTGGTGGTGGGGGAATGGCAATCTTGCAGTCTTCTTGGAGGATTGAGATTGACTTAGGCAATTAACGCTTGGGTGGCAAGGGAAAAGATTGGAGGCACCCCAGGGATTAGGCTGGGATTTGCCAATCAGTCAAGGGGAGTGGTGTCTGGAGTCGCTTTTTTTAATTTTCAAAAGCATCCATGTCACTTAAGCACAAATCCCATTGACAATGTGAATTGTTTTAAATCACTTGGGTACTGGCTGAAAAATGTAGGCTATCCCAACTCCTATCAAAGTTCAATGTGAACCGGGTGCTTAATTCACTTGAGGCTTCTCTCTGAACCCAGCTGGAATACATTCTGCTGGAAGATCTCCAGTTACTCTGAGGGAGGATGCTCTTCCTCCTCTAATTCCCTGAGATACATGAGCAACCCCATGAGGAAAAATAAGGGAGAGAGGGCTTGAAGTGTTGGTGCAGGAGTCCTGCAGTTTTGAGGAACATCAGTGCAACATGGGGCCTAGGGTTAAAGGAGATATCACTCCCATCCACCTCATGCCTTCCTATTAAGGCAGTCAAGGGGCCTTTTTAAAACAATGTCTCCTTTTTTTCTTTTTAATCCAGAAAATACTGACTTGTCAAAATTTAAGTGTTTGTAGTAACATAGACTTGTTTTCACCACCTGCTTCCTTGGGAAGTCTCGCAGTTATGGTAAAATTTCTGGTGGCATACACTTTCAGCTTACCCTTGAAAATGAGACAGTGCTATTGGTAGGGAAATCAAGTATGACTTGAATCTGACACCCCAATTACAGGTCACTGATTTAGATTTTTTCCTGGAGCATCTCTTTTGCCACATAGGTCTGTGGAAGTTGAAATGGTTTTTTTGTTCTTCACTGGGGGAGAGACCTGGAGGCTTCTTATGAAATAGAAATCTTGTTTCCTGGCCACCCTTATTTAATACTTGGTGGCTATTTTGCCAATACATTGGGGTGTGATTTAAATTTCCTTGCCCATCTCCTTGCATTTTTCTCCCCATCCCTTCCACTATGGCTGATCATATGTTGTGCCTGTCTCTCAAAGGTCTCATCCTTCAGCAAGTGATCTTCTTCATCTGCACTGCGGGATTCACTTTCCTTGTTGTCCTTCCTCTGCAGTCTGGTACACACATGCATCTTTTTAAGATCCTGCAAAATATGTGGTGAGTGCTCTTCCGGCTTGGTGGACAGCCTCGGGGAAGCATAGGACCTAAGAAACAGAGAATGGGATGACCTTTTTATTTAAGCCACAATATTTGCAGAAGCTGGGCAAACAATATCAAGGCAGAGCATTTGTCCTTGATGTGGCTGGGCTGTAAATGAGGTGAGGTTAATTTTGTCATGCTGTGATGTTCCACCTGCAGGTTGAAAAGCAGTGTTATGATGGGCAGGTAAATATGGCCCCTTCCATTGCAGAATAAAATTGGATCTGCCATGGTTAGGATTGTTCTGTGGATTTGGGATAGATGGCAACCATCTAGCTTGGGGGTGGGAAATTATTTGGACCTGTGGGTCGCATACGGAGTTTTGTTGAGCTGTTGCAGGCTGGGTCAGCATCCCTCTCCCTACCCTGCTCAACAGCTCATCAAAACTCCCTATGTGGAATGGGGTTGTAGGTGAGGCCAGGGTCGTGGGGCAGTGCCAGTGTGGGACCAGGGCCTGGGGCAGGGCCATGATCTACTGCCTGCATGCCCCTGCGATGAGCATGGATTCTGCAGGCAGAGATGCATGGGGACCAGGCCCTGTGCTGTCACTGCCCCAAAATCCTGGACCCAGCTCTGGCTGCAGCTCCTCACCCACCTGTGGCCCCATCCCATCTCCCTGGCCATGTACCGTGCTTGTGTGGCTTCTGGCAGGTCTCCATGGAGCCCCTGGGATCAAGGGGTGGTGATAGCGGGGGGTCGGGGCAGAGCTGTGATCCATTCCCTGCCCAGAGAATCGGGGCTTTGTCTTAGCTGTGGCCCCGTGCTGGCACTGCCCTGTGATCCTGGAGTATCTGTGGAAATTGGCTGGGAGATGTTGTGGCATGGCTCATGGCCAGGGAGATGTGATGGGGCTGCAGGCAGGCAGGATGCTGTGTCTGGGATCTTGGAGCAGTGACAGCACAGGGCCTGGGCCAGGGGCATGTAGGCAGTGTGTCACCACCCCAAGATCCATCTGCACCCACCCACGGCCCCATCCCAGCCACCCGGCTGAGCATCCTCCATGCGGGTCCCCCCCCCCCCCGGGGGGGGGGGGGGGGGGGGGGGG
>NW_017728996.1:48335444-48370018 GCF_001723915.1 Gavialis gangeticus | reverse complement strand
CCCCCCCCCCCCAGTGGTGAGTGTGGGGTGGAGGGGACAGGATGTCTGGGGAGAGTGGGGCTGGGTCCAGCAGCTGCAGCACTGGAAGGAGCTACTGTCACTGGTGCTGCTGGGAAATGGAGTCTAGCTGCCACTCTGCCCAAGTCCCGTTGCATATCCGGGGGTGGTGGGGCCAGCTGCATGCACCGTGGCCTTGGATCCCCCTGTGCCTGTACTGGATGGGACCAAGGGACCTGCCACAGGCTGGCCAGAATCCCTTGGTGGCCCAGACATAGGCTACAGGCCATTTTTTTGCCCACCCCTGATCTAGCTGCTGGCACAGACCCAAAGTGAAAAGAGAGATTCCTGTTCCAGTCGTGATTCCCCTGCTTGGGGGTCTCTTTGCTCAGAACCTAGTTTTGTGTCCAGTGATGCTAAACACCCACAGTGCCACACAGTGACTAGGGGAGTGATGGGTAGTGTGGTCTCTGGGAGCCAAGCCTTGATGCCTGTTCAAGAAGGCTGCCACAGGCATGCTTCTACCTCCACTCTGTATGTGCTTGTGTCTTGCCTGAGTTTCCCAGAACCAAACAAGTGTTTGTTGCATTGAGAAACGGGCCTAAGCTGCACACCTGTGGTCCAGATCAGAATCTCCTTGGAGTTTCAAGGATGCTTGGCTTGGGGCCCATCACTGTCTGCATTGACCTGATGATATTTCTATATGTTCATCTTCTCCTTCCAACTAAGCTGAGCCCCTTCTGTGGAAGTTGATTGGGTGGCAGCCCTCCCAGAACATGATTTTGGGAGCTCTCTTAACACTGATCCATACTCCTCCAAATGGGGAAGTACTACAGAATAATACTCAAGCAAGTGAACTGGCCTGAAATCTCTATGAAAACAAAGTTCTGGGTAAGAGGGTGGTGCAGATGTTCTCTTGGGGGCGGGGGAGCAGAAAGGCAAAGCCAGTCTTTGCCCCATTAAAAGGGTGTATTGAGCACTACCATCCACAGTAGTAGGTCTCTCTACAGGTTACAGTAGGAATGATTCCTTTCATCTCCCCTGAACCCCAGGCATCTTCAGGCCACGTCACAATCTGGCTTCAAGCATCCAGGCCATCTGCTCTTTAAGGGACTGACATAAGGAACATGCTGAATAAAATCTGCCCTCTCCCCAGTTTGTTCTTGTGTTCTTCCAGGCCCTTCTGTCTGATGCTGGTGGTTGCTGTCATTGTGCAGAACCTGGCTGCTCACTTTTGCTTCCTTGAAAAATGCCACCTGCAGAAGGAGCTGACCAACAGGTGAGAGGACCTCATCTGTGAACATGCTCTGCTGCCTTGTTTCTGGTTCTCCAGCAGTCATAAGACTAGTTGATTTATGGTTGGTACAGAGCTCTGAAGTCCCAGCTGTAGCTTTGAGCATAGTTGAATGCTGAGCACCTCTTGTCCTCTCTTTCTGACAATTGTCCAAAAGCAAACATGTGAACTTGCAGTTTTTTCTGGAACCTTAATTCATCCTGCATTTACTAGCAGATTCATGCGAGCTCTCCTGGCCTTGTGAACCCATTAGGTTTGCCATACCCATCCCAGACTTCCAGTCATTTAACCTCACCCATACAATGCTTGGCCAAGCTTTACCACAGTTTTTTTTCTTTTCATTACCAACATGGGGAGATTGAAACCAAGCTAGTGGTAGAGCTGTGGTAGAATGCCATATCTCCAGGCTTGTGGGAGAGTTGTGGGAGAATCATGAGGCCTTGCTGGGTCTGGTTTTAAAGGAACCATTAGAGAGCTCTTATATTTCCTAGATCTTAAGGCCAGAAAGGACAATTTTGACCAGTGACTGACTGTTGCTTAAGACAGTACAGAGGGGATTTCTTCCAGTTACTTTTGTAGTAAGGCTAATCTGCAACCTGGAGTAGTTGCCAGGAAGCCAACTCCTAGTATCTTGGAAGGCACATGAGATGTTGCTGGCTTATTTAGTCCCCTAGTGGGCAGATCTGCAAAGTCATTGGAGGGCAAAAGAAGCTGCAGAAACTCCCACTGTAGCCTACCCCAGCCATCTGGCTGCCTGAAATATTGAAGAAGAGCAGGGGGCTCCTGTCATGGACTAACACTTGGTATTGCTCTCTGGATCAAGTGGCATGATGCTGGATTGGGTTGGGTCCCTTGGCCTCAGGAGCCCCATAGATTTAATAGATTTCTAGGGTCAGAAGGGACCTTGTAGATCGAATCCGACCCCCTGCTCTAGGTAGAAAAGAGCGCTGGGGTTAAACCCCAGCTAGGTGCCTCTCTAATCTCTTCTTGAACACCTTTTAAGGTAGAGGAAAGTGCCACCTCCCTTGGAAGCCCATTCCATATTTTGGCAACCCTCACCATAAAGAATATATTCCTGATATCCAATCTAAATAACTTATTTCCACCTGTGCTTTATGCCCCCAGGCGAGCCCTCTACATCTTGACCTACCTGCTCTTCCCAATCAATGTCCTGGCAGGAATCATGGCTGGAATTTGGAGAATGGTCATTTCAGTGCTTTACAACGCCATCCACTTCTGCCAGCTGGACATCAGCCTACTGAACCGGGCCATTGAAGTCTTTGATCCTGGTAAGGGGGACAAGTTGATGTCCCTGAACCAGGCAGTCACTGCTGAGGAGCCAAGGCACAGTGCTCCCTCCACAGATCTCCATTGCCTTCCATGGGAGGAGCTCCTCCTAATTCCAGTTCTGCAAAGCCAGTGGGTACCCACAGGGATTGTGGCTCATGGGGCTAATTTGGCTAGTTACAAGGTGGCCTCTTGGATTATGCACAGGATGTAAACACCTAAAACTAATCTGATGACCCTGTGCATCTCAGGGAATAGGTGTAGGATGGAGAATATGGAAATGAAGTAACTTGGGTGGCCAGTTGGCCATTTTCTAAAAAGCAAGGGTGGGGGTGGTCTCATGGGAGCTGTGCCTGGGGTACAGCCGGGTATAGTTTGAGTTCCCAGGCACAACTGCAGAACTATCTACTATTGAAGATATTCATCTCTTTGAACCCTATGGGTTCCCCTCTCCCTTCTTAGTGAGGCTAAGTAGCACTTGGATGCTGTTATCTTGGCATGAATTCTTCTCCCTGGCTGGTGTACAGTGGCAAAATCTGAGTACCATTGTGGAAAGGGACAGGGTTTTCAGCTTGCTGCAGTCAAGCCTGTCCAGGGAATGTTCCCTGTATGAGGAGAGGGTAGCAGGGAGGTAATGATCCTGGCCCTCTTGGCGATTTGGCACTTGCTACATACTGGACTGAATGCGTGTGCATGGGTGGGTGCCCTTTTGGTCCCAATCTCTGTGTGCTCCATTCTGTGTCGCGGTATGTTTCTACCTTCAATGTGTATTAAACCTGCTGAGAACAAATCTTAATCCTCTACTTCCTTTTTTCTGCTGGGGATCAGGGTATGAAGCTCATGAGTTGCTATTCTCTGATCCCACTGGTGTGAATCCAAAAAGGCCCTACTAGCTTTGATAGAGTTGCTACCACTGTAAATCCAGACTGGTAGCTATGACTGAATTAGGTCTCTGTGACCTCCCACCTCCCCCAGCAATTTAATTTTTCTCCCCTCCTACATAAGAAAAAAACTGAAAACTGAGCACTCCATGCTGTGTGTGCGCGTGAGCATGCGCACACATGTATGCATAAGCTTCTCTGCATGCTCTTATGTGTGGACTGTTTCCCTCTAGGCTACCGCACTTACTGTCATTACTTGAAAATTGAGGTCAGCCAATCGCACCCGGTGATGAAAGCCTTTTGCTTCCTACTCCTCCAATTACGCAGCCCCAAAGGGCAGACTAGAATTGAACCAACTGATGTGGAAGAAGGTGAGATCTTCACCCTCCCCCAGCTATTGCCTGAATGCTAAGAAACAGCTAGCCAGCTGAGCGAAGTGCGATTTCCTTGTGATGGGAGTGGGAGGGAGCAACAGCTTTGGAGTATGTTTGCTAGTCTGTCTCCATCATGCATGCTGGCATTGCAAGAAGCCAGTGGGGAATCTTCCCATCTCTTATTCATGGGCTTGTCCTTTCATGTTTTCCCCCCCCCCCTTCCCCCTCCCATCACTACCAGGTTCATGCTTTGCCTGTCCTCCTTGGAGGGCCGGGGCTGGTCCCATTCTTTCGCCAAAGAAGCTGTCGGTGTGGTGAGCAAAGGGAGCATGGAGAAGTCAATAGGCTGTGGGCAGTCGCACCTCCCACCAAGGTGTACACATACACTTTCTGCACCATACTGAGCTCTTGCTCTTTGCCTCCCTGGCATGAAGTACCTGCCAAGCCTGGGGAGGATAACTGCCGAGTCTTTCCTGGTTCTGCCCTGCCAGACTACAGATTCCTCCTGTCCTCTCCCAGTGTGGTGTCAGGAGCATTGCTTTTCCCCCCTCCATACCCAAAGGTGCAGGAGATGAGTACCCCTCCACTCCCAGAGACGCATGGGAGGAGGGAGCTGATTGATGGTTTTTGTGCTCCTTCTCTGCAGGGATCCAGCTGATACACACCAAGAAGGTGACGCCAAGGCAGTCCCAATCCAAGCAGACCCGAGCCCGATGGTGGCTGGCTTACACCCTCCTCAACAACCCATCACTGTCAGCGTGCCGAAAGGCTGTTCTTTCTGATCCCACCGCCAACGGGACCAAGATGAGTCCTGTGACGCTCTGAATTGCAGAGCGAGCCACCCCTCATATTTGGACTTTGTTCCTCTGAGAAGGAACCTTAGCCTTCAGTCTTCACTTTCCGCCCTCTCTCCTCCTATCTTCGTGTGACCCACTGCTCTGCAGCAGTGACCTCAGATCTCTTTAGTTGTAGACTAAGACTGAACTACAACCACTTGGCTTCCTCTGAGATGAGAAGTTTTTGCCAAAGGGCCGCATGGAGCTGATGTGGACAAGTTACCTGCAGTTTTTAAAGCCAGTCTGAATATTTGCCCCTCACAGTATACATAGGAAGAGGCTTAGAGCCCTCTTGGAGCCTTTCGGGGTTGAGAGGAGTGAGTGTGCTGGGCCTTGGCATTTTTATCCTGACTTCAGTCTTCTGGGCACTGTTGTATCTCTGTTACTGGGAGGAGGGGCTACAGGGCTGAGGGGCATTGGCCAAGGGTGTCCTGCTAGCTGGCACAGTGGACCTTGGCCCTACTTAAAAAGCTCCATTCCCTTTTCTTCCTCAACCAGTTTCTGCTTTTTAATTTTAAATCCAAATCCGTTACGACACATTCTCTAGCAGCATTTTTTTTCCCTGGCTGGCTTGGAGTCGAGATGTCTGTCTCCATTAGAAGAAAAGCTGTTCCACTAGGTTGAAAAGCCCAGTGCTAAGGAGATGCTCAGGAAGACTTTCCTGAGTGATAGGAAGAAAAGGATGTGGAGCCTCTTAAAATTAACTAAAAAAAAGAAATTTATACTTTTTTAAAAATGTTGGGTTTTTTTCATATCCTTTTTTCTGTGGATTTTACTTTATCCCAGGCACACTGGGTCTTACACACAGATCTAAGGTTTTACAGATTTGTGCAAGCTTTAAAGTTATTCCCTCCCCTCTGCCTCCAACAGGATGCTGCATTATATAGATACTCTACAGTCTTCACATCTTTCTTTTCTTTTTTCTCATGTCCTATTTGCATTGTTGCCTCTGGCTATCTGGATAAACTGGAGGCCTTTCTCACCCCATTTCTTCACCCTATGCTTTAAAAAAAAGTAAAGCCAGCAGGTTTTTTGTTTTAGTTTTGATCTGTCTGGTGGGACATGGGCAAGCGAGTGAGCTGAGCTAGAATTCGTAGAGTACGGAGAGTTGAAATTCATTTACATGTTGAGGTGGACATAATAAATATGTCTCATTCCTACTATCTTGAGAGTGCCTGGTCTGTTTTTGGTCTTTGTACTTTCTTACAACAGCTGAGGTGGCTACATGGGGGTAATGGAGGAGACTGCACTGCGTGTAGAGGAGAAGGGGAAGAGCCCGTCTGTGTAGGCAGCTCCTCCCATAGTTGCTACTAGCCATTCAGGGGCATATTTGCTCTACAGCAGTGGGAGGCAACCTCTTTTTGGTAGGCAAGTCGCAAGCTAAGCCCCACATCTTCCCTAAGTGCCACCCCAGCCCCCTTCCCCTACCAGATCTACTGTTGTGCTTCCTGCCTGCTCTGCTCTGTCCTATCTGCTGCTCTTTTCCCTGCTCCCTCTTGAATCTGCTGTATGCCACATAGGTGGGCTGCCCATGCCACTTGTGGCAGGTGTGCTGCAGGTTGGCCACCCCTGACTATTATACACTTTCAGCCAGGCCAGAGGGAGCCACTGTGGCGTGTTCCCAACACTTAGGGCTGACAAGACTTGACTTATTGGTCCTAAAGTCTCAAAGGCTGCAAACCTTTATACCAGAGGCGGGCAATTATTTTGGGCGGAGGGCTGCTTGCTGAGTTTTCGCAAGCTGTCGAGGGCCACATGACAGGCAGCCAGGGGCAGATAAATATTAAATTTCTAACTTTTTTTTTAGGGGCCCCATGAGCCAGATAGAATGACCTGGCAGGCTGCATTCAGCCCACAGGCCACATTTTGCCCAATCCTGTTTTATAGTATAGCTCTTCATGGGCTTGTTTTTTTTTCTTATCAGAATTGCTTTCCCATCTGAAAAATGGGTTTTGTGCTGGGGGAAAAAATAATCCATTCTCCAAAGATGAATGCGTTCAAACAGACATGTCTGAACTTTGAAATGCCTCATGGGTGCCTCATGGAAACTGTAGTTTGAGGACAATGGGAGCATCAGAAGCCCAATGTGCTAGGTTCCCTACCAAAAACTTCATGTCCCATAATGCCTTGTAATGATGTATCGCTTCCCTTTACTAGAAGGGAGGATTATGTATCATGGGAAAGGAAGTCTCTCCAGGAAGCCCAACATCCAGGCAATGGGAGCAGGAGGCATCCCAGCTACAGCTCCCATGAAGTGCTGCAAGGCCAGCTCAGAGCCCAGATACTCTGTTTATTGCTGAAGGCTTCCCATGCAAATTGGAGTTAAAAGCCCATTTTCCAGTTGGAGCTCTTCTGATTTTTACAGCCAGATGGGATACTATGGTCACCCGCAGAGACCTTTCTGCAGTGTCTCCTGCTTTCAGCCTGTAACTTTTGAGAACCAGAGAGAGATGGTTCAACCATTGGCACCTTTTCAGCCTAGCTCAAAATAGCCCCCATCCCTTGGTAAGCAGTTGCAATGGTTAATTACTCTTTCTGTTAAAGCTTGGCTCCTAATTTCCAGTCTCGGTTTTTCCAGCATCAGTTTCCAGCTACAAGCCTACATCGTGCCCTTTTTTTCCGTTGGAAAATAAGCAGGTGAACAACTATAGTTTGGAGACCCTGACTAAGGTCTTGTCCTCTGCAGAGAAGTGAGGACATGCCTTCAGCCGCATTAGGCAGTGAAGGCTGTGGTGTGAACCTTCATCTAAGAGATGAATTGGGTTGGGTTTGCAAGTTGCCCACCATCTCGTTCTGCTAGGACCAGGTGTGTTCCAGTTCAGGTGCTGCCCATAACATCAGTCTTTTCTTTCCCCCTCACCCTGATCTGTTGTGAAATGCTGTGCTGTGGACCCACAGTGATCTGGGAGCGGTAGGTCTGTCCATGCCAAACCAGTGCAACTCTGAGATGGAGTTGGGTTTTTGTCCCTTGACTCTTCAACCTGCTACTGCTCATAAGCTGGAGGAGAATTTGGGGGGGGGATGGTGTTGACTTACAGTCTCCAGAGAACTCCATAAAAAATATGTGCTCTCATGGTGAGAGCAAAGAGGCAGGGACAATTTGCTCCTGGCTCTAGCGCTCATTTGCTGGGTGATCTCTTGGGATTCACTTCACCTTGCCATCACTCATGCAACAAGATCTGCCTCTCCTTTTGTAAAGAGGCTGCAGGTTTCCTTTATGAGGGAGAATGCCAGAGAAGTATGATATACAGGTTGTAGCTGTACTGGTCTAGAGGAAAAGGCGATCAGGACTTGTAGTAGAGATGATATCTTTTATTAGACCACCAAGATTTGTGCAAAAAAATGTTCTTTAATTGCAAGCTTTGGGGCACAAACACCCTTTATCAGGCATTGGAGAAAAGATTGTAAAATTCTCTTGGGTAGAAAGTTCATATTTCGTAGAGAAGTATGGAGTTGGATTACTATTGGTGTTATAACCAGTGACTGACCTCTGTGTGGGAATTTTATATTTTGAGTCTTGCATAAAGTAATCTCTATCTGGGCAGCAACTAGGCACTTGCAATACCATGCAAATTAACTCTTTAATTGCTGTTCTTTGTCTTTGGGTGTCTCTGTTCGTCTGTGGTCCAGACCAGAGAAGAGTGGGAGTATGTACTGTGGTATCTGGCTAATATTCTCCAGGAATATTAACACTAATAGGTGACCTATTTAAATGTCCCTCCTTTAAAGCATCCTGTGTCTGCCACCTGTTTCAGATCCCTTTGCTTTTATTGTTGAAAATGATTCCATATGCAATTTAAAAAAACCAAAACAACAGACCATTGCACTGAAGTCATAGACAAGAGTCCCGTACACTTGACAGGGGTCTTTTAGAGCCTTAATTTTTAGCTGTGTGAATTATTGTCATGGGCCAGATATCTGGGATGTGTAGGATAGCATTTAGGAGCGAGACGATGTTCCTTACATGGTTAGGTTGGTGTGCAACATCTCCACAACAAAGACACTAAAGTATGAAGGAGAAGAGTTTTCTGATGATCTCTTAAATGTTGTAAGTTGATGTGGGCACCAGATAGTCCTTTCATGTTTGTGTGGGATCTACTGCCATGGGGGCCTAATGCATGGTCAGGACCCCAAAGTGCTATTGCTATTCAATCCTCCAGATTAATGGAGATGAGATAATTAAGTGAATAACATTTTTACACACACTGCTTTAGTTGGCACTTTTGCCACTGTATTGCACAAATTGATTTATATATGCAATTGATATATCAGCATTTGGTTTCAATAGCTTTCTGCCAATTTTTTAAAGTAATATGATTCCATGGCAACTCTGGCACTAGGGACTTCATGTGCGAATGAAAAAGGTGCCCGACAGTCATGGGAAAGAACTCCTGCTAACTCCTGCAATCTCTGTGGAGGAGAAAGAAGTATGTTCCCTGCCTCTGAAGGGTTTTGCACATTCAGACCAGGAGGATGGGCGAGCCATTGTCAGTTCTTGATACTTCTACTGCGAGTCTCATGTATAAAGTTGCCTGCTTGTATCATGCAAGACCTTCATGAATTGAGGCTTCTTCCACCAGCCTATAAGGGTAGTAGCTGCAGAGGCAATAGATATCCTTTATTTAGAGGGAGGACTCCCCTCCCTGCCCCCAATATGAAATGGCTTGCTGAACATCTGAAACTGCAGGGCTTTGAGGTTTTTCCCTGCAGTGGCAATCACTTGTGTGATTCATTGGATGTCCCCATTCATAAAACCCCTAAGAAACCCTAGAAGCTTTCAAGAACTTTCCATTACTCACGAGGTTCTTTTAATAGGATTGGCATTTAAGCCAAGGTGGAGTTTTGTGGAACTTTGTCTACTTCTGTTTTGTAGTCTATCCTAGATCCACCAAGCCAGGACACCTCTGATATTGTGAAAGCACTGGGCATAGGTCAGAGGAAATCATGGCCCTGCTTAACATCAGTGGCAAGACTTCCATTATCTTCAACAGACTTGAGGCTTTGTCCTAAGGGGGATTTCTATTGTTGCCTAGTCTTGCAATGACTTTGTACCATGAATCTCTTTGGGTTTCTGTATTCATGAGCATTAGTAATATTTTTGAGACATTGGGCCAAACTGAAACCGAATGTAACTCGGTTCAAGACACTTTTACTGGCTGTGCATTTACATGTCCCCTGATCAGAATTTGGTCTATTATCTTAATTGGGCCATGCTTTGCTATCTGGTAAAAGTCCAGGACACTTTCAAGGTCCCGTCATGGGACCTTGGGAACAGTCATGGGAACAATCAAACAAAACATGGAAGTGTCTGGTGTAGTTCTGCATGTAATGGGGCTCCATGTTTATGAATGAGATGTATTAATATTGCTAATAACTGGAAGCATAAATTGTGATAGCCAGAACCAGAGGGGTTAATGAACAAATTATTGCAAATAATATCTGCTTCTTGGAGGCATCTGTACAATAGTATAATGGTTAATATTAGCCAAGGAAATGCTTGCAAGATTATAACCCACAAAATGTACCCTGTCTGTCAGAAGTATAACCACAATGTTAAAATTAACTGTCTGTACCAATCATAAGACTAACATGGGCCCCAAGAAGCGGAACTAGAAAACAGAACTGCAAACTTTAGCTGACCTAATGGTTCTTGCTTTAAAGGTCAGTCAAAATGACAAACCTGACCACAAGGTATAATTAACACACTCCAAAAAATTCCAAAGAGGAAGTAACCAGGTGAGTTGGACTTAGGTGGAGTAAATGCTAATCTTAAGCCTCAAAGTGATGTGGTGTGATTTGCTTATTGAATAAGCTCAAGTTTAGGCAGTAACCTCTTATGATGATTTTTAACACCTTTCAATCCCATAGAGTAACAACTGTAGAGTAAGATTGCAAGTGGCTCTAAAACCAACAGATTAGCATAAGATAAGGTATAAAAAAAAAAAAAACATGCACGTCAGGTGACCAGTAGGAAGAACGGAACAGAACGGTCATTGCTGTTCCAAGCCTGGACTCCAGACTCCTGGTGTGAGTGAGAATCAGATCCTGACCAGGGAACTTTCCTGGTACTCCCTCTGACATCGTTGACCGGGGAAGCCTGACTTCGCTGGAACAACTTGGCTGTACCTGGCACTGAGAGACTGTTGATAAGTTGCCAACCAAATGGGAACTCTGTCAATTTGTCTGTTATTATCACTGCCAACTCTTAACTCCTATTGTTGTATTGACTGTTTATTAGAATAATCTTTGTTAACTGTTATGTATAAACCATATTTTGCTGCTAATGTATATTTTTGCTGCTATAAGTAAAATTTACCTTTTACTGTTATAAGTAAAATTTGTCTTTGCTTCACTCCCAACTTCACCTCCTCGATCCTGAACCAAATGGCCCAGTGGCTGATATATTCGCAGCGCCCAGTTGTCCTGTGACCAAATTGATATGCTCACAGCACCCAGTTGGCCTGTGACAAATAGATGACACACAAGTGCTGACGGGGGGGGAAAAGGATGCAACTCTGTGCTGTCACTGCCACCCCTGCTGCTGCCAGGAGTTGGGTCCAGCCAACCTGCAGCCTTATGCCCCAGAGTTGGCACAGAAATCACTCTGCCACTGCCACCCCCACTGCTGCTGCTGCCACCCCCACTGCTACCACTCCCTGGCTCTGGCCAGGCTTCAGCCCCATGCTCTGTGCCCTGCTGTTGGTGCAGAAATCTAGGGGGGGCACGTGCCCCCATCCCTCCTGATGCATCACCTACAACCTGCAGCAGGAAAGCTGTGATTTAAACAGGAAAACCTGGCAAATAAAGAGCGTTTTACCTTTTTGGAGACTAACCAAAAAGGCACTAGCAAAATGTCTGTAAAGTTGCTGAACTTAAATGTTTTTATGTGGGATATTGCATCAGTGTAGGGATTACTTAGTATGTCTTTCTAAAGACAAGCTCTATTTTTGCCTGTTCTCTTGTACCCATACCTGTGCCTTTCCAATGGGGACCCAGAGCTGATGGTCTCTCTTTGTGTTAGTCTCCTTTTTACAACCTTGTTTTAGGTGAATAATTGGGAGAGAGTAGCTGTAGATCTGAACTGAAGAGGCAGCCCATGTAGGAATGGAAATTTGTTTTTAAGAAACTGTAATAATCCTCTTCCTGCACTAGAACAAACACAAGCATCTTCCTTTCCTACAGCAATTCTTCACTGGGGCTGACCTTCTACAATAAATTACACCCAAGGTCAGTACACACCATGCAGCTTGGTATGGGATGGCTGGTAACCAAAACTCTAAAGCCAGTCCCTATGTGTAAACTTATGAAGTGCCCACAGTGCAAAGTATCGTATCTTGGTTGGAAAAATGGGGGGTCTTGGGGCCCAATTTAAACTTGTATGTGGAAAACTCTTTTCTCCTTGGCCATCTCTGACCGCCTCTATGCCTGCATGCATCTCTTAATTAACCTTGCAAATTTTTTAGCTTGGAGGCAGCTCCTGAAGTTGTGCAATCGATATGAATTTCAACTATTTTCCCCCCAACCCCAAGTTTCTAGTGAGTTCCAACAAAAACTTTTGTTTGAAACTTTGAAATCAGAAAATGTTGGTTTGTTTGAAAAATGTGGGTTGCCTTTGCAAATCGGATCCATTTTGACACCATTTTTTCATTTGATAAAAGATTTTTGATGTATTTTCAGTCAAGTTTGGGGGGAGGGGTGTTTCAGTTTTGAATTGATTTTAAGTTGTTCTGGTTTAATCTATTTCTTTTTACCTGCGTACATCATATAAGAGGCTTTGAATTCACTGGCAGAACCTTTCAAGTCTCGTCAAAGTAAGTGTGTTCTTGAATTTTTTGTTCTGCTGTTGGTTTTGCAGTGTTGAGCTTTTTGCTAATTTGGAGTAAATGCTTTTGTCAGGGCATGGAAGGGAATTCTATTTTCTGATATACTGGCAGCCACCTCCCTCACCCTTCTTTCCCTTTCCACCTCCTTTACTGGAGGGCAGCTGTAGCCTGTGGTGAGACTGGGTCACAAGCACCTGGCCTGCTTCTCTAAAATGCCTACATCAGTAATGACCAGTCATGTAGCATTGTCTACCTGGGCAGACAGCCTCCTACCAGAGCTCCCAGAAGTGAGAACAGTTCCATAGGGCTGTGTGATAGTTCACTTCGCTGTTTTGTTTTGACACTGTGTCAACCACTGTCAAGGTCAAAACAGCAAGATCGGAGTGAAACGAAGGCCTTCGAAATAGCCTCGTAACAAAACAGTGAGGACTTTGTATTGCCTTGAAACAAAGCACTGAGGACCTTGTATTGCCATTCAGATATGTTACAACCAGGGCTTTACTACAGGGGAGTTCAGCGGATGTGGATCCACTCGAATATTCCCCCAACGAGGGGCTGGCATTGTGTTCTGCAGTCTCCTTGGAGAGGTAGTTCTCTTACCCCATAAATAACTGCTCGAGGGAAGGTTTGTTTTGTAGAATCATTTATTTCAATTGGTACCTTTTCAGCTGTATAATTATGAAAAGGACAATGTAACGTGGATACCAGGATATTGCTATAGCTCTTTGGAGGGGGTGGAGGGTACTAGCAAGAAAACAGGGAAAGAGAGCTTTACGCATCTGAGAAACACCTGTACAGTGAGGGAGATGGAGAATGCCCTGATTTGCCTTTGTAGAACATCTGGAGCTTCCATAACTTCCTTCAGATAGTGGGAGATATGGAGAATGAACTGTCTATGGCTTCCTGGGTCAGTGTGCGATAAAGTATATCTGGTCTCCCCAGTACCGTGTGCTAAATCCTGTTAGAATGAGTAGGAGTACAATTCATTTGCAGACTTTCTCTTGCATGTTGTCTTTTCTTTCGCTTTCTCATCCTGGCTTTTTTCCTGTAGGGTCTTCAGGGCCCATATGCTTAGCACCCATTCAGAGATGAGCATTGGGCATGGTTTGGTGGGTGAACTAGGGGAGAAGAGATGAGGATACCCAGACTCTGATAGGATTGGGCCCCTTCAGAGCCCCTTTGCCTGCTCCTGAGGGAACAGCACTATGGAAAAGATCCCCAGCTCCTAGCCAAGAATTATGATCAATTTGGTGTAAAACTCTGTGCTGAAATCTCATGGCCTCTGCTCCAGCTCAAACATGTTCGTACCCAGTACCACATACAAAACAGCTCCATCCATGTATCTGTCTCATGTCATCTAAGTGGACTCATTAGAAATGCAACAAAACTCTTTTGCAATAAATACCCATGAGAACTGGCCTGTTTGGTTATGAGACTGGGCATATAGGGCAGCAGTGGAGAAGGGGAGACAGGGCAGTGGAGAAGGGATCTGCTGACGAAGCTTGCAAGGTGGGCAAGGTCAGTTCTATCTTTTCCTTCTCTTGTGGATCATAAGCCTCCTATGATGGAGGTCTCAGAGGCCCCTTCCTCCTGAGTAGGTCTATGAACACTAAAAAGTGCATGGTACTCTCTAGTCATAGATGACTCCTTATGCTCCTACTGATCGATATGCATCTGGCATGATGAAAGGAAACACCCGATTGGCTAATTGGCTGTCTGACCATCTTTAATTGCCACTTGGACTTAGGGTTAAAAACTGACTGTGAAACCAATGGATGTTTTGCTACTGACTTCTACAGAGCTAGGATTTCACCCCAGCTCCTTAATGGAAAAATGGAGTTTTTGGTTTACCTGAACCATCCTGCAGACCTGTCTGAGATGTCCTGCAGTGCTGAACATCTGCTGAATTCTAAAATGGATGTGTATAAAGATGGGTTATACTTGTTCCACAAATGCTGCCATGATTTCTTAACCAGCATGTTAATACCAGAGATGATTTGAGTGCTCTGGAACTGGCAGATAAACTTAGGACCTGAACCTGGATTGCCATATGGCTATTTTAACCCAATAGGCCGAACCAAATACCCACCTCTGAATGTCACCAAAGGAAGGTGTGGAAGTCAGACCTGAATTTGGTTGGTGGACCTGTCCTTGACCAATGCCTCCCACAGCACCCAGCAGCTCAGTAGATGCATCCACTATGGTGACAGAAGTGCGACAGAACTAGAGTGAGGCTCTTTGATGTTTCTTCTAGCAATAAAGAAGAAAGACGAAACAAAATAGGCGAGCCCAGAGACGGGGCTGAATTGGAGTCCCGCTGTTACTGCTCTTTGACTCTGCAGGGTTGTGATAAATAATCACAAGCTTTTCTCCAGCCTTTGAGAAATCAGTTGGGTCTTCTTGGTAGCAGCTTTTGCCTCTGTGCTGGCTGGCTTGGGGGTGATTTCTAAGCAGGTCTTCCGCTGGATTCTCTGAGCTGGCCAAAGCCACATCAACTGAGACCTCACGAGTTCCAGCATCATTGGTGGCCAGGCAGGTGTAAGTACCTTCATCTTGCTTGCTGAACTTGGGGATGGTCAAGGTACCGTTCTTGAAGGTCAGGAAGTGCTCTTGACTCTGCTTGGAGCGCCCACTGGGGAGGTCATTCCCATCTTTTTCCATATTGGGCCCATTTTTCTCTGTTTGTTGGTTGGAAGGCTGAATTTTCCAGCTGATTTCTGGCTGGGGACTACCTGTGACGCTGCAGTGCAAGGTGAGTGTGAGCCCATCGTAGAGCACAGTGTTGTCCAAGTTGGACTGGTAGGTCAGCTGCATGGAGGGAGGCACACACTGCAGGTCAGGGATTTTCCTCAGGGGAATGCCTCTGAGATTGTCTGGGGCTGCACAGCTGATGGAGTCCCTCTCTGGAAGGGAAATAGAGGTATTCTCAGTCCAGTTCCTCAGCCAGAAGACTTTACAAGAGCAGTTGAGTGGGTTGTTGTGGAGCTGTAGCTGTGATAGCGAAGTCATGGCATCAAATGTCCCTTCAGCAATGGTGGTGAACTGGTTGTCATTGATCCACAGAGACCTCAAGTCTTTCAGGGCCTGGAAGGCCTCTGAAGGCAACGTGGCCATGTGATTGTTGTTCATCTTCAGGATCTGCAGGGCACTGATGTTGTGCAGATCCTCCCAGGGGAAGTCCACGATCTGGTTATGGCCAAGATCCATGTTTTTCAAATCTGCCAGCATGGCGAAAGTGCCTTGCTCAATGGTGCTGATGTGATTGTACCCCAGCCAAAGGGACTGCACCTCCATGACCTCCATGAAGGAGCTCTTCCGCAGGGAGGTGAGCCTGTTGGCTGAGAGGGTGAGGATTATCACGCTGCGGGGCAGCCCCAGGGGCACATCCTGGAGATCCCGGTAAGCACATTCTGCCAACTGGCGCCCATTTTTTTTTTCTATACAAGTGCAGATCTCTGGGCAGCTAACGCTCATCCCAAAGAAAGCTGCAATGCATAGGAAGAGCAGGAGACCCATCGCCTCTCCTGTGCATAAAGAGATGGAGGAAGCTATTAGTTATTTTGCATAATTTTTGTCAAGGCATCCCTGCTGCTCTGCTCCAGTCTGATCTGAAGCAGCATTTTCCCTTTGGGTTTTTCTTTAGCCAAGTTATAACGGGGAGCAGCAGGCAATAAAATCATGCATATGGCACTGCAGCATTTTTTTAAACTATAAATGTGATGAAGAGGATATTAAATATTCCCTGATCTAAACAAAGTCTTGATGTATGAATAACATATCGTTAGCACAGAGAAAATTGCAGCTGGTCAGGGCATTTCCAATGAATCACTTTTGTTCAATGGAAAACAATTTTTTCAATTAAACTAATATTTGTTTCACCCCAAACGCATACATTTTTAAAAGCAATCTTCTGCTTGGGGTGGAGGGGCAGGGGGTAGGGGTAGGTTTAAATTATCCCATATCAGCCTTCTCGGACACATTTTGAAACGCAGCTTTTCTTTCAACGTTTACTTACATTTATGTAAATGTTCTAAGTGATCAAGATCAAAATTAAAGCAGTGTTCCAGACAATTGAAGTATTGCGTTTCAGTACATTCATGAAATGTTTGTGAAAATACAATTTCACTGAAAATGTTGGAAGTTTGGCTTTTTGTTCTGATTCAGAATGAAAACATTTAAAAATCTCTCCTTTTTTTATGCGCTGGGCAGTTTCATTTTGGGATTAGCAATGATGAAAATATGTCTGGCTTTCTAAAATATGTTGTTGTTTTTTCTTTCGGACCCCCAGTTCCTATCTGTAACATAGTAACGGTGACGCTTCCTTGCTCTCATTCTTTGTGATCTATTCAGATTGTAAATTGTTTGGGGTGAATGATGGATTGCTACTCTGTGTTTGTATGGCATATAGCACAATGGGGTCCTGATCTCTGGGGAAGGCCTTTGGGGAGCTAAATAATAGTTAACATTGATTAACCAAAAAGCAGCCTGGATTTGCCTCTACCAGTTTCAGAAGGGGAGGCAGAATTCCCCTTTTTCCGCCCTCCCCTTGCCAAGTTTACTCACTGTCTTCTGCCCTCACTGTGTAATGGAGGATTGTGTTGGAAATAAAGAAAGCAAATGGTAAGTGTTGTAATGTCACAATGACCATGTGGTTTGCAAAAGCAGGGAAGGGGAGAAGAGTGACATTGCAAAAGAGAGGACTGATTTGCCAAATTGGGAGACTGAGAGGATGAGGGAAAACACAAGGCTCAGTGGTTTTGATCACTAGAGAGAAGTTAGGTGCTTGGCTCCAATCTGTCTGCATCTGTCAAAGACAGAAGTGTTTTACACTAATGTTATGGAGTTGTATCATACTCGGTGGATTTTCTGATCTGTTCGGAGAGGGTGGCCACATTATCGCAGCTTCCTGGACTGCTCTTACGTGCAGACGTGAAGCTGCTAACGTACAGTGTACGATTGCATTAACAAAATCTTTGTCAAAGCTGGAAATCTTACTATTTTGAACTGTTTCTTCAAAATTAAAAGCAGCAGCGTCTTGACAAAGACAAAACAAAACAAAAAATGCATCATCTTCAGACAATGATGCTGTTGTGAGTCACTGGCTTTACGCTACAGAAACCTCTGTCTGAATGCAATAGGTACAAACCCATTAAACAGCTTTTAAAGCCCTATAAAAGAATTCAAATGATCTGGTGGCATCATATTACCCAGGTCCCTGTGGCCAAATTCTTGATCTAGGGGCAATCTATAGCAATGTTTTTAATTTCAGCGACGTCGTGCTGGTGTTGCAGTGCTGTAGCTGGAAGCAAGGCCTGGCTCTTTCTCGGCTACTTTAAACTCTACGACAGGTGAACACGTGTGTCACAAGTGGCATGGGCAGCCTCTGTGAGTGGTGTGTGGCAGATGAGAGGGGGAGGCAGCGCAGTGGTAGATAGGGTAGGGAGCAGAAAGCAGAGCAGCAGCCTGGGCAGGGAGCACAAAACAGAGCAGGAGATGGGGCAGAGGAAGGGGATCAGAGTGGCACTTGGGGAGGCTGCAGGGCTAATATGTGGCGTGCCTGCCAAAAAAAAGTTGCCCTCTGTTGGTCTAGTGGATAGATAAGAGCCTTTTACTCTTCGATTCTCAAAGCGAAAGTTGCACCTTCTAGGGTGCTAGGTAGCTTCTGCTCCCAGGGTTCATTCAGCAATTCTACATTACTAACAAACTGGTCTGAGAACAGGCTGCAACTCTGATTGTTCACAAGCAGGGAGGTGAGCTGATTTCACTGACCGATGTGAGCACCTGGAGTAGGAAGGATGGCCTGGTGCAGAGGTGGCTAATCTGTGGCATGGACAGATCAGGGAGCAGGCAGGCAATGCAGCAGCACATAGGGCCAGGAGCAGAAAGCAGAGCAAGAGATTGGGCAGGGGATGAAGATTGGAATGGCATTTGTGGTGGGCATGGGGCTTAATTTGTGGCATGCTTGCCAGAAAGATTGGCTCTATAGTTATAGTGTTTAATATTTATTTTGTGTTTTTCCCTGATCCTGGGGGGGCAGGGGGAGATAACCCCATCCTGTTCAGGATTTCCCATTCAAGCTTCTGGTGTTGCATTACTGTAAAGCTACTAAGAGGCCCCAGCTGAGATCAGGATCTTATTGTTTTAGGGGCTGTACAGATGCACAGGAAGTATCGGGCATCGCCCCAAAGAGCCAACACACTAACTAGACAAGACAGTCGAAGGAAGTCTGATATTTTTTGCTTTTAAGAAGCCAGGAAAAGGAGGTAAACGACTTCCCTCAGGGCTTACTGGGACTATGAGGCAGAGCCAGGAAAGGTCTGGAGCAGTGGTTTCTATCTTTTTTTTTCATTAGCAGACCCCTAAAAAAACTTGAAGGGAGATACCTTCTGAATTGTAAATGTGGGTATTCACATACTATTTATTGATTGTAGTCCTCTTTCACAGACCCCTTAGACATAGTCTGTGGACTCCCAGGGATCCAAAGGCCACAGGTTGAAAACCATTGGCCTAGAATCCACGTCCCCTAAATCCCAGCCTAGAGTGGAGTTATCTGTTCCTTTTACTAGTCTCTTTTCCTTGGTCCCTGTTGGAGTGCGATCCAAAGTTTCCACATCTGTGTCCTTTATTGTGTACTGCCCTCGATGACATGGTTAGCACAATTTTGGAAGGGCTGGTGATGAACTCATATGCTTCCTGTGAGGCAGTGCCGCAACATCGCACCAGACATTACTCAGAGCAATATGCAGGTCCGTGGGGAATTGTGAACTCGTGTGCGACACCTTTTGCTCAGTTCTCACATCCCAAGCAACTGGGCTATGGGTACTAGGATGAATGATTACTGGGGAGGTGTTTGCCTGCCAGAGCAGCCCCCTGATGCTTAGGGGCCTGCCTCTCACTGAGTCCCCTCTGTGCCAGGACATAATGCCCAATGCCCATTGCCTTACTAGTGCCCACCTGCCCTCTACGCTCTGGGGTGCACACACTCCAGAGAAGAGAGTTTATAGGGAATAAAACTAGTGAGAGAATTTTTGTGGAAACCATGTTGTTTAGAAAGTCCTGCTTTGATTAAATAAAGTTGCATGAAATTGTATTGATTCAACTGGAATTTGTTTCTTGTTTAAAAAAAAAAAAAAAAAAAAATTGGGATTTGAAGTTTTCAAAATGTTCTCATTCAACATATTGAGAACAAAGGAAAAAAAAACCTACTGCAAGAGGACTGGTTGCTCAAGTGGGGTTTTTTCCCTCTGTTTTGCATTAAAAAGTGTGCTGATCCAAGCAAAATACATTCCATTTTTAATCAAAAGGAAATGAGTCAGTCAACCCCAAATAAAGTCTTTTCAGACTTTAGTCATGCCTTTTTTTTTTAATTCTGATTTTTGGATAGTAACATTTTGAAATGTCAAACTTTTCTTGTAGGATCCTTACCTGTAAGCAAGTTGGACATTTTTTATTTCAGTTTCACTTTGCCTTATCCATGAAACTGCAATGAAAGTATCTTAATATCAATATTGATAATACAAATATTCAGTGTAATTAATTTTTATTTTTATAAAGTGTGGGGCCCCAGGCAGTTGCCCGGTTTGCCCTCCCCAAAGGCCACTATTTCCCCCTCTGCATGACCAGCTTGGGGATGGGTCGTGCCCCCTTCATGCTGTGGGGCTAGGCCCCTCCCACCCACTCCCCTGGCATGGCTGGATTGGGGTTGTTCATGCCCCTTCCCCCCTCCCCCCAACTCCAAAAAAAACAAGTTATGGCCAGACCAAGTCCCCTTGCCCCATGTGTCTGGTCAGGGCTGGCCTGCCACCAGCCTCCTCTGGGCAGCCATATGGCACCTGCTGTGCTCCCCTCCAGATGCCAGATCAGGACGTCCAGCCAGATCCAGCCCTAGGACAGACTGGGCACTGCCCATCCAGCCCACTGGGTGAAAAAGTTGATCATTACGGCCAATAGGCAGATGTAACAACTCTGTTGATACCGGCACATGCAGCGATGAGGCAACTGTTACATCTGTAGTAATTGTGTAACTAGGGCTGGGTGACCAGGGCATCAGTTTTTTAGTTTTTGAGAAGGTGAAAGAATAACACTGGATGCTGCTACTGGCCTGGCCACTATTGTGAGGTCTACTGTTACTGCCGCCCAGCATGCAAAACCTGCTTCTTCTACCTCTGATCTTCCTGATTCTCTGTTGGTTCAAATGCAGCAGAACTGTTGCAATTTTAATCCTGTTTCATTTAGAGTTGAAGTTAAGGAGGTTTAGCTCACTTGTGTCCTGCAGGATCAGGCAGACATAAGACTCACAGTAGCAGCTCCCCCCTCCTCTCCCTTTTTAAGGTGATTTTAAAGACACATTTATTCATAGCTGTTCTCAACTTCTCAGTCTGTATGCCCCCCATACACAGTTTTCCATGCCATTTGAAGCATACCACCAGATTAGTTTTGTAATTTCTGGTCAGCAAAGGGTGCCATCCTCCAACTTTTACTGACGCAAAATTACTTGGCACATCAATGGACTTTGGCTTAAAGTCAGGATTACAGAATCGGTCAAACAGTAACATCTGCCTTTGGATTCTTGGAGCCAGTTTAGACAGCAAACTTGCATGCAGCACGTGTGTGTGATTTTTCTTCATCATTTCTATGCTATCAAAGTCCTACCATAGCTACGAGTACCAGCATAAAGATGCTTTTATAGAGATTATTTTGCTTCCCAAGAGGGTTTTGCTAATGTAGCTGTCCCTGCAAATCTTCCAAGCATAGACCAAGTATCGGTCACATTTCAGTACATGTGTTCACGCTAGAATCGACAATTGTGTTAGTTAACAATGCCCTTACGCCTGCAGGCTGATCTGGTTCTAGTTTGTCTTAAACCAATGCTGGAAACCTATTCATTTCTTACAGTAGGGCTAAGAAGAGGCAGTCATTGATGTCTGTGCCCTGTTTTTGCTCAAATTCCCAGTCGTGGCTTATAGTCCACTTGGGTTATGTGGATGTTTCCTGTGCACCGGGGAGAGAGAAAGCAGGCTGGCAGTGAGGGGTGTTGGAAGCAGTCTTTGAAATATGGCTCTGCTGACTATAAAACTTTCTTTTTCTCTCATCTGTTTCTAGTTCTCCGGTCCCTTCTCCCCCCTCCTCCTGCCTTCTTACCGCTGAGGCCCTGTGCTTTGCTCGTCTGTTGTTAAGAATGTGTTGAGATATTATTCTTGGCACTCGCATCTCCAGTCTTTGCTTGTGCATTCTTTGTTTCCAGCCCTGTTCCAACCCATTGTTCCAAAAACCCTTTCTTCGAACTCTCTATACATTGAATCCTCTCCTTTGCTGTCTCATGGAGCATCCCAGAGAGTTTGCAGGTAGCAATACAGGCCTCCATGTAGCTTCAGCCAACACAACCTTGCATTCCTCTCCCCTGCATCTTTGAATAACCATGATTTACTATTTATTTATTAATCCAAACAGCCATTACTTCAAGTTTACAATAAATAAAGCATCACTATTCTGCAGGGCAAGCCTTTGAAACCACAAAGAATTGATTTCTTTGATTCACATAGCAGCCAGTCAAATGTTTCTCAGCTGTACCCTGGCCGCTATGAATGTAGTGGCCAGACTGTTGCCGCTCAAAATGATCCCGCTGTCTCCCAGTGGAATGGGTTTTAAGAGGCAAAACTGGTTTGCAGCTAGCGTTAGATCTTAAAGCCTATGGCATCAGCAACAATAGTCTAGGAGAAGAAGATGAAATGCTAATAGTCTTATTTAAATAGGAAAGCTGCAGTTGCTTAAAAGTCAGAGCTTTTTACCTCTTAGCCTTGCTTCCCCTTCTGTCTTCGAGGACAAACTCAAGGCAAACTCTGTAAACATTGCTCTGGGTCCTGTCAGACTCACGCATTCCAAAAATGGTAATAATAATCATTAAAAAAAAACCCCCACACAACTCGGCCGTTGCCAAAATAAATACGCTTCGCTGTTCTCGTGCAAAGTTCCTGGCTATTGGTCCTACGAGAGCTATGCCATTATTCCTGGCACCCATTTTTGAACTTGCCCAGCTTTTTATTTGTGGATGGGGCAAGAAGTCATAAAAGAAATAGCCCTCGGATGAATGATGCCCCCTGCTTGTCCTCAACTGTTGTTTTTTTTTCCTGGCAGCTTATGGGGTATAGAATTACAGCATCCCAGAACGCCCATTCTGAAAACATAACTAACAACTCATTTTTCAGCAGCCAGGACCTGCCTTTTCTTAAATTACACCAGAAACTTAAATGGAAAAAGATGCCAAATTGTTGGGGCCCCCCCCCCCCTTCCTTCTCCTGTGATACATCTCTGAGTCTCTTAAAGCTACAGTAAATAGCGAAAAGACCTTGCTGTTACAATTCAGGAATATGAGCCCTTGAGCTGGCGTTCTCAGTTGGAAACAGCATTTCGTTGGATTTCTGTTTCCTTTAACTGAACAAACCCACTTAAAGCCTCACTGTTTCATGCTCTGGGCTCTGTGATGTAAAGGAAAAACAAACTTTCAGGGAACGCTTAATGAAGCAGAACTGGTTAAAAAAAACAAAACGGTCCCTTCCCCTGTCTGAATGCCTAGCACAAGGCTGACAGAAGGTATATCTAGTCCATGTTCCCAGCACATTTGGGAAAGGATATTCTCAAGCAAGCCCTACCCATGCCCTCCCACTTGCATGTGCTGATCCGAGAAATGTGGCCATTCTCAAGCATATCTGACACTGAGGGCTCCAGGGCAGCCCTGTGGGGCTCTTTCTAAAGTAGCTGCACTGCTGTGTATCTAGGTCTGGTGTATGTAGCAAAAGCGGGTGCCTGGGAACTGCTTATGGCTGGCCTTCTCAGCGAGGGCTAGGGATGTGGTGTACACATCCCCAAAAAGGGTCTGGTATAAAATCGGTGATGGCTTCTTATTGCCTCTGCTGTTGGCTTAGCCCCCATCAGGACAGCAGCCAAAGACTCCATGTCCTGGTTTTTACAGAGCTGATGAAGCTTAGGGGCAAGTCCTATAACCACAGGGCCAGTATCTGGTGAAATGGAGCAATGCAAATGGCACCTCCCTGGGCCATCTAAGCCCTTTGTGCCACGTAGAGTATTTTCCCTGAGGGAAACCAAGTGATGGTTCAATCTCTGCCTTTCTTGGAGTCCCTTATCTATTTTAACTCCCTCTGGGAGCTTCTCTTGAGGAGGAGGCTTCTGGGATGTAGTGAACCACTTTATCTCAATTGACCTGTGGAGCTCCTTGCCATAAGCTACCGCAGAAGCCAAGATCTTGTTAGGATTGAAAAGAAAAGGGAAAAAGAAAAAGGCTTAGGTGGTGACCTGAGTAATGAAAGCAATGAAAATTATTGCACAAGAATGAAGATGTAAGAGAGATGGCCTCATAGTTCAGGGCATAAGAAAGCATACTTAGTGGGAGGGAGATATTTTTCTGATAAGATGGGTGATCCCAGTTGTCCATGCAGGGGTGCTTTCTGCTTCCTCTGAAGGAATTGCTCTTGGCCTGCCTCAGGCAAGAGGTTGGAGCCAGTGGATGATGGGTCAGATCCAGTCTAGTGTTCCCTGTGTTCCCATTACCCATGTTAGCTACAGGGGCAGTCTATTAGACCAAGTTTCCCATGCCATGGGGGATGAAAGCCTTCCCACCCCAAGCCGGCAACCTCTGTTAAAGAAGTTTGTCGTCCCAAGAGCAACTGGGTACGAGCAAGCTGCAAATAAATGTAGGCTGGAGATTAGAAGCAGATTTCTAACCACTTGGTGCCATAAGTTCTCAAAAGGCCTTTCAATACTAGGCTGAAAGCTTCCAACTGGTTTTAAGTGGGACCTGGCTTGGATGACCCAGAGATCCCTTCTTGGCCTAATTTCCTCTAAGACATCGTATTATCATTGCTAAGGTTATAAAGATCTGTACTAATCAGCCAGCCATTGTAAATAAGTAACAAGAAGGAGTTCCTCTGCTAATAGTTGTTTCAGACCAGCTGCTATGGCCTCACCGTAATGTGCTCATCGCTGATAGAGGGGAAATGTAACAAAATAATGGCCTGATATCTAATCTCTGGATAATGCTATCGCCACGGCACGTTGGATAAAAGTACAAATGCTCCAGAATGCAACTAATTTACTAGTTTTATACTATGCTGTGCTAGGAACTTCCTTCCTGGCCCCACCTGATTGTCGGTTGTATGCCCTGAAGCACGAGGAATAACCTTTTGTTGTTCTGATCCTCGCTAGCCTAGCTAGGATTAAATAGGAAGGTACACGTTTCATGTGCCAGAGCCCCTTCTGTAACTTATAGCAAACCCTAGAGTCCTGCCAGTGTACAAACAAACCGCGCTAGAAATGAAAAGGCTTCTTTGAGCCAAATGCCTGTGTGAAGTTTCTGTTGCTGTGGGAACTGGTGAAGCAAAAGCGATAACAATGTTTGGGTAAATCTGAGCTTCATCTCCCCTGTGTGTAGGATGTCTGCAGTTGTTCTGCTGGCTGATCCACTCAGGGCCAAAATCTGGTGTTGCACCGGTATAAACACAGAAAACTATTTGATCCATGTGCTCTTGGCTTCACTGGGTTGGGGCCCCTTTATGCACACACTTAACTTTAAGCCCATTCACAGTGCCAGCTGTCTTGGTGACTCTGATGCACATACTTCAGTGGTCTGGAGGCTTTAAACATTGCTGCCTGTGTCCTGCAGATAGAGATTCATTGTTTTAGTTAGATTCAGGTCTTTTGCATAATCAGTAGAATTTACTGGCATTCAGGACAATAGTAGATCGTTCTTATAGCACTTTTCATCAAACTGAGATTCAAAGCACTTTATAGGGTTCCCCAGAAGGGGCTGGAGAGCAGGGTTTTAATCAAGCTGATAGAACAGACTGAGGAAAAGGGAGGTACCAGGGCTCACCTGCAGTTACTCAGGGGCAGACAGTGGTGTCAATCAGGATTAGCCCCCATTGCGATGGGTGGAGAGCTCCCAGCTAGGCCCATACCCTCCCATATCCATTCACAAGACACCACTGGGGCAACACCTGTGATCCACCACTCCTGTGCCACTGACAGGACTGGCGACCACAGCCTGGGTGCTTTGTTCCCTTGATATTAGCCTGCTCTAGAAACCAAAGCTGGGGAGCCATTGAAGGGATCCTGAGGGACAGGTTGTTCACAGAAGCTCAGTTTACACTGGAAAGGTTTTGCTTTTTCACCTTATACCAGTACAGCTACAGCCACCAATCCCCCTAGAGCCAAAGCCACAAAACAACACACTTTTCCCAGTTCTCTCTTGCTGGTATAATGGTACATATGGTAGAGCTGTTGATGGCACAGCTATGTCAATTGGGGGGTGGGGGGGAGGAGGGGGTATGCATGTGATAATTTCACACTCCTAACTGCCTTCCTTATTCTGGCCAAATTTTAAAGTGTAGCCTGAGCCGTGAGCACAGAGTTGTTATCAGTACCACAGATGTGTCCTGCTTTACCTCTGTCAAATAAGCTGCTTTAATGTGGGTGCCGTTCTGTTGGTATAAAACAGCTTTAAATTGGTGCAGCTTTAGATTGGTGCCATTGTGCTGGTCAAGGCATCTTTATCCCAACTTACTCGTGTTCACACTACATGTTGTACTAATATATAAGTGCTAACATCGCACTTCTAAGCCTTGGAGTTCTCTTAATGCACAACCTGTACTTGTAACATGTTGGAAAACTATGAGGCAAATAAATAGGGCCTGATTGTCCATAGTCATTTATACTTGTAGAAAGTGTGGGTAAGATGCTATCAGCTCTGAATGGCAGCCTTTCAGTCTCCTTGCTCTGTTCTCAGTGACTCCGTGAAATGTAGCAGGATGATATTGTGTTTGTCTTGATCTGTAGATGTTATTAATTATTGCCTCAGACTTGAGTAACCTGCTGTGAAGAAATGTGAGATATTGACTCTGATCTCCAGCCAGTCCTTGGTGCTAGCTTCTGTCACCTGTGGGTTATCTTGTCCAGTCAGCACCTTCATGTTTTTTACCCAAGTTGCTTTTCATTGTTCCACTCCATGTCCTTCCCGACCGTTCTGTACCCTGCTGCGGTATCTACAATAGCTGTGTTGGGAGGCAGACAGCTGGGGCACTGAGATCACTGTTTATTGAGTTATCCCACATTGCCCCTTGGATATCTTGTGTCTCCATCTCCAGTTGTCCTCTCCATTGATTGTAAGCTGTGTGGGGCAGGGACCCTCTGTTCATGTTTGCATAGCATCTTGCACAGTGGTGTCCCACAGTCTGTGACAGAGCTGCTTTTTAGGACTTCATGGAAGTGTTACGAAATTAACTGTTCTTCAGGGACTGCATGAAATAGAATTAAATTTAGACACCAAAAGTGCCAGTTAGACCCCTAAAAGATAGAGTAGGAGCTCAGTGAAAACAGGAGCTCCAAGTCCTATCACTTGGACCAGGGTTGTTTTATATTCAGTTTGCCCTGATGCCAAGGACTTCATGCAGTATGAGCAAAACAGACCTATTTTTTTATGCTAGTTTTCCATTTCTTTTCTAGTATCATTCTCTTCATGACCACTTAGTCCAGGGGTGGGCAACTATTTTGGGCAGAGGGCCGCTTACTGAGTTTTGGCAAGCCATCGAGGGCCTCATGACAGGCAGCCAAGGGCAGATAAATATGAATTTTCTAACTTTTTTAGGGGTCCCGCAGGCCAGATAGAATGGCCTGGTGGGCTGCATCTGACCCATGGGCCACATTTTGCCCACCCCTGACTTAGTCACTGTCCGTCAGGTGCGCCCCCTGCCCGGCTGTCTGTCCTCTTCTCTCTGGTGCATCCTTCTAGTTCTGATTTCTGTTTTTACAAGCATCCTTTGCCCTTTCCTCCCGCCATCCGTAGTCAGTGTCCTCTTCTCTGCTGCTGCCATTACTGGGATACTGAGGTCACCCAATCGCACCTAGATGATGTTCTTTTACCTTGTGCCCTCTCTGATTACCCAGCCCCAGGGGCAGGCAGGACTCTTAGAGGAGGCCAGTGCTCTCTGCTTTGAGTGAGTGCAAATAAGCCCCTCTTTGGCAAAGCTAAAAAGGGTCTCCCTGGATGAGATCCCCTTCCTCCCCTTTATGGAAGAAGAACAATGGAGGGAAGCCTGGGCAAATACCACCCTGCCACAGAAATACACTGTTAGTGATCCTACAATCCCCCAGCCAGGATTTGACCTACTGAGAAAGATTTGGTCCTCCCTGAATTGCATCCGGATACTTCATGGAAAATGTGGACATCTGCTTCATAAATGGAGAATCAAAGAGAGTCCAGGGTTGTGTTTGTGGTGTGATTTTTTTGGCTGGTGCAACACATTGTGAATGATTGCCCAATTAGATCATTTAATGGTGATCTGGATTCAGTCCATGCAGCTACCCCAAAGCAGTCAAATAGCTATCAAATTTAGCTGTCAATCCTATGAATGTTGTATGAATATTGTAATCTTAAAATGTCACATTTTAAGAGAGAGATGGGGGACTGACTTTGCAGGGAGGATGAAGCAAGGTAGACAGCCTCTCTCTTTCAGTCCTCAAGGGACCATCCCACCAGGAGCTGGAAGTGTTAAGAGGAGGATTGCTCAGTGCAAAGTCAGGGGCTGATCAGTGCTGGGGGGGAGGGGGGGGTGTCAACAGCAGCCTTCCCACATGGGTCAGGCTATGTTCATGGTACCCATGAATGCAGATAGGTGATGGAATGGGTCACCTGGATTTTATCTGGATCAGAGCCTGTCCAAATAAACTGCAGTGTGAGAGTCACATAAGCCTCTGTTTGCCCTCTACGGCTTTCTTCCATGCTCAGGCATTGCAGCCTGGCTTTCAAATCAGAGAGGACGTTTAGCCCTGCACATGATAGGCCTGGCTAATAGCCCTGGCTGTATACCCAGGAGAAGTAGACGAGGACAGATGCCCTACTCAGGAAAGCATGTTTGAGCAGAATAGCATGGGACAGTGGGTGTAAATCAGCGAATGAAATCAAGGGATACCTTCTGAGTCTGGCTCTTTGAGACCAGTTCACTGTTGTGGCAAGTGTGTCTTAGTCCCTGCTATAATGTCATTTCCTTAATACACAGGCATATCACTTGGAGAGGAGATGGAGTTAGAGCTGCCTATTCCCTCCGATCAGTGAGAGTGCTTATTCTTCTCTGTGTGGGGAGGTACTGTGTCTTCCAGCCTCAGGAAAATAAAATATACAGTACTTTATCTTTGGTACAAGAGAAGTTGCACACACTGAATAAAAATCAATCTGCTATGCTAGAGGGCTGCAAAGTACATTGAAAGCAATAGACTTACACCAGGGATGAATTTGACCCTGTATTATTATTAGCTGTACTATTGTGATAGTATGTCAGGCTTTAGCACTAAAGCTGGTAGGAAAATGTGTGGATGGGTGGGAATGGCAAATGTTTTCACAATATTTATTTCCTGTTTGTCATAAAAATGTTCTAATCAGTTCCACTGAGAACCGTGGAGGGAAACACAGAGCTATTTTATGGATAGTGGCTCATGCTGGAAGTCAACCCAGCTAGGGTTCATTAATTGCAATTAAGATCAGACGAGGCCTGGGTGTTTTCTCTGGGAATGAGGGAAGGAGTGATAGGAAGAGATGGTCATTGACGCTCTATACATGCCTAAAGAAGGCAGTGAAGAGTCAAATGGGACTGTCTCTCCTGCATGAGATCCATGGATCTCTTGGTGCAGCTCATCAGGAAAAGAAGTTGTGTAAGTTCTCTCAATTAGCACTAGGTGGGGTCTGGGACCAGGGTTTACTACCCTATTGTATTCACTGCACCTCTGCTTTTGGCACTGTAAGGGAAAGATAAACTGCCCGGCAAACTACAGTGGACAATCATTTCCCCCCATCAATGAAACTCAACGAGCCATTTTATGGTTTGTTATGCTCCTATTGATCACAACAGTGCAGCTCAAAGCCAGGAGAAGCTATGAAGGAGGCTAAATGTATCACAGCGTATTGGTGCGACCAAATGATGATACTTTCCTGAGGCCTCCGATCTGTTGCTGGAAGCTTGGGGGTGTCCAGTTCTCCTCCTATACCGATGTAAATTGGGAGAAATTCTATTGACATCCGCATTGCTGCACTGGGGTAAATCCAACCAAAATTAACCCATGGGACAGTCAGAATAAGACTTCGTGCCCCTCCACAAAAGGGAGAAGGTAAGCTCCTGACTCTATAGGACTGCCGCAGGGTGTGACTTGTCACCTCTTCATGGAAATCAGTAGGGTTATGCTGTATTACATCTGCTGGGATTTGGCCCTGATAGGTTAGGGGCCTGATTCCAATTCCATTGTATATGATGGAAAGATTTTCACTGAGCTCAATGAACTTTGGATCAATTGGAGACTGCCTATGCCTGGGAGAACTTACACCATGCAAAATGAACAGGCAGTGGAGGGAAGTGGATGGCCCATCCAGAGCAGGGGGGCACACCCATGGCACATATGCCAGAATTGGCATGAGAAGCCTGTGTGTGGCATGCAGCAGATCAGGGAAAGGACAGGCGCACACAGGACTGGGAGCAGAAAGTAGAGCAGGCAGGGAGCAGAACATAGGGCAGCAGATTGGGCAAGGAACACTTGGGGAGGGACAAAGGGCTTAATTTGTGGCACACCTGCCAAAAAGGATGCCCCCTCCACTGATCCAGAGTGTTAGTCTGGGCAATGGGTGTCATTGTGCGAAGTTGCACTGGGAGTTTGTTATATCAGCTAAGTCTATACAGCTTCAGTGACAAGCCTGGGACCACTGCCACGAAACAAGCCACATGCATTTTCTGTGGTTCTGCACAGACTCATGCCCACAGCTAGGGTGCATGCCCAGCACTACTCTGCCTTGTCTACACTGCCAGATTACTGTGCTTGGGTGTGTGTGGCATGGGCAGGGGTCATGTCCCAGAACCAACAACAGGCTCCACAGGCAGGTAGCATAGACGTGGCCCCTGAGCCTGATGCTGCTGTCACTTGGACCTGGTGTCATTTGGCAATAAGGCCTCTGGAGTCAGAGGGGAGGGGAAGGGAGGATCAGAGCCCATGGGCAGCAGATGATACGAGATAGTAAGCACTGTTTGTAAGTGATCCGGTGAGATGATGATCTCACTGGGGGAGGAGAGAGGCACCAGTTGGGGAGAAATCAGTGGAGCTACGTGTGAAAAGCTGTCCCGTTGACCTGTGACACCAGCACGCTTACCTCCGAGCCCATTCCTACTGTGTGGCGTATGGTTGGTTTCGCCGCCCTCTAGTTCTTCTTCTGTCATGTTCCCCTTCATGTCCTCCAGCACGGCAGGTCAGATTTGGAAAGCATTTCCTTCCATGTTCTTGGCTTTTGCATTTTGGCAACCTTTCACAGCTCTTTCTCCGCAGAATTGACCTTTATGAACAGGACAGCTCAGGGTCTGTGTCATGCATCTACGCAGCATCTAGCTAAGGCCTCGAGTGAGCAAAACCCTGAAACGCACATTTAAACATAAGCACGAAGCATCCCATTTCTTTCAGTGAGAATTTCAGGTTAAGCTTTGGTGAATTGAGGCCTCTGTGCTCATTTCATGTGATTGCAGAGGCGGAATCGCTAAATTATTATAAAAATCCTCAGTCACACTTTATCCTAAGGATCCACTTGTAAAGGTTTATAAATGATCTGTAGATAATATAAGCATGTTACAAGCATGTCTTGTAGAAGGCTATACTGGCATCAATAGGAGATGGTGTGGATGGTTTAAAATCATGGTTATAAACAGCCTGTGGGTTGTTTGCACAATCTATAGCCATTGATTGCCCATTTGGTAAAACATCATTTCATAATTTATTCACCCTTTATAAAATATTTATGCATGGATCCTTAATATAAACCATGAACAAATTAAGAATTTGAGGGGAGCAATGAGTTTGCATGATCCAAAACTTCATCTTCTGTAATATAGTTTCATTTCCTCCTGCTGTTTCTATTCTACTCTAGATCCTAATTAATACCTTCCAAATGTGAGGAAATCGCGTCATAATCCAGCTCCAACAGATAGCTCATCATAACTAGATTCCCTATAGATGCATTAGGGGAAGAAATCTATTACTCCATAATTAAATGGAGGCAGAAATGACTGGTCTTTTTTATTCTTTGTATATTTTAAAGCATAAAACTCAATTAAAATGTATTCACAAAAGGGGATTTATCTCTAATGGGAATGCTGAATTTCTTGTATGTTTTAAAATAGGAACATCCTAATAGCTAAAAGCAAAGATAACATATGGAGCTAATTTCTGGTTTCAGTTTCACTGGTGAAAATCATGAACTCCAGTGATTGTAATGAATTTATGTTGGTAGTCCTGGGAAATTAGAATCTGGATGAGATTACTCTTCATTTTGGAGTAAAAAATACCTTCTTTTTTCTTCTTTCTGAAGTCTGTTCTTTTCTTTTGCCAAGTATGCTTTCCTTTCAGCATAGCAGTCTAGGAAAACTTTGTGCTAACAAAGGCTGAATGTAGAAAAAAATCTGAAATGTATTTGAAGGGTGAAAAATACACATTCTTGAAAACGTTTCAGTTGTTTTATTCACTGATTTCCAATGGCTTAGTTTTAAGGAAAGCATGCATTATCTTTTCAAATGAATACAGACTATTCTTTCTCTTTTGTGTGTGCACAGAATAGATTTGTCTCTCTTCTCTGAAGGTGAGTGTATAAATTGTGGAGATATGGAATCCTTTCTTTATACATATTTGAAATTCTCTGGCATGTATTATGCAGAGGGCAAGACTAGATTATTATAATGGTCCCTTCTGGCCTTAAAATCTATGCATCACATCAGTCTATGAACGTGAGTGTTAATTAGCCTATCAATGTTTTAGTATGTACTGGATTCTGTACTGACCTAAAGAGAATCATATGGTTGGTGGGGACCTCAAGGGTTATTGAATTTAACCCCTGTAGAGATGGAGGATTTGCTATTCCTAAACCATTCCATAAAGATGCCTATAGAACATTATACCTGGTATATCAGGGGTCAGCAACTTTTTTGGTCAGAGTGCCAAAAACACCCACAACTTTGACTTGTAGCGAGCCAGGGGCAGATAGTGTGAGGGGGCTGATCCTTGTTGCGGCAGTGTAGCCCCAGTCCCTTCCCCACTGTCCACCCTGAGACACATGTGCCAAACAAAATGCCTTTGCATGCTGTGCTCCATCACCCATGCTGGGGGTAGCCTACCCCTGCTATATAGGGCACCTGTAAGATCATCGAGTCTGGTCCCCTGCCATAGGTAGGAGGTAATTGGCCTCAGATGAACTCCACGAGGTGCCTTTCCAGCCTCCTCTTGAACACCTCCAGGGATGGTGACACACACACACACACACACACACACACACACACACACTATATGTGTGTGTGTATAGAGCGAGAGAGAGAAAAAGTGAGTGTGTGTATAGAGAGAGAGAAAGAGTGAGTTTGTGTGTGTGTGTGTGTGTGTGCGTGTGCACAAGCACATGCAGGGTCATATATATAGGGTATAATGCTGGAGAGGTATCTGAAGCGGTTTAGGAACGAACAGCAAATCCTGTGTGTCGGCGTATAGGGGGTGTATATATAAACACGCCTTAACCGTGTAAAGCTGTGGAGTCCCCACTGGGGAGCCTTTTTAAAGAGCAGGTTGGACAAACACTGGTAGTGATGGTTTAAATAGGGACAACCCTGCCTTGAGCAGGAAAAAATGACCTCCAGAGAAATGTCCAGGAGAAATGACTTTCCAGCCCTACTTTTCTATGATTGTGTGGGTCCATCTACCAGGGAGAGGAGGCAACCAGAGAGGAGGCAATTCCACACTCTCCACGATCCGAGCAGGCTGAAGGAGCTAAGCAGTCCTGGAGGAGAAAGCGTCGAGTGATCGTCATAGGCGACTCCATCCTGAGAGGTACGGAGGGCCCCATCTGTCGCCAGGACCCCTCGGCATGTGAGGTCTACTGCCTACCCAGAGCAAAGATTCAGGACGTGAAGGGGATGATCCAGGCCATGATCCAGCCCAATGATTACTACCCCATGGTCCTAATCCATGTGGGTACTAATGATGCGGCCAGGAGAAGCCCTGATCACCTGATAGCAGACTACCATGCTCTGGGGGGCATGCTGAAGGAGGTAGGCGCACAGGTGGTTTTCTCTTCTGTCCTACCAGTGAGCGGACGTGGAAGATGCCATGCGACCTGCATCGCAGAGACCAACTGGCAGCTTCGGGAATGGTGTCTTGAGGCGGGCTTTGGCTTCCTCAACAATGACCCGCACGTCACGACAAGAGACATGCTCAGATGGGATGGGTTCCACCTTTCCCCTAAAGGTAAGGGTGTGTTCTCTTCTAGGCTGGCGGATCTCCTCCAGCAGACTTTAAACTAGGCTCGTCGGGGGAAGGGGAAGATGAGGGAGGAGGAAGCCTTGGCTCGCTAAACCAAGCAACACCCACAGGTACAGCCCAGCCTAGACCGACGAGCAGAACAAATACACAGGTAAGTAACAGGGGCCAGGGCAATGCTGTGATTAGGGGGCCAGTGCACACATCCACAGGAGGCCTCAAATGCTTCTACACAAATGCTTGAACTTACCCTCCTGCTAGTTGACACCAACCCAGACATAGTGGGGCTCACTGAAACGTGGTGGGACCCAACGCATAACTGGGTGGTGAATATCAAGGGCTATAGGCTGTGCAGGATGGACAGGACAGGGAGGAAAGGTGGGGGTGTGGCTCTCTACATTAAGGAGGAATACACATCCTCATCAGGTAGCACAGAGTCAGAGCAGGGGCGCACAGAAGTGCTCTGGGTTAGGATACAGGGCAGTTGAGGGGAAAGAGACTTAATGGTGGGGTCTGCTACAGACCTCCCAACCACAGGGAAGAGCTAGACCAGGAATTCTTAAATCAGCTCACGGAGGTAGTTAGGTCAAAGGACTTGGTCATCATGGGAGATCTGAACTTTCCAGACATCTGCTGCGAAGAGCAGCCAGCCAGATCTGACTGCTCATGTAGGTTGCTAGCCAAAATGCAGGACCTCCACCTAACCCAGAAGATGCACAGCCCCACCAAGGGAGATGCCTTGTTGGACCTGG
>NW_017728996.1:48334735-48335433 GCF_001723915.1 Gavialis gangeticus | reverse complement strand
TTCCGACCCTAAATCTATGAAACTATGAAACTATAAGGCATGTGATTGTGGGGGTGGGGAGTGAGGATGCATGTTTCCCTGGATGTGAATGAAGTGTACATGTGTTTAGGGGAAGCCTGGCTGGGTTTTAGTAGCAACCTGCTCTGCTGCTGTGGATATCTGGAGGGGCCTCAATGTTCTTAATATGGTTGGGTACCCTGTCTGTCTGTCATAGTGCATGTCTTTCCTTCCCCCTGGCCTCACCTTTCACGTACCCTTTCAGGTCTCCTTTTCCATGGTGAAGATCTGCCCTGTTGTAAATCAGAGAGCAAGATGGCTGGCTCCATCCAGCTGAGCTGAGCTTTTATCCAGCCAGTAGTATTCATAATGTCTAGGGTTTTCCTTGGTGTGTCTTGTTTGTGTGGTTCATTGTTTCTTGCTGCATCTGGCCTTGGTTTTCATGACCTCATGCTTCTGGGGACAGGTTAATTCAGGAGCTCATCCAAGTGAATCTGCAGGGATAAACGTGATTTATGCATTAGGCTCAGATAGAAACCACATAACAATGAGGCAGTTGGTGACAATGGACATGCTGAGCAGCAAACACCTGTTTTCTAAACATCCCAGAGCTCTTGGCAATTTGATGTTATCCACTGCTGAAAGGCGACCACCTCTTTGGCAAAAAGTTGAAGTCATTGAACTACAGAGGATAAAACACA
>NW_017728996.1:48312941-48329735 GCF_001723915.1 Gavialis gangeticus | reverse complement strand
TGCTGAGCAGCAAACACCTGTTTTCTAAACATCCCAGAGCTCTTGGCAATTTGATGTTATCCACTGCTGAAAGGCGACCACCTCTTTGGCAAAAAGTTGAAGTCATTGAACTACAGAGGATAAAACACAGTCCAAAACAAATGTGAAAGACATCTAACAGGCTGATGGGGAACACTGCACACAAGCTCAGACAGCTGGACAGAAATTGATCCAACAGCAGCTCTAGAAAACTTTAAAAATAGATCAGCTTTTTTTCTAACCAAATTTCAAGCAACAGAAAAGCTTTGGGCGTTCTGGTTTGGCCAAACCAAATTGATCATCCCTAGTTCCATCAAGATGCAGTGTGTAGTTTATGGCATGTGATACAAATGCTAAGCTCAGAACTGGGTGGATATGATATAACCTGTGTAACAGCTGTGGAAGACACTACTGCTGCAAGTGATGCACTAGTTTGAGTGGACACCAAAATAACCAATTGATATGAAAGGCTGAACTCAACTGCTATGTCCGCAGAGAAGAAGCACATAGCTGGTCAGCATGGAAAAACCTTCACTGGCAAGGCACTGAGTCTAAAGTAGTATGAAGCCAGACTCTCAGCATATGTATATAGGTGTAGGTCTACTGCTGTCTACAGAGCCTTCCTGACTTATGCAGCTTGGACTTGGCCCATTGCTTTCCATCTGTGACTATCTGAATCGCTTCTAGCATTTAAATGCCTGCTTGGCTTGTGTAATGACCCCTCTCACCCCATATTGATTGTAGCCCAATGTAGAACCAACTGTTTCAACAAGACCCTGGTAAATGTGAACAGCTGCTTCTTTAGTAACTACTAAAATAGATCATAACATTTGCTGAGCATCTGTCTGGAGTGAATGGGGCACTTCGGAGCTGCTCCATGAAAATTTGATCTTTAATATTTAATCTACACTGTTTGAACAGCAAAAATCAAACACATGAAATTAGCTCCTGGTCTCATTGTCTCTGTGCCATGAGCAACAGAGAAAGAAAAGGCACCACTGTACTGCTCTCAGACATATCCATGCAGGTGGAACAATGAGGGGACCCCTTCCCTGCTGCAGTGTGAGCTTGGGCTTGGCTGCTCATATGCTGGAGGGCCCAGGAAGGGTGATGGGATGGACTCTGACAAAATTCCAAGCCAATTAATCAAGAAAGATTCTGGCACTTTTTGTACTAACTCTTGCCAAGTATCAGGCACCTCTTGGGGGAAGCAAAAACTTGGGGGAAGACAGCAACCCTGAGTATGCTCAGCCCATATTATGTACCCGCAGTGGACATAGGATTGTGTGCAGGCTGATGGCTATATTTTCCCCTTATTCTTGGGCTTCCATTTATTCATTGCCAGAGAATTTTGTGCAGCAGGTTGGAATTAGGAGCCTTAAACTACCCCAATGGAGAGAAACAAGCAGCAAGCAAAGAGCAGCATACAAGGGCAAGGAGGACTTACCTTGTACTGAGGGGCACTGTCTTGCCTTTCATAAGGTGTTTGTGGGGCCCCTCTACTGATAAACCTCCTGTAGTTGTCAGTTTTCTTAACCTGGAAATGAAGGAGTGACATATGCCATGAGGGTTGGGAAGACCCATGTAATCTCTTCATCCTTCTTTTTAAATGATGTCTTTTGGTTATGTTTGAAAAGATCAGACCCTTTCAACATTTGGAGTGAAGCAAGCTCTCCCTCAGGTCAGCATCAAGGAAGACAACCCTAGTGATTCAGGAGTGAAGTCTGTTTCTTTTTTTCTCTTCAATGGTTGGAGAATTTAGTTCCCCTCATCTAGAAAGTCAGTTTATTCAGGAGAGATTTTAAGAAGCTAGCCCACAAGGGGAAAAGGGAGATAGTGAGTCTGACTTGAGGCCTTGGACTTGTCTTTACTTTCTGAATGCAAGGCCTGCCTCATTTTAGTTCTGCTTGAGGAAGAGTTTGTACATCCTGACTGGATGACCAGGCTGCGTTAACAGCTGGCTGACCAAAATGGCAGTCCATGACTCACCAAGAGAATCCTGACTGTAATAGCAATGATCAGCAAGATGCAGAGTACTATGATGGCAATGGCATAGCTTGGAAAACTTTCTGTCGGAGGCACTGTAGGCAATGAGGGAGCACCTGTGTTTAAAACAAGAAAGCATGAAATATTCACTGCTCCTTTTAGCAGGTCTTTTTTTCTTTCTTCTATGCCACCATTAATCTGGGTTGTATCCAGGCAGTCAGCAGGGGCCAAATTCATTGTATGCCAAGTTACTAGCAAAGTAGTGCTTGGTCTACAGTGGCATTTAGAGCATGATTTGCAAAACACATTCTTTGGTGATGTGCACACAACTATAACTAACCTCTTATGAGTTGCTAACACTCTAACCTGATACTAGCTCTAAGAAGTACAGCCTTTTCCACATAAGCTAAAGAAATAACTCCATTAGCTGGCAGTTAAACTGATGCATTCTTAAATGGGCCAGCTATCAGACAGGAACAAGGATGTGTGCTTTTCCACCTTGAGTTACACAAATGCTTACATACATGTTCTTCAAGGGCTAACACCCTAAGGGCTTGGGAAGTTGTACATGCCATCACTTGCCTGCCCAGATGGTAGTATCTACCATAGGAGGCAGGACAGTGGTATGAAGCCCTCCTGGAGTGGGGGAGTCAACCCCAATCTGGGAGTCGGGAGCTAAGTCAAGACAATAAACAGAAGAACTGGCAGTGGTAGAGGCTTCACAGTTCGAGGTCTATTTATCCCCACAGTTCTTTTGCAGATGACAGTCCTATGACAACTACTAGCCTTGTCTCCCTGCTCCCTGGCTAGAGCAGCCAACTAAGAAACTGCCACCTTGGGATGGATTTGAACCAGTAACCCAGCTTTGAAAATTTCCATAGCCCATTCCCAATCCCAAGCCCCTCCATTCCCTTGTGTTTTTACCTAGAACAGAGTTGGGATCTATAGTGAGGCCTTCCTCCTTCAAGATATTTTGGTGATGGAATATCATGTCCTGGATGCTGGATTCTGTTGGGGATGGTTGGAAATATGTTGGTGTGACGGTTGCAATAACTGATCCTGGCCTGCACAGATGAAGGAAAAAGCTTAATAAGAAAAACAGTGCTGAACAGGCCATAATTTATGTATTATTTAATGATTTGGCATCTCTGGCTTCTTTTCTATTAACCTGACTCTCATCATGCTAGGGGGTTCCTTCCTGAGCAATAAGCCACAAGAAGCTGAAATCACAAGTGAAGAAACTGAAGATATTAAGTAGCCATGCATCTTTACTTCTTCAGAGTTATTTCACTTTATTGTATTCTGGGAACCAGTTCTTATGGCAGATTCAGCTCCATTGCTGAGCTCACATTTTGGCAGACAAGTACATATGGGCAAGTGAATTGCTATATACAAATCTGAGAGTTTGGGAGTAGAACTGGCAGCCTGACATGAAATTAAGCCTTATGTGTAAAAATCCAACCATTCTCATGGCTTTGTCAAGGCTCTCTGCTCCCCATGAAAGGATCCATTGTGACACTGAAGTCTCTATATGTCTGTTCAGTCCTCTAATGTAGAAGAGACTATTTTTTCTCATGCTCTGACCTCTCCTCCAGGCCTCTTTAATTCCCATATAAGATCTCTACAGTCACAGCAAGTGTTTTCTCCTAGCCTGATCTCAGTACCCTTGTTCTGGCCTGTCTGTCTGATTCTGAAGGACAACTCACGTGAACTGCTCCACTACCACTTCTGCAAACAGGTCGGTTTTGTTAAGGATCTTTGTCAGCTGAAAAACAAGGAATAAAAGGCAAATTCATGGTCTGGCTAAGGTGCATGCACTTCAAATATGGGAATCCCCACGGAAAACACAGATATGGTGCTCCCTACCCCATGGGTTACTGCTTTTTGGAGATCCAGGAAGTCCTTGTTGATTTTATTATTCAGTGACTCTGAAAACATCCAGTTTAAGATCCTTAGGGTGAAGTTGTAGAGGGTCAGATCAGCTCTTTCACCTGAACAATGGAAGAAAAATTGTTCAGTGCAAGATTCGGTTTTTTTAATTCTGATATGTGAGACTGAATAGACCCACTATAAGAAAGTGGAGATCAGAGGCCATGGCCTGGTCATTGGAGGACAGACCAGGGATACGGGTGAAAGCCAATCCCCCACTCCCTGCTTTTAAAGGGGAATCCTTTCCAGTGGAAGGAGGATCTGTCCTATCTGCCTAGTGGAAGCTTAGAGATTACACTATGTCTCAGTATCCTTAAGGGTATGTAAGAATGTGATGAGCCCTGTAAGCCCTGAAAGGTACAGGAAAACTTTGGCCCGCTGCTGCAAACTTGATCAGTCCTGCCCAATGACTGGTGTCAGGCTTGGAGAGAAGAATTGAAAGGGGAGAGCTTAGTTTGTTTGGGCTGGCTAGGAAAGAATAGAGACCCCCAGATCTTGCTGTGTGAGAAAAGCCCAGCTGGGATCAGGAACTGGCTAGAGGCTCTTACTTGCCAACCCTCCCTGAGGGGAAATAGGCTTGAGGTAAACTTGTTTTGATTTCCTATTAGTGACTTGACAGTTGTGCAGGAAGCCTCCTGCTTGAAAGTTGTGAAGGACCTTTTGCACTTGACTGGGGTCTTAGTAGGAATCATTCATGAGCTGAGGAGCAATGTGGTCACAAGTAGACACTGTGTTCTTCTACAACAATTCCACTGTTGTAAGGCTAAGCCAGCATTTGCAAAGAGCTTTGTAAATACACAATACTATTATGAGCATCAGAAGGAGATGCTATTTTTGTGGGGGTTTTAGAAACAAACTCAAAACTAGACTTGCCTTTGTATGGGGTTCTCCTGGTTCTGGAACCATTCTAGGTCAGCAAGGTGGACTGCCCCCCTCAGATACTCTTCAAGACTCTGCTTCCAAATGTAGGAGGCAGCCCAGGGCTCAGCCAGTCCCTACTCCCCACATTCTCTGTTAACAGGGGAACTGCACGTGGCCTTGATTGGAAACAGACAATGCTAGATGAAACCTTGAGCTATGGTTCTGATACAATGCTGCCTCTCCACTGCCACAAAGGTCTGAACTTGATTACAGTTCACAGGGTTTTTTTCTTCTCTTATTGGCACATGATGGACCTTTGCTCACTCGTTAAGTGAGTCCCTTGCTTGCAGGGTACCATAAGCCACTTTGGTACTATAATTAAATGAGTGCACTCTAAACCCAGACTGCCATTGCTTTTCCTCTCCTTAACATGTCTCAGAGGAACCCCATGTCTCCCAGACTCACCATTTACAGTAATGCTGGATTTGCGAATCTGAGGATCAACTTTTTCCGACAGAAAATTTGCTGCATCCTTATTACTCACAGAGGTGCTGTGTAACTTGTATATCATGGACACTCCAACCCATTGCTCATCATTACTGTCAAGAAGCAGCAAAAACTGATCAGTGCACACAGGTTCTTTTTTACTCCTGCGCAAGATCCTGACGGCTGCTTCAGCAGGGTAAGGACCAGCAGTCAGTTACTGCTATCCAAATACTTAGAAGGGACAAGCAGAATACAAGAGAATCCACCACTAGCAACAGTGCACCCAATATCAGTCCCTCCAGTGCTTTCTCACTAGCAAAAGCATCTATAGAGTACTTGTGGATCAAATCATACAATATCATTGCATTTATGCAGTGTCATCACTGCAGCGGGCTCAGTATCAGTGCTGTTACTTATGTTGCACACATGTGAAGCATGCAATGGGCACTATGTTATTTAGCAACTTTGAATTAGTTCAACTGTATCAATACATTTATTGTCAGTGTACTGATATGGTCATTGTCAATTCATTCTCTCACCTGCGGTCAGGGCACTACCTTGGTCAACTCACCTGCATCAAATCCCCTATCATATTTAAATCTTACTTTATATAGGGACATTTTTCCTAGCCCAAGTGCTCAGGTCTGGAATGTCATGAGTACTTCCTAATTTTGTGGAATGACTGCCAATATTTTCAATATGAAGGGACTAGGAAGGCAGAGAAGTAACAGGTTTGTGAGCTTCAGTGACTGGTACTGAGAAGTCATTTTTCATGCATGCTAACGCCTAAATCCCTCAAATGTACTTAGTCATTTACCTTCCACTGATCTCAGTGAGAGTTGTGTCCATAATACCTTTGAGGATCTGGACCTGAACCACCTCAGTCTCTCCTCATACTTGGAAGGGGAGAACATTATGTTAGTGTGGAAAAGCATAATAACTGTTGATTGTTTTTCTCTCTCTTAGGGGAATCCATTGGAAAGGGAGACCAAGCTTGGGATTTGATAGGGTCATTGATAAACTGTACATACCTGAAGGAGACATCAGCATCCTGCCTCAGATCTTGCTTATATGATCTGGACAAGACTGGTGTAACCTAGAGAAGGGGTAAAAAGAATCTGTTGGTTCCTCTTGGCCCGCCTGCATGGCAAACCTGCAGAGAGAACACTTGGAGGAGGACTAGATAGAGCATGGGCTGCTGGGCAGCTGGAAAAAAGAGATACAGGCTGTGGGTAAGGTAAACGCACCATCCAGAAACAATATTTTTTTGTCATGCTCTGACCCCTCCTCCAGGCTTCTCCAGTTCCCATATAAGATCCCCACAGTCACAGCAAGTGTTTCCTCCTAGCTTGGTCTCAGTGCCCTTGTTCTGGCCTCTCTCTGATTCTGAAGGACAATTTACACATTATGATATTGAGGAGCAAAGCTTCCCTTTCTAAATAACTTATGATCCCTTGGCTTTTGATAGCCTTTCTGGGGCCAAGAAGGGTAGTAACAGCTATTACTGTTCAGTTATCAGACTCGGGTGGGCATGTAGTGTTTGGAGAGGGTTGAGAGAGCTCAGCTGGAAAAGGTGAAGGTTAGCAAAGGTTAGATCCTGTGATAGAGAAACAAAGCATGCATCTACCTTACAAACCATGCCTTGAGGGAGTGGCCTGAAAGACACAGTAGGATGAGACTGAGTTACTGAAGTAGCTCGTGAGTCTGTCTGTATGTACCCAGTTAACAGCTTTCTCTTTCAAGTCTCGCCATGTGGATGAAGATGTATGGGCAAGGACAGCAGTGTAGAATTCACTGAGGATAGTGAAGGAGATGTGCACATTCACTGCAAAAAGCAAAAAACAGCACAGATACACCATTTATAACAAATCAGGTTAGAGAGGCGCTCATCTTCTATATGGTCCACTTCTATAGAGGCCAGGCTCTACCCTGCCTTCTGCCTAACTTCACTAACATGACTGACTCTCTCTCATAACTCTATAAAGGCAGGGTAGATTTGCACCTTATAGACTAAATCAGAGGCCACGTCCGGACGAGCAGGGGTATGCATTTGCAGCAGCACAAATAGTAGTAGCACAAATTCGTGCCGCAGTGCATGCCCCTGCCTGTGTGCCTTGCAGTGGGACATATTGTGCCGCTGCTCCATGTGCTGGGTGCCGCAGCTCAGGGCTAGCCAGTAGCAAATTTTGCCCTGGTGCTGCAAATTAATAGTGCCAAGCATGGTTGAACATCCAGTGTGTGTGGTTTGTGGTGCCACAAACCACACGTACCTATATGTCTGGATCCTGCCAGAGATACTAAATCTCTGATTTAGTTAGTCTGTACGTCTGCCCTGCCTTCTGCCTCTATAGAGTTATGCCTCAGATCTGGGCAAAATTACTTCATCTTATACCCGATTCATTTGAAAAATGCAGATCTGAATCAATCAAAACTATTTGCAACTTTGTGTTAAAGTGGGTGACTAGTTTTGGCCAACAAAATACTCCCCCCAAAATAAAAATGTTAAAATGCTTCAATATTTTCAAAGCAACACACCTTGATTTTTCCAGCATCTTAAGTAAAAAATAAAATAAAATAACAGCCCTCCCCACAAAAGCCAAACATTCTTTTTTACTCAGAAGCATTATTTGTGATTCAGTCAGCAAGCACAAGCAAAACTATTTATTTGCACAACCCTAATCTCAGCTCCCTGGCTCATTTATTTTCTCCCTGTCTCCTCCTTCAGACAGCCATTGGTCTCTCAGCCAACACAAACTATTCCTGATAGAGTCCGGATCCAGCATCACGTGCCTGCTCTGAAATTTGTCCAGATTTTCTATTATTTGTTGTCTCACCAAGGTTTCACTTATGATCCCTGGAGGAAAGTACAGATCTGTGTTGGCAACAATGAAGTTGTATCTATTCCTGTGAGGAAAGGAAAAGAATGAGCCAACACTTAAGGCATGTCCTGACCTCAGCACTGTGCCAGCAAGTCAGATCCACTCAGTGGCTCCCAACGGGATGTGCCACTGACCAGCAAAGGGGCATTGTAGAGGGCTCAGAGTAACTCCAAAAAGGGAGCTGAAAGAGAGCACTCAGATCTGGTCTGAGCCACTGAGGCAGTGTGTAGGGCTTAGGAGTGGCCCTAACTGCTAGTCTCTGGTGCACACAGTGGGAGCTGGAGTCAGGAGGGAAGCCTTCTCGATAGGCTTATCTCTCATCTTCCCAGCTACTGCCTTACAACTACTGAGATAGAGACAGGCCCTGAAGCACCCACCCCAAGTGCTGCATAAGATGGTGCCTATGGGGTCTGTACCATGCAGACTGCCAGCATGCCCAGATGCATCCAGCAGACCTTGAGACCCTTTTTCAATCATTCTGAGTCTGTTACAAAGAATTCCTGATCACCTTTGATGCAGTACAACGCTACATAGCACTAGTCAAAAACCAGTTGGTACCAAGAGGGTGGGCTGGCAGGACTTAATGTGTCACTGATTTGGGGTTTTAATGACCAAATACTAATTTAATCAGAGGCCTCCATTTTCCAGTTCTTGTCCACACATCTCCACAGAGGGCTTGTTTCAGTGGGGCAGTTGAAGGCCTTCACATAGGGGATTTTTCAGAAAGGATGTGCATGCTGAAAGGCAGACATACGAATGTGCTGGCTTCTGGGCAAGACCTCAGGGATGGATCCCACAATGCATCTGTACTGTCATTAGGGAACAGGAGCAGCACTGCTGAACCTGGGCTGAAGAAGCTTTTGAAATCAATTTTGAACTACTGAATCTCTTCTTACTACCTGAGGGCTGTTGCTGGGCCTTGCCTAGCCTATGCATGAACAAAGTACTTCAATTCTCAGGACCTGTCTGGAATTGCTCATCAGCAATAAATTGACTTTTAGCAAAAACAAAAATCAGACTGTGGGTTTCTAGATGGACACAAGATGTTGTGTCGGGGTTTTCTTAAACTAGGGATGAGTGTGACACAAAGAAGTTTGTACTCACTGAAAACTGCTGACAATAGGCTCTACCAGCTTCTGGCTTGCAAATGTTTCTTTTAGCTATAGGAAAAAAAACATAGGGTAGGTCTGGGAATGGTAAAGAAAGAGAGAAGCTGACCACTCACCAGTGACATCAGTTTGGATAATCTCAGCTGGAGTTCAGAGACTGAACTTTTAAATTACATTCAGATTACCATGGGCCAGATCTTGTTTCCCCTGTTAGGCACCAAAGTGGACTCAGATATCCATGTGGGCACCCTGCAGAGTCTGCTTTTGTCTGGCTTAGGGGTCAGATGATGGGATGTTCCAAAATAGGTGTATGAATGTTTCCCTAGGGACTTGAGCAGAGTGGAATAAACTCCCACTGAAGTTTCTAAGAGGTGGAGCAGAACCTGGCCTTAAACATTTTATGGTAGCACCCATAAGGTGAGATCAGGGCTCCATTGTGCTGACTCAGCCCCATACTTTAAAACTAGATTACCCAAAGCTGTCTGTAATATAGTATAGGCAAATCCCATGCTGGTTCATGGGGGTGGTAGGCAATACCCTGAAAAAATCTATGTTCTATCCTTAACTTGATATTGTTCTTCGGTTCTACTAGGACTTTTCCAACCCCATTAGGACTCATCCACCTCCACCAATAAATAACTAAATTGGTTGTGTGTGTATAACTACTGGCAAAGTGCAAAGTGCAAGTCATTTGCTCTTCAAGTGACTAGCCAGCTATAAGGTAATAACTTTCCACTGCTACCAGAAAATGAAACTCCTCCTAGAGCTGATCTGGTAGAAGTTCCCAGGCCCAGGCTTTATGGATCATCCCTCCTTGTGATGGTAGATGTTATATATGTTCAGAGATATCTACTTACCGAATCCTCTATGGCCTTACTCAGGGTCCTATAATCACTGCTAGATTTGTCTTCCAGATCTGGGGTAGAAGTCCTGTTCAGAATTTTTAAAGCTACATCAAAGTAGTCAAATAGTTTTTTCTGTCCTGTGAAATAAGGGTGGGAGGGGGGCATGGAAATCAGGAGATTAACCATAATTATAGGTCAGACTAGAATGTGTTGTTTTCAGTCTGATGAGCAAGTCTGATTTATGGCTGTCCCAAGAAAGAGCTAACATTCCCCTTCTGTCCTCAGCCCTAACAGCCTTTGCCTGCACTGCTGGAGGATTCTGGTGCTCTTTTCCCTCTAAGTTAAACAAAGGAAAATGTGACCTGGTTAGTGTCTGACATGTTTCCAAAAGTAAAATAAGAACCAAGTTACCAGTATGCATCTTCACCCAAATTCAGCCTGAAGTTTGAAAAAGATGAACTAAGCTAAACCAAATCCAATGCCTGCCATACTAGATGCCATGTGGATAGCACAAAGAAAGCCTAAACCTATTTCTGCTCACCAGCAGAAGATTCCTCCAGCATCCGGGAGTACCAAATGTGTAGGGTTGATGTTGAAGCTCCTGTACAACCTTTTCCTGTATAACCCAGTAGCTAGCCCAAGGACTGCAGTTAGAAAAAAGGATGTCTCTAAGCTCCATGAATCCACAGCTGCTGGAATGGCCCCTTTAGGCCTTAAGCTACTACACATAAAGAACAGAAACTTGACACTGGTTTATGTTAAAGTAGGTAAGGGCCCAGTGACTAGCTGGCTGTGAGATCAGAGAACCACAAACATGCCCTCCAGTCATTTTTTTCCCCTCAGCCTTTATATCTGTTGCTGTCTTCAATGCAGTTTGGCTGGACCACAGAATTCAACTTCCTCATTCTCAGTGCCTCCCCATTTCCATTTGATTTCAGTTGGATATGAAACCATGCAAGGAGAGAACAACCATTTCTTTGTTGTTCCAACCAGCCAGCCCTAAACATCTCCTAAGAAGGTTTCCAAGCTGATCTATTAGCCAAATGGGTTAAGATAAGAGGTTAGTGTTGCAAGAGTTCGCAGACCCCCAACCCTTGTGGAGCTGCTGGTTAGTGTGTCCCTAGTCATCCTCTTTCTAAGCAGTGTGTTCCTTCCTGGGAGGACCCCTGATCTTGGCACTCACCATTGACTTCAAGACTGAGCAGCATGATGGTGTATTGCACTTTCCCTTTGTCTCGCCATGCCTGATCTAGTACCTGGGTGAGGTTCAGCAAGCTGGTGCTGTTGAACACAAAGACTGCCTGGATCTGAATCCATTGGTTGTTTTCACTGCAATGGAATAGTGAGAATCGGTAGGGACCTCAGGAATCTCAGACAACTCTTATGAGTGAGCCCTGCCAGCAGCTACCTGTCATCAGCATGTGTGCTGCAGCAGGAGGATGGGGCACCCATGAGTTTGGATTCAGCTTCTTCAGATCCATAACATAGACCCCTGATACTTGAGCTAAAAAGTATAGCTCAATTAGCCAGTAACAGTAGTAATCTGTTATCTCCTGTGAACTGGCTGTCCTCACTATGTACACATATTGAACAGCTAAGGTCCAAGGGAATGGAAGGCCTGTGTTGGACTGCTGCTTTCTAAACTCCCCCCCCCCGCCGATTAACATCAGTCCTTCTTAACCATAAGGCAGCAAAAAGAGAATGGGCTGCACATCCATGATATCTATCCCAATGTTTATCTTCATGACTTTCTCCATCATCAAAGCATTCCATTCCTTTTCATTTAAGTCAGCAGTGTTGCTTCAGATTTAAGTTGGCATATTAGGGAGAAGACATTGTTTCAGTGAAGTGAGACAGAGAGCACCATCCCCACAGAGGAAGGGTGGAAGCTAAGATTCCCTCCCTGGGTTTGGTGAAGATGGAGGGTGGGATTTTCAAGAGCCCTAGCATGGACTTAGACCTGCTGCCCTTCAAGGCAATTGTCTCCCCTAATTCTACTGAAACAGAGTTAAGCCAGTGCTAAGTGTTGGCGGTCCATCCCATTCTGCCTTTAGGGCCTGATCCCAAACCTGCTTAATATTACTGTTAACAAGCTTTGGCATAGGCCTTTCCTGTCTTTACTGTGAGTGGTATAGTCCAAGATCATGGGAAGATAGGTCCTGAGGTGTGATCTGAAAAGCCTACCTGAAGATCACTCTAGGTACTGCTTCCAGTGTGCCATTCAGTGAGTTCTCCAGAGATCCCTGAAGCTGGAATCAAATACAAGATGTTATGAAGCTGTCTATGTGATATCTCCCACCTGGACCGCTGCTGCTGTTCTCCCTGTCTGTCACATCCTTCCCAGCCAAGTTCCAGCTCTTACTCATGTTCCCCCTTTTCCTCTGTGTAAGTTCTGGCTAATTACCCCTGTCTTTCCCTCCTTGCTGCTCCTTCTCCATACGGCCATATATATACATAGACCCACCTGCTCCAGGCTTTCTTCAAGTTCCTTCTTAAAACATGAAAAGAAATGCAAAACTCTAAAACTCTTAGGTCAGAGATTATACTTTTATTAGACCAACTAAGAAGTCACAAAGAAAATATCTTTTCTGCAAGCTTTTGAGCACACATGCCCTTTTGAGCGCACACAGAGGAAGCTTAAAGGTGGAAGTCTGAGATGGAAGACCCAGAGGAACAGACTTCTACCTTCAGCTTCCTCTGTTCAAAAATGAAGTTTATTTTCTACCTATGGGGACTTTTTACCATCTGTAATTTTCCCTGAGCCTAAGAAAGGGTGCGTGTGCCCAAAAGCTTGCAGAAAAAGATAATTTTTTTGTGATTTCTTAGTTGGTCTAATGAAGGTTCAGAGATGATACCCTTTTAGTTCTAGACTAGAGTTTTGCATTTCTTTTTGTTTCAGACCAACATGGTTACCAAATATATTCTTAAAGCACATATCTTCAAAGAGATTGTCACCCACACTCTTCCCGCATGGAAACATGTAGAGAAAGAAAAGGAAGAGGAATTCTAAATGAGATGCCTGGAGCCGAGTGTCAAAACTATTGCATCCCCTTGGGACTCCCAGCACAGCATCATTTGACTCAGTGCAAGCAGTGGTGCCGAATCCATCTACCTCCTTGGTCTGAGGACCTTGTGTCCCTTCCTGCCCTCTCTCCTCATTCCTCCTCCTCTCCCAATCAGCTTCTTCTTGGTTGATAAGGGGGTAAACTTACCCACTTCACCATTTGATTCTTCAGAGTTTCAATGGAGTTAAGGTTTAAGATGGATGAAGGGAAAATGTCTTTAATTTGGAAGTTGACATTGATTATCATGGGGTCCAGTTTTTTGACAGTGGAGCCTACAAGGTGGAGAAAGAAGTATCACATGGATTTCATGTGCACAGCTCTGTTACAATGTGCCCTGATTTTTCTTACTGATGTGCCTTTATCCACAGCAACAAACAGGCAACGACGATAAAACAGCCTGTGGAAAAGGGCTAGTGGTAGAGAATCAAATTCTACATCTTCTCCTCCTTCCTTGACCTGAAGCCATGTCTAGGAAGCAGAATAAAATATTCTCACACTGTGTCCCTACCCCAGACTCCTTCCAACTCCGTTTTGTTCCTTTCATTGGACTCTACACACCCACTCCTCTCACTGTTAGTGCTTTTAAAACTGTGTAACTCCTTGGGCTTCAACAGATTTGCTACTGTTTTACACTCATATACATGCAAGATCAGGATCAGATAACATTATGCAAAATGCCACCCACACATCTTCTTGTTTGGTTTGCTGCAGTTGCAGCTGGGCAACATGCCTTTTGACAATATACCATCTGACAATGTCTTTTGACCATCTGACCGGCTGGTAGCAGTAACTAGTGCATGGTATCTCCCGCTTTAGAAAAAAGATCCCAGGACTTACCCCTAGACTGAACGCTGTCACCATTCATGGAGAAATCCCCCAGCATCATCCCTGTGTCCATCAACTTGCTGTATAAAGCACGGGCCATATCAGATGTGGATGGGACAGTTGTGTTGTGTTTAAACACAGCTGTAGCATTGACGATCACAGAGCCAGGACTGGGGAGGGAAAACAATGGGAGGGATGGGTTATATATGCTGCCACACAGGATTTCCCAGGCTGGGTCAAGCTCAGGGTCCTGGTACTTGCCAGTCCCTATGAAGTGCCCCATATCAAGTACTCTCTCCCTTCCCTCTATTTTGCTGTCAGTCTTAAAGGGCTGCATCTAGAGAAATGTTCCTTTTAGGCCCCTTGCTGTGATCACTGATCAGCTTTGTGCCTTAAAGCATGCAGATCCACCCCCACCTAGCTGCATGATTACAAGTTTCATTGTCAGATAATTAGCCCATACATCTTCAGCTCCAGCCCTGTTGTTTGACTCTGCACTCCTGTGGAAGGGAATAACCAAACCCAGATGGACTTTGGCCCATCCCTCCCATCTCCCTGCAACAAAGACAACCCCACACTAGCAGCAGGCACTTGAAATATTTGAGACCATCCAGATCAGTAAGCGGAGTTTAGAATCTTCGGAAAAACTCAGCTATTGAACAGCTACCTAGTTTCAACCTACCACTCCATTGGGGCTGCAAGGCAGCGCTAGGATTCAGAGAGACCTAGACAAATTGGAGGATTGAACCAAAAGAAATCTCATGAGGTTCAGTAAGGACAAGCACATAGTCCTGCACTTAGGATGGAACAATCCCCATGCACCAGCACAGGCCGGGGACTGACTGGCTGGGCAGCAGCTCTGCAGAAAAGGTCCTGGGGTAACAGCAGACAATAAGCTGAATATGATCCAACAATGTGCCCTTGTCGTGAAGGGCTAGGGACAGACATTACACATAAACCAGTTTAAGTGATCAAAAACTGGTTTAAGCCTGTAACAGAACAAATCTTCACTGCACATAAACCATTTTGAAAATGGCTGAAACAAGTTTGAGATAAACCTGGTTGAAAGTAGTACCAGACTTAACTGATTTTGGTCAAACCAGTTAATGCAATGTCTGTCTCAGACCCCTTCTTGGTTTAAGTTAAACCAGAGTCCCCCAGCATCCCAGTATGATTTGCTGGGTGGAGTTCTGCTCTCTGCTCCAGCCCAGCAGGGCTGGCTCCTCCCCTCATCTCCCTGCCTGCAGACCTGACAGAGACTGCAGGGTCTGCCTGGCTTCCTTCTGTTTCCCCTCTCCTCATCACCACCCTCTGCTCAAGTAGGGATTTCCCCCACCCCTCTGCCTTGCACAGACATCTCTCAGCATTAGCTAGCATACCACATGCTGGCTATAGTCAATGCTGTGGGAGATAGGGCAGGACAGTGTTGGCTTAGATTTTCTCAAAAAAGTCCAACATGTACCTGGTAATGTCCCTCTGTTCCTTCCTTAGAAAAAGTTGTTTTAGAAGAGCTTGAATGAATGAGAGAGGCTTTGCTTTTTTTGTTTTGTTTGATGGGCTGATAAATACTAACAACTCCCTGTGTAACTCCCTGCTGCATAACTCAATGCTCTGTTATCAACAGCAAGGTGTGGGGGGAGGAAAGGCAGAAAGCCCTCCTTAATCACAGCATCCTGCAGGGGCCTGACCATGCCCCTCTCAGTTCAGCATTATAGAAGGGAAGGGAGGGCTTGCTCTAGCACCCCCCAGCTTCTAGCCTGAGTCACTGCAGGCACGTGCTTGCATTTCTGGAATGAAAAGTGATGTCTCTCTACCTCCAAATCGATTCAAGCTTTGCAGGTTAGACTAACCTGCAAAGATTGAATCAATTCAGGCCCAGGCTTTTTGAATGTCTGTCCCTAGCCAAAAAGGATAATGGCATACTGGGGTGTATTAGTAGCAGCATTGCCAACAGACTGAGTGAGGGAAGTGATTCTTCCCTTCGATTTGGCACTGGTGAGGCCAAATCCAGTTTTGGGCAACCCGCTACAGAAAGGATGTGGACAAATCGGAGAGAGTCCAGTGGAAGGCAAAAAATATGGTTCTGGGGCTGGGGCATGTGACTTATGAGGAAAGGCTGAGGGAACTGGGCTTATTTAGTCTGGAGAAGAGAAGACTGAGGGGGGATTTGATAGCAGCCTTCAACCAGGGTTCAAATTATGGGAGAGCTCGAGGGGGCTGACCCCCACCATAAGAGATGAGAGCCCCCCATATAAGATTTGAAAATCGTAACTTGGGAGGTCTCTGATTTTATTAGGGCAACATGATGGGCAACCCAGTTTTTTTTTTGCAGACCCCCACAAGAGTCAAAGTGTAATTCAAACCCTGCCTTCAACAACCTGAAGGGTGGTTCCAAAGAGGATGGAACTAGACTGTTCTCCATGGTGGATGGTGATAGAACAAGGAGTAACGGTCACAAGGGAAGTTTAGTTTAGGCATTAGGAAAAACTTTCTCCCTAGGAAAGTAGTAAAGCACTGGAACAGATTACCCAGAGAGGCTGTGGGATCTCTATCCTTGGAGGTTTTTAAGACCCAGCTAGACAAAGCTGTGGCTGTGATGTTCTAGTTTCAGATGATCCTACTTTGAGCAGGGGGTTGGACTAGATGACTTCCTGAGGTCCCTTCCAGCCCTAAGTTTCTATTGTTCTATGATTCGAAATGTCTCTAGTGGGTTATGGAATACAGAAAGATCCCACACAATATACTGATTTGTTTGATGCACCTGGCTGGGGGAGTATTTGGTTGATTGCAT
>NW_017728996.1:48306292-48307941 GCF_001723915.1 Gavialis gangeticus | reverse complement strand
TTCATACAACACAATTTTATTTTAAAATTTCTTGCTACACATATAACACTGCTTAGCTTTAAGAAATCCTTCCCAAACAATGCTATAAGAATTCGTATTACAAAAACAACTAGTTACAAGTAAAGGTTATTTTTCATGGTATACTTACAATCCTAGAATTCCAAGAAACCAAATCCCCAGATACACTTTCATTCTTTACTTATGGTTTTAGGGTTGGTCTCAGCAGTGATAGGAACATGTCCCCTTCCTGAGGTCCCACTCAGGTGTTCTGCAAGTGAGGTTACCTCCAAATTGGGACTGTAGGTTACAGTTTTTACTGGGTGAGTTGCTGTCTTGGGCCCTTCCTACCCAAACCTGTCACTACTCCCAAGTTTGGGCTCGGATTTTAATTAACAGATTTCTGCTGGGCTTTCTGTTTGTCTTCTGCAATGGAATTTGTCCACTGACTATTCAGTTTCTTTGGGAGACTTTCCACACCACTGCAGTGACGTCTCTTCCCACCCCCCTTTCAAAAGCCCCTAGGTTTTGATCTCTCGGAATATTTGCTTATGGGTCGTTTTTAGGTTAATGTTGTTAAAGGCCTCTAAAGATAAAATCCAAGAACCAAGACATTCAGCACGTAGGCAAAAACAAGCAATGAGCCTAGATGAGAAGATGAACCTTGCCTTTTGTCTAAACTGGTTAAGGGGCAGTTATTACAAGCATTCAAACTATTACATTCAATATGACACTGAATTACCTTGACAGTCCTCATAAACCTTTCTTAAAGGAGTTGGACTCTTTCATGTATTTCTCTCTCTCATTTCCCCAAAGGGATAATAATTTATTTCTCTATTTAATCATAACCTTTTTGGAGTGGGGTCTGTCTTTTATGTGCAAGCACATTCTCTAGTACAGCAGGGTTCAGATGGGAATTCTGGGTGCTACTAGAAAACTACTGATAACAAAGAGAAAAAGTACTGAAGTACTGTCAGGTATGCAGCTGAGGTTGTTTTGGTTCATTATTTTTATGGTTAATCTCCACACAGCCATTGCCCCAGCTTAAAACAGACAGCTCTTCACAGAACATATCCAGTGCTTACCTGAAGGCATTCACTACTACTGTCTCACAGTTATGGAACTTGCTCTTGTAGATGGGTGTAAGCTATGGAGGCAAAGAAAAGAGAGTGTCCTTTAACCTTCACTGTTCATAGGCATATTCAGCCACAACTTAGCAAAAAAGGCGAAGTAGAAATAAAAACCAGTTTGCAAGGAGCAAGCCCAGAGTACAGCAGCATAGTTACAATCCTGCTCTCGGTGACCACAGTAACAAAACTGCTGATAAGATCTTTGGTTTAGAAACAAGCCAGTGATTTTGTGGAAGGGAGATCTGTGATCTCCAGCCATTGCCTGAGGGGATTTTTAACAAAAGTTTCCTAATATCTTTCAAATGGTGTCACAAAGCATTCAAGACTTTAAATAATGCTGCCAGCTAAATCAGCTTTCCCTTGCCCTTGTGTTTGTGCTCTACTTTGGGAAAGTCACAAGTCACAAGACACTCTTGCACCCTATGTATCAGCTGTCACTGCTGCTTTCCATACTACCACTTCTCCTGTGCTCCCCTACTTCACCCACCACCACTTCCCTTGCCCCCCTCTTGTCACATTCCC
>NW_017728996.1:48298525-48301292 GCF_001723915.1 Gavialis gangeticus | reverse complement strand
ATGTATCAGCTGTCACTGCTGCTTTCCATACTACCACTTCTCCTGTGCTCCCCTACTTCACCCACCACCACTTCCCTTGCCCCCCTCTTGTCACATTCCCCTCACCAGCAGCACTTGGCAGCAGGGAAATCAGCAGTAATGGTCAGCCAGAAAAATCATCAGTACAGAAAGTGGCAGTGGTGGCTGAAGTGGGGAGAGCAGGTGAGAGATGAGATCTGCAGTGAAGGAGATGATAGTGGTGGCAGCAGCTGAAGTACTAGAGCAGGGGTGGGCAAAATGCAGCCCAGGGGCTGGATGTGGCCCGCCAGGCCATTCTATCCTGCCCACAGGGCCCCTAAAAAGTTTAGAAAGTTAGCATTCATCTGCCCTGGGCTGCCTGTCATGGGGCCCTCGATGGCTTGCTGAAACTCAGTAAGCGGCCCTCTGCCCAAAATAATTGCCCACCCCTGTACTAGAGCATAGCAACAGCTGAAATGGGGGTGACTGCCAATTGCCAGCAATTTGCACTTGCCTCCACTAGGAACCTTTCACACTCCCCCAGGGAGGTGCAATCCACATTTTGGGAAGCACGGAGCTATATAGTCAAGTGGGATTTATCTTTGTGATGATACTGTAGGTAGGAGCTAGCAGGTATCATGTCCTTATTCCACAGCACTTCCAGATGTCAAAGAGGAACCTTGCACGAATATCCTTTCAGCACATGCCTGCTGGCTCACTGGTTCTTGACTCAGCCACTTGGCCAGAATCTGGCAGTGGGAGAGGGCACATCTGGAGGTCAGCAAGGAAGATGGGCAGAAGTTAGAGCGGGTGTAACTTATCAGATAGGCCAGTGACACTCTCTTGGCAAGGGGTGAAGAGGCAGGCACTGACCTGGGAAAGGGATTTAGGTTGTGGGATTTTGCAGAGGACTGGAGAAGAGCTGGGTTGATGGGAACAACTTTGTTTTTGAAAGCACCTGTAACATGCAGACTTTTATCCTAGGGAAGCATTTCTGTGCTTGCAATTCTATATATAATCAGCTCAGCTCTAGACCCACCTGATCTCCTAACCTTCATTGGCAAGTACTTACATTGTCTTCAATCTTTTTACTTAGTATTTTGTACTCAGGTGACAAAGGATCTCCGAGTTTCTCAATGAAGTCCTTGTTAATAATTCTGAAGCTCAAGGGCTGAGATGCATGAATTATGCTTTCTGAATCAGTAGTAGCTGGAACCAGTGAAAGTGAAGTGACCTTTGCTGGAGGGGTACTGGAAGGCAGACTTCCAAAATTGTTGGCAGCTGAAGTGGCAGAGGGACTGGTGAATATGGAGACTGAAGAAACTGAAAGATATAAAGATGTTGCAGTAACTGTAGATGTTGCTGTGTTTGTAGCTTCCCCAAGAAAATCAGTTATGACTATAGTTGATGGGGCTGAGGGTTCTTGTGTTATGAATGAAGAACCAATCGAAGTTGTACTAGCTGACAATGAGGATGCCTTAGTGTAAGAGCCAGTGGCTATGGAGTTTCTACTAGAAGTGACTGTGTCACAGGACGGGATGCAGGGGCGGCCGTGATCCCCCTCCCACCCCTACCATGCCAAGTTGGGTCCTGAATGCACCCTCTCTCTCGCCCGCTATGTCTTGTTTTATATATAGTTTTATATGGGAGGCTGCTTTCTGTCCGCTTGGACGCAGTGCTCTCGTACCAACCCCTGCTCTGTACAACGATCAGGTGCGCCCTGCCTTATGGGCTACACGTGCTTTCTACCTCCCCTTTAGCACGCCCCAAGCCGCACAGTTATTCCGGACTTTTTCATGTCTCCGATGTCCCCAGTGAGGGCACGTATTTGCCCCGCACTCGCCCTACTCCAGGCTCTGTCCTGCGCACCCGGGTTCTATCCTGGGCTCCCTAACACCTCGGGCTTGTACCCACATGCTTACCCCTAGCACACCTGATGTACTCGCCCCTCGCCTGGGGCCCTGTTGCTCGCTGCACAAGCCGTCTCACCCCTTCTGGGGTTTGGCTAGTGTAATCACCCTCTTCAGGCTCCTGACTGCACACTCTGGCCCTGCCTCGGGCCTCTAACCACATACTTGCCCTACTCTGGACTCTAACACTTGCCCCCCTTATGGGACTTCCCCCTAGACTCACCTCATCTGGGGCATCCTAATAGGCATTCCCCCATTTTGGGGCTTATGCCTCACCCTCTCTGGGCTTCCTCAGTAAACTCACCCTTCTCTGGGGCCTGTCCCAATACGCGTTTCTCACGCCGGGGCTCAGGTGGCCCATAGCCGTGCCTGGCCCCTTGACCCTTCTCAGGGTCCTTCACCCTACTGGGCCAAATACTGCCCTCACAGGCTGGGGTTTCAACCCCCACACACCGCGTCACACCAGCGCCAAACAGCTGTGCCTCCCAGGCACTGCTCTGTGCCCAGACAGGGCACCCAGGAACCCCCAGACTACTGGAGAGCTCCCATGAGGCCTCCTCACACCCCTACAGCCTCACCCAGTCCTCTGGTATTTACACAACAAACTAAACAGAACCATAAGCACACCAGCTGTAACTCAATAACAAGCTTCCTTGCTCAAACATAGGGTTAAGCATACTGACCTCTCTACCAATAGCCTCCCTGCCACAGTTCTTTCCACCCTTACCACATTGTAGCTGCTTGGGTGGTCAAACTGCACCCATCAGCCCTGCTCAGCTCTACTGCTGAGCTCCCACACATCAGGCCACCAGAAGGGAACTACCAACTAGGCTCTAGCCCAGCCGCTTATAAAGGCCACG
>NW_017728996.1:48291289-48293525 GCF_001723915.1 Gavialis gangeticus | reverse complement strand
CCTACCATGCCAAGTTGGGTCCTGAATGCACCCTCTCTCTCGCCCGCTATGTCTTGTTTTATATATAGTTTTATATGGGAGGCTGCTTTCTGTCCGCTTGGACGCAGTGCTCTCGTACCAACCCCTGCTCTGTACAACGATCAGGTGCGCCCTGCCTTATGGGCTACACGTGCTTTCTACCTCCCCTTTAGCACGCCCCAAGCCGCACAGTTATTCCGGACTTTTTCATGTCTCCGATGTCCCCAGTGAGGGCACGTATTTGCCCCGCACTCGCCCTACTCCAGGCTCTGTCCTGCGCACCCGGGTTCTATCCTGGGCTCCCTAACACCTCGGGCTTGTACCCACATGCTTACCCCTAGCACACCTGATGTACTCGCCCCTCGCCTGGGGCCCTGTTGCTCGCTGCACAAGCCGTCTCACCCCTTCTGGGGTTTGGCTAGTGTAATCACCCTCTTCAGGCTCCTGACTGCACACTCTGGCCCTGCCTCGGGCCTCTAACCACATACTTGCCCTACTCTGGACTCTAACACTTGCCCCCCTTATGGGACTTCCCCCTAGACTCACCTCATCTGGGGCATCCTAATAGGCATTCCCCCATTTTGGGGCTTATGCCTCACCCTCTCTGGGCTTCCTCAGTAAACTCACCCTTCTCTGGGGCCTGTCCCAATACGCGTTTCTCACGCCGGGGCTCAGGTGGCCCATAGCCGTGCCTGGCCCCTTGACCCTTCTCAGGGTCCTTCACCCTACTGGGCCAAATACTGCCCTCACAGGCTGGGGTTTCAACCCCCACACACCGCGTCACACCAGCGCCAAACAGCTGTGCCTCCCAGGCACTGCTCTGTGCCCAGACAGGGCACCCAGGAACCCCCAGACTACTGGAGAGCTCCCATGAGGCCTCCTCACACCCCTACAGCCTCACCCAGTCCTCTGGTATTTACACAACAAACTAAACAGAACCATAAGCACACCAGCTGTAACTCAATAACAAGCTTCCTTGCTCAAACATAGGGTTAAGCATACTGACCTCTCTACCAATAGCCTCCCTGCCACAGTTCTTTCCACCCTTACCACATTGTAGCTGCTTGGGTGGTCAAACTGCACCCATCAGCCCTGCTCAGCTCTACTGCTGAGCTCCCACACATCAGGCCACCAGAAGGGAACTACCAACTAGGCTCTAGCCCAGCCGCTTATAAAGGCCACGCCCTGCCCCCTGGCAGTCAGCTGACCCAATCAGCTGCCTTAGCAACTCTCACCTGCTGTCCTGGTGAGTGACAGCTAAGCCCCCTTCTGCCATTATTCAGTAGCAGGCACCCTAGAGCCCTGCTACAGACTGCAATAGCAAAAGTTCTCATTTTGGGTTGTGATGATGACATCACAGCAGCATAAGTGGAAGAGCCATGCACTAAACTTGTAGAGGACAACATTGTGGCTCCAGTTCCAGAAGGTATGGCACTCATAGGAAATACTGTTGCTTTGGATGTTGCATTTGCTGAAGGTGCTATGGATACAGAAGGCATGGATCCAGAGTTAAATGACTTATCCATGGGTTCTGACATGTCTGTACTTCTTGAAGAAGTTCTTAATTCTTCAGGAGCGGGACTAGAAGCAGAATGCACGTTTATGTCAGGTGTTATGTTGTTCGAAGATACTGTGGATGATGACCTAGTGGGAGAATGTAGTATGCCAGGTGTTACTGGTGTACTAGTTTGCAGTATATTTGGAGGGAGAGACTGAGGATGTTGTAGTCAGTGAAGAGCCAGTTCCTCTGGATGTCATAATAGAGATGTCTATGGTATTAGATCTATGTGTACTAGCTAATGATAACATTGAACCAATAGTAAAAACTCCAGATGTGAAATTTTGTGTAGATGGTGGTGTTGCTGATACCACTCCAGCAAAAGTAGTATTTGCTTCAGATGCTGAATTGTTTGAAAACATTGTGGATACTCTTATGTATGACCCAGATGTTGAGGAGTTATATTCTCCAGCAACTACTGATGTGGTAGTGTTCGAAGTGCTTGGAGCAAGTGCTGAGGTTGATACAATGGTTGGTGTTCCACTTGTTTGGGAGTCTGCACTAGTAATTTGTGCACTATGATGCGTGTTTGTAACTTTTACTAAAGATTCTGATGTTACAATAGTCATGGATGCAGATGTTGAACTTGTTAAGGTTTCTGGTCCCACTCCTGAAGGAGATCCTTCAGAAATCATACTCAAAGATGCTGCGGATCCAGAT
>NW_017728996.1:48275813-48286289 GCF_001723915.1 Gavialis gangeticus | reverse complement strand
CTGGCAGGTGGGATACTGTCCTGCATGGCAGGGAGGATGGTGGTGTTGGTCCACGGTGGCCAGGAGGGAGTTCAGGAGCTCTGTGCTGGGCATCTTGGAGGGAGAGACTGAGGATGTTGTAGTCAGTGAAGAGCCAGTTCCTCTGGATGTCATAATAGAGATGTCTATGGTATTAGATCTATGTGTACTAGCTAATGATAACATTGAACCAATAGTAAAAACTCCAGATGTGAAATTTTGTGTAGATGGTGGTGTTGCTGATACCACTCCAGCAAAAGTAGTATTTGCTTCAGATGCTGAATTGTTTGAAAACATTGTGGATACTCTTATGTATGACCCAGATGTTGAGGAGTTATATTCTCCAGCAACTACTGATGTGGTAGTGTTCGAAGTGCTTGGAGCAAGTGCTGAGGTTGATACAATGGTTGGTGTTCCACTTGTTTGGGAGTCTGCACTAGTAATTTGTGCACTATGATGCGTGTTTGTAACTTTTACTAAAGATTCTGATGTTACAATAGTCATGGATGCAGATGTTGAACTTGTTAAGGTTTCTGGTCCCACTCCTGAAGGAGATCCTTCAGAAATCATACTCAAAGATGCTGCGGATCCAGATGTAGGAACAGATATAGATGCTCTATCCATATCTGTTGATGGAGTGTTGCTAAGCCTATTTCTTCCAGATAGTATACTGGATGCAGCTCTGGTACTAAATGTACTTGCATCTTGCAGTGACGGTGTGGCAGTAGTAGTTAAAGGTCCTGAAACTGAACTTTCTGGAGAAGCTGAAGTTGTATTTTCAGATCCAGACATAGACATTTTAGTAGCTAATGATGGAACCTGGGATGCCCATGAAGCATACTTTGAAAAGGTTGCAATGGATTAAGACCCATTTGACCCTGATGCTGCATTGGTTGAAGATAGGGTGGTTTCTGATGAGGATAAAATAGAATCTAATATGCCAGTGAGTGCTGAAATTGCTGGACTGAATAAACTTGAAGCAGACAGGGCAGCGGATATAGTTTCATTTGTTCCATTTGTCACATTAGGAACAGCTGTACTTTTATCATGAGATGTTATTGCAGGAGTAGGAGATCCAGATGTCATGACTGTTACGTGTGCCACAACGTCTGTTGTGGCAGATCTAGTTACAGTGGAAGAAACAGCTCTGAAGGATGTATCTGTTCCAAATGCTGAGCTGTTTACAGATAATGTAGAGGCTGTATCTGCAGCTGGAAATGATGGTGAAATTCCAACGCCTGTTGTGGCTGCAGTCAGGGTTGTGTTGAAAGCAGATCGTAAGGATGATGTACTCATTGAAAAAACATTTGTAGACATTATCATGGTTGTAGGTTCTTGTGGCATTGATGCATTTGAGCCTACTGTAACAGAAGTAGATTCCAAGCCTATCTGTGATTCTGTATCATTAGAGATATTTGTAGTTGATGATAACAATGAAGTGTTTGAAGATGATTTCACTGTGGTGAGTAGTGTACTTGATAACCTGTCACTAGGTGTTAATGTTCCAGAAGTATTTGTGAGTTTATCTGTAAAAGCCAGACATGGAAATATTCTATAATAATCAGGTCAACATATTTGTTACTGATATAATATCACTATTAAGTAACGCAGGCCATTCTTTAACTCATAAAAAACACAGTGAAAAATATAGTGGCCTAAGTTGTTGCTTGTCAACATTTACTGTAACTTGCTTTAGAAAAATAGTATTCCTTTGTATTTTTTTGCCTATTTAGATTTGGTAATGTGTGCTTCATTGAACTAGGAAGATTTACTGCAAGGATTTGCCAAGTGAAGCTAGGGGTGGTTGGACAATAGAAATTTCACTGAGGTTTAGATACCAAACTTCTATAGGCACCAATATCCCAGCTTGTGCATACAGAAAATATTTTTTAACTTTCTGAGAAAAGGATTTTTTGGTTGATATCTTTTCTTGGACCAACTGCACAGCTGGGATAAATTTAGACAAGCTCACAAATGCAAAGCATTCTTTCAGGCCTGAGGAGGAAAACAATCATGATAATATATAAGAACAGTGGGTTCTTTGGATATTAAAGATGAATCGGTATTTATATAGATCACTCAGCACAAAGGCAAAAAGCTGGAACTTCCCCAGTGACCTCTACATATAAACATCACAAGATATGTATAAATTATATCCATTGTCTTTTAAGGAAGCCATATATTCCTGTCTGATTGGGAAGTCTTAGCATCCCAAGATGAAAAAAGTAGTTGATCTATTATTACCTGTTGCAGTGGTCACAGAGGAATTTGGTTCTGCAGCTACAACTCTTAGAGGACCTATTAGATGCAAAGCAGTTTAATTATGATTTAATATCATCTAAACAAAGTATTGCCTGGCTATTGCTTTTTTTTCCCCATTATATTGAGTGCAAGAGAGGCTAATTTAAGTGTTGGGGACAAACATACAGGTGGGTGTAACCTGGCCCAGCTGAGCCAAGTTTGTACCTTGGGTCTTGATTCTCCTGTCACTTAGATTGGTGTAAATCTGTCAACACCAATAGAGGTAGCCAAATGTGGACTCAATGGCCATGTCCAGACGAGCACGGCTGTGCGATATGTGGCGCCATAAACACATCTGCAGTGCCACATACCGTACATTTAGATGTTCTCCGCACTGCAAGGGTATATAGCCCAAGCGTGCGCTGCTCTGCTTTTTATTTCCGTGGGCTTTTTTCACCCCTGAATATCTGTAGGAAAAAGAAGTGGAGCAGCGCATGCAGAGTCAGTGCATGCCACTCAAGAGCAAAGTCAGGCTACCCAGATCCATGTTCTAGCTGCTGCCCAGGCTCCATGTGGCAGAATCACTGCTGCTACAGCCCCATGAGGCTCCCAGAACCCCAGGTCAGGCTGCTGGGTCCAGCCCAGTGCTGGCCCCAGCTTCCTCTACCCCATCCAGGGTAACTTGCCATGCATCAAAGCGCACATGGCACAAGCGTTCCCCAGGGATGAGTAGTGGTGGTGCAAAGTGTGCCGCAGCTACTTGTCCCCTGGGAACCAAACGTCCATGCTCATCTGGATGTGGCCAATGGGTGCATCTACACTTACAATTAATGTGAAGAAATAAACTCCAGCACACATCATGCCAGAGTTTATTGCTCCCAGGTGCCACATTTGCACGTGCGCTCAAGACCACAGCGCATTGAGCCAAGTCAGAACAGCTCCAGCTGGCAGGGGACCTGGGGGGCCACCCTGCCAGCCCAGGGCTACTCCAACAGGCTCAACATGCTGTGGAGGGGCTGGCTGGGGCACAAGGGTGCTCCAGTGCTGGGCTTAGCTAGCAGGCAGCCCCCATACTGGAGCACCCTCATGCCCCAGCCATCCCCATCAGCGTCTACATGTGCACTGCTACACAGTAAATAATGCCAACACGGGATAGTACTTGTATTTACAAGTACTAGCCTATGGCAGCATTTATTTGTTTACTGGGCGCATCTACACGAGATGCTACTGAGCAATGGTTACTGCGCGCTTATCTGGCACTTTACCATCTGGAATGCTGTATTAACCAGCATCTGTCAGAGACAGCAATACATGTTGCCATGTGGCATCTTGCCGTGCGCGTCTCATAGATCTGTTGTCTATGGAAGCTTCAGGACGCTGCTGAGCAGTGCCGCTAGCAGCAGTCTCAATTGTAAACACCCGCTATTGTGATCGCATTGTGCTTGTGTTGTGTTCTGACTTTATCGCTGAATATCTCACCCATCCTGCCACTATGGCCAAGTATAACTCTCCGATAACCGGCATATTTGATTAACTGACACCCCCATTCCCCATGGATGCCAAATAACAGAACTTTTACTGTACTTGCATAATGAAGCACTAAATAAATGTACAGTAACTGGAGTTACTGTGCAGTAGCACTAGTGAACGTCTTTTAAGTGACACTACTGTGCAGTAGCCTAATACTATTGCATAGTAGCATATTAGCACTGTTAGTGCTGTAACACTCTACTGAGCAGTAATATTTGGCTACTGCAGTCAGCAACTCGTCTAGATGCGCTCACTGTGACCTAATAGGGCTGCACGTGTAGATGTCAAGACTTTACTGTGGAGCTAATTAGACAGCTCCAGAGTAAATGTCTCGTGTAGAAATGCCTAATGCCTAGTAAAAGAAGAACATAGTTCAAATATCCCTGTGGGTTTGGATGAGACGGGATTTGGGGATCAGTGGGTTTTGGAAGGTGTGAAATTCTTTATGCTCTCAACAGCATCAGCTGGCGATGAAGACATATTTAAAATACAGCAGTATTATCAGAAGTGCCTGCAAGGCAGCATAATTCAACCTTAAATTGCCCCTAACATCTATGAATCCATGAGGATTCTGCAGGACTTTCTACTTGGATTCAATTTCTCCAGCCGTGGCAACTGCATTAGAAAGTAATGCTCAGGAGAGCAGTCTATCCAATGACTGTGAATCAGAATGAAAAGAACACTGTGTGTAGGGATCATGGGTTGTGGGACACATCAGTTACGTTTCAGATGAACCTCCCAGTAAATGAGTGCTTTTTCTCCATCCCTCAGAATTGTGTAGCACAAGGCTGCTGAATGAAATACCTCTCATGCCTCAGGCTTACGTCCTCACTGTCCTGCACTAACCCATGGTTAGGCTGTGTTTATTCACTAAAGTAGCTATGCTAGTGGAAGGCCCCAGTGTAGATATGCTGCACTGTATATGAGGGAGTTTATGCTGGCCTGCCCTGCCCTCTGGTGCTAGGCACTATCCAAGACAAGAGTTTGAACTATATGGGCCATTGGTTTCATCCTGTTTGGCCAGCCCTATGTTCCTTTGATGGAACTTCTAACAAAATAATTGTTTATATGGAAGAATTTCTTACCTGCTATAAGCAGCAAAGAAACTTTGAGTTTTTTCCATACCATTGTTTTGTGTCAGTTTTCTATGCCAATGCTGAACTGTCAGCTGCCTAAGAGGAACCAGAAGAGCAACTGGTTATGGTCACCAGGTCAACCTGATTTCACCACATTACTGATACTGGGGTGGCCACCCAGGGGTATGAGTGGTATGAGCAAACTCTGTATGTGGCATACAGCAGACTGGGGATGGGTCAGAAAACAGAAAGCAGAACAGCAGATTGGGCAGTAGAAGGGGATTGAAGTGGCACTTGGGGATTGTCTGGGAAAAGGTTGTCTGCCAAAAAGATTGGCCTTCACTGGCCTACACAAGATTAAACTGGATACAGCTATGGCAGCAAATGAAATCTCCATATCTTCCATGCTGCTAAGTGTGCAGGGGAGGATTCCTAGCAAGAGATTATCAGTGCTTCTTAAAACCTACAAGCAATACCTCTGCAAATAGCCTTTCTCAGAGGAGCTGGTGCATTTCTAGTTCATGATCTTGATGTGCAAAAATTCATAAAAATAAATAAAAATTAGTTCAAGTCAGGTTCATTCTGAATGTTGGACAAAGGTTCAAGCCAGTTGTTACTTGCTCCAAACTGGCTGGTCCATTCTTAGAGGTGAGTGAAACAGTAAGAGAAAATCTGAAAATGTGTCAACATGTGGCACATGTACTTAAAGGGACTGTCAGTATCTATGCTAGTTTTCTTTAACAGATGAGCTGGTAATAAAGTATCCATCCAGAAAAATCCCTCCTGCCCTGACCTGTCCTGTCCAGAAAGCCCTGCAAGAAGCTTAAAGTTGATCCTTACCTGTCCTAGTCCTTTCTTGTGCTTGTATCTATGGGCAAATTCTATTGCAATGGGGAACCCTCCTTCCTCTTCAAACCAACTGGCTGAGGTTCCAGGTTAACAGTGTCTAACATGGACAAGGTGAGGCTTGCAAAGAAAGAGATGGACTTTTTATTGGGAAGGTAGCTGCTGACAGTAAACTCCCCACCCACACTCTGTCAGTGGGGATTAGATCACCAGTGCACATATCAGTATGGAAGCACAAGGCCCAATGCACCTGCCCATATCCATGATGTGTCAGATTGCACATTTCCTCAATAGTTTTGTCCAAGGGCTGGATAGCAAACAATATGGTTATTTGAAGAGACTAAGGAAGCAAATTACATGAAGTGACATAAAGCACTTGGCCCAGGGGAGAGAAGATTAGATGGATATTTAGGAGTCCTGGAGCTAAATTCTCAGCTGCACACAGTATCCACTGGGGGACTACAAATATGTGACCTGTGACTTTTAGATCCTAAGGATGTTCTGTGCCAACCCTGGTCATTTTGTCTGTTAGAGCCACCTCAAACTACTCTGTAGTCCCAAGGAGCCTATATGCTACCGAGAAGCAGTGGGTGTGCAGCCATGATCTGGACATGTCCTTTCCATTCACCCATCTGCATCATTCAATAGGAAGGGGAATGTCCACAAACCAGTGACACCAACTCTATCTTGGGGACTTCCACATAGTGCAGGAGCTGACAGGGGACAATTATCTGCTGTAGAAGTCTAGTAGCACAGACTTCACAGCATAGTTAGCAGATGATAGCTGTGCGAATTTGGATACATTGCTTATCATCTCCCAAGTTTGCTTCCTTGAACTCCACAGGGGTATGTCTACTTCAGCTGCAGCCCTGCCTCTGACTACAGTGTGGACATCCCTGGAGAACTTCCCCTGACACATGAGGGCAGGAGGAAAAAGACTGGATTTCTCCTTGCACCCCTCAGCCAGCAGGACAGGGTAAAAGCCAAGCTCTCACTTCAGCTAGGTAGAGAATCAGGGGCAGGTTAGCTTAGACATAGATGTGTTAGCCATGAGGTGTGGGTGAAACTCATCCATACACAGAGGTTTGGCACAAAGACTAAGCCCTGACTAGGTCCTGATGGGGGTCCTACTTACTACACAAACTTAGTGCTGGCCCTCAGTGTGGAAGAGAAATTCCCCTCTTCTGCCTTTCCAATCCACCCACCAAATCTTTTCCCATTGGGGCTCATAATCTTCTGTGATTCTGTCTTCAACTCAGTGGGGAATGCTTGGGACCTCATGTCCTAGCAGAGGGAAGCCACAGCTAGGGTAGGTCTTCATAGGCAACGGATGTGCCCATCTCCAACCCTGAGAGAGAATGCCTGACCACTAGAGACAACGCTTCAGGTCTGGCATGTGTCCCCTCCACATTGGGAGTGCCCTCTTTACTCACAGGAGCATGGATGAGATTAACACAGAGAAGAAACCCCCAGTAAGACAATGCTCTTTATTGCTAAGGAGCTGCATAGAGTTTATCGTAGCTCCAAGGTACTGAGCTCTGGGCATGAGGCCTCAGAAGTGTCAAGGAGTGTTATGATGGGAGGCTGCTTTTAGGGACACTGGCAGTGCCTGCTTCTCAGGCAGCACAGAAGCTCTCTCCAGCAAGAGGCCCCCACTGCTCCAGTCTCCCAGTGGTAAAGCACCTCCAGCTCAGCACTGACCAGCAGCCCCACCCCCTTACTGTCCTCTTCCAGCTCTCTTATGGTATCTATGCAGTAAGAAGTTTTTGTCATCTTGAGCTCTTCCCGAAATGCACAGAGTAACATTTGCTCAGCTGCCCTGCCTGTAGAATAGAAGAATCAGGCTAATAGTCTCTTAAGAATGTGAGTTTAATCAGCAAACCAGGCACTGTCATTTTGGTACCATTCACTGTATCACCCCAGGACCATATACTTCTCCAGCACCAACATCAAGGCTGATAACTGATAGCTCTAATCCCCGCCAAGACTTTTACCTCTTAATTATCTGAAGCATATTAGGCATTTCCCTAAACACAAAAGATCAACTGACACCCCAGGTGGTAGTAATTTCCATTCATTATCTCCCCCATCCCTGGGATCTGGACAGTGGGTGAGATTGGCCTCAGCTGCCTGCAGTCTAAGCAAGGGTACTAATTAGTGGGGACAGGTGTGATTGGCTCCAATTCCAGGGTATAAAAGGTTCCCAAGCAGTAGCTTTCCTCAAGCTGGAGTTGCTGTACTCAAGAAGGATGAGGGTCTCAGGTTGTCTGGAGTGGGTGGTCCTGTGCTGGGTGTTCAGTGGGGGAGTTTGCTACAACCCTTGGGATTTCTCTAGGAGTGACTCAGCTATCTGGAGGCCCCCATCTAGAGCTGATGCTTCTAGTTCCCAGTCCTCCCCCTGGGCTTGGGTTGATGCTTCACAAATAAGGGTGGTGCCCCTGCCACAGCCTGTCATAGTGCAGTGTCAGGAAGCTCAGATGGTGGTAACTGTACATAGGGATCTATTTGGGACTGGGCGGCTGATCAAAGCTGCTGACCTGAGTCTGGGCTCAGCTGCTTGCCAGCATGTGGCCCTTAATGATGTGGAGAATACAGTGACCTTTGCAGCAGGGCTCCAGGACTGTGGGAGTTTCTTGCAGGTAAGACTGGTCCAGGTCTGCCTCAAGACCCCTAGGTTAGAGCCCTGGTAACATCTTGTTTCCTCTATAGGCTTCCTCCTCACTCCCTCTGGGGTCCTATTCCTAACCTCCAGTCCCAGCCCTGTAAAGTCATTGAAGAGCTTTCTTCCTCAATGAGCCCCAGAAGTGGGGCTGGCTGGGTGAGGGGCTTCATGTATCAGTCAGACTTCACATAGTCACCTGGCTTTTGGTGCTCTCTAGGGAGAACTGTTGATGATATTCAGGTATGCCTTAACTCTTTCCGTGTCTGATCTTTACCCAGATGACCCCAGACTCCTTGATCTATAGGACCAGCTTGAACTATACCCCCAGCCCTGCTGGCAATGCAGTTATCTTGCGAACCAATCCTGCTGTGATTCCTATTGAATGTCACTATCCCAGGTGAGCTGAGTGCTCAGTTCCCTTTCTGCATATGCTCACTACTAACTAGACCTGGATCATGAATGGAGCTCTCCTCTTCCAGGAAGAAGAATGTGAGCAGCAAAGCTGTCAGGCCAACTTGGTCTCCTCTCTTCTCCACTGTGTCTGCAGAGGAGAGACTGCATTTCTCTTTGCGCCTGATGAATGGTAGGTGAGACTAATGGGCAAATGGAGATGCTTGGGGTTCTTCTATGTTAAACCAGTAAGTGTTAACTATTCAAATCACCTTCCATGTGAAGAAGTGGTGAAGTACAGAAAAACTCAGAACTCCTGTAGGCTGTATTGGGCTACTAGATGCATGTCCCTAGTTCTTGGGCAGTGAGCTACTAGTACTACTTGCAGAGACTTCTATTCTGTTGCTACTCCCTATCACTAAATGAAAATCAAGATTCAAATGGCTTATGCAGCCTGTTTCTTACTGTCTTTCTTTGCAAGCTTCAGAAAGGTGCTCTTTAATTCTTCTTCAAATGCCTCTGCACTAGAACTTGCTGGCATAGAAAAATAACTCCAGACAAGTAGCACATAATGGAAAGTGAATCTTGTAAAAACAAAAAAAACAAACAAACAAAAAACCCCCCCCCAGCTTTTTGATGGGATTGCACAGGTGAAGGATGTAAAGCACCTGTGTTCCTACATATCGTGTTTTGTGGCATGACACTGTTTTAAAAATGCTTTGCATTACATGAAGTCTAATGAGTACTTCATGGAAGAAATTAAAACCAACTTTGATGCAGTGGATGATAAGGAGATAAATGAAAAGACCTTTCTAGAAAGACACCAAGAATTTCCTGTCCTAACTTCAGCTATTTAAGGACAGAATCTTTGCTGGTAATGTCTGGGAATGGTGATGGGTATGCTGAGGCTTACAGTTCTTAGACTGAAAGAAGGGAGATTGGGGGTGGGGAATGTGGCATAAGACTTCAGGGAACTCTGCTTTCAAAGAAGAAACTGCTATGACTTGACAGCTGTGCCCTTGCTTATATAGCACTTGATAACTGGAGGAGAGAGAAGAGTGTTCACCTTGGTGGGGTGTTTTGTGTTTTGTTTTTTTGTTTTTAAGTCGTCCTATGCTTGGAAGGTCAACTTTAGATAACTTGGCCTCTAGGATGCCACTTGTAGCAGTGAGTTTAAATTGCTATCTCCTCAATAGACTGTTTCCATGTTCAGTCTCATCTAAAATCCATCTCCTCTTTAAAGAGCTGCTTAACACCAGCCTGGAAGCAGCCTGTTGGGCTTGTGTGCAGAGGGTCACACGGAATTATTATTTTATTATATATTTAGTCCTTGCCTTGAAATACAACCCCTCCCCATACTGTTTACCACCCCTCCTTGATGCTGCTTTGCATTAGGGAGCAGGGCTTGTAAAGCTGCAAGTATTAATGTAAGTTGAGTTCTTGTTTCAGCAGGCTGCTCACAGGGGTCAGAAGGGATCTCTCCTGGTGCAGTGGCCTGAATGTGTTCCAGGTCACTTGCTTTTTCTTATGCCTTGGAACACCCTTGGCTGTTGATGCCTTACTGGATGGCATGGGGCAAGTGCTCTGAGGTAGTACAAAGAAATCCTCTCTGTACTACTATGAGCCTTGTCCACACGCTCATGGATGTAATAAGCCTGATCTGGGGTTGAAAGGAGTAGCCCCCAAGTTGGATTGCCTGGGGGTGGGGAAGGG
>NW_017728996.1:48265206-48270813 GCF_001723915.1 Gavialis gangeticus | reverse complement strand
AAGCCTGATCTGGGGTTGAAAGGAGTAGCCCCCAAGTTGGATTGCCTGGGGGTGGGGAAGGGTGGAGTTGTTTCTGCTGGACTGGGGCATATTTCACTTGTGGATCAGCTGGGCTGATCTTGATTAAGCAATTCCTTACCATTAGAGGGGCCTTGTGTAGATAATATATTGGGATCTCTAACCTGGATCCCAGAATGGGACAGCTCTTGGAATCAGGATACCAAAACAAATTGGTGTCAGTGGGGGAGGGGTGCATAACTAACTCTAGCTAATGCTAGCCCAACTAGATTCCCTGCATCTTCCTCCACTTCCCTGTTCTTCTTAGCCTCACGTAATCTCTTCAGACTGTTTTGGGAGAGCCCAACCCTGCCTACTTATTTCCTCTGCTCACCATGAGCTTCACTTCCAGATGACTGGAGTGCTGAGAGACCCTCCAATGGGTTCCACCTGGGAGAAGCCATGCACATCCAAGCTGAGGTCACTGCTGAAAACCACATGGCTCTGAGGCTCTTTGTGGACAGCTGTGTGGCTACCCTTACCCCAGACAAGAACTCCTCCCCCCGCTATGCCATTGTTGACTTCAATGGGTAAGAGCTCAGCTTGCTGCTTGGCAAGGATCCCAACTCTGGCTGGGCTTTAAGCTAACACAGCTGCCTATCTCTAGATGCCTTGTGGATGGGAGATCAGATGATACCACCTCAGCCTTCATATCGCCTAGGCCCAGGCAGGACACGTTGCAGCTTGTGACTGATGCATTCAAGTTTGCAGCAGATGCTAGGAACCTGGTAAGATCTCTGCTTCCTGACCCAAGTCTAGCCTCCAGGTGAAGGAGGGTGTTGGTGAGTGTCCCATGGGATGGTTCTAACCCTTCTATTCCATCTCCCTCCCAGATCTATATTACCTGCCATCTGAAGGTCACTCCAGCTGACCAAGCTCCAGACCTCTTGAACAAGGCCTGTTCCTTCCACAAAGTGGGCAACATGTAAGTAGCTGGGGAGATGAACACCCATAGGTGGGGCGTGATGGGCAGCACAGGCTGGAAGAGCCCCTTGCTATAAGGGATTGTCATCTTTCCCCTTTTTTTTTTTTTTTTTTTCCCCACCCTTCTCGTGGTTCTAGCTGGTCTCCAGTGGAAGGCACCAAGGACATCTGCAGCTGCTGTAAAACTGGAAATTGTGGGTTGCTTGGATGGTCTAGGAGAGTCCACCCTCCCAGATGGCCAGTGAGGCACTTCCGGAGAGATGTGGCTTCCAAGCCTGGTAAGCCTTAATACTTTCTTTCTTTTCCTCCCTTCCTTCCCCACAATTCTCCTGGAAAAATAAGTCTGACTTATCCCAAAAGTAGTTGCATTGAGCCTCTTCCTCCTGGGATTGAAATGGCTGCTACTACCATCTTATTCTTACTTTCAACACAGGTAACTCCTCCATGGTGGAAGCAGAGTCTGACATTGTGCTAGGGCCACTATATATCCTTGATGCTTCACAAGAGTCCAGGGATCTCTTCAAATATCAAATAGAAGTAGAAAAAGCAGCAAAGAATGGTATGCAATTTATCTGTCTGCTATAGATTTGATACTCCTGTGGTAGCTAATTTTGGAACACTAACATCACACTGGCTGGTGAAAGCCCCCTCAAAAGTGAAGGAATAAAGTCTTGTAAGACCTGCTACATGGATCTGCCACTTGGGGATGGGGGTCTAGGAATGATGTGGCTGGACTTGGAACAAACATTTTTTTTTAAAGGTTGCCCAGATGCTGGGCTTAACCCATTCATGGCCTAAGACTAGCCTCTAGTGAGAAGTACCCACTTGGTTCATCCATCTAACTTAACCACCTGCTGAATTGGGAGGGGGGCCAGGTAAGAAGCTTTTGCTTGTAGAATAGCAACAAACATAGCTCCACTGTTTCTTATCCTGGTGTGTGCCCCCTAGCCCCTCTCCTGATATGACCTCTCTAGGACTCGGAAGTAAACTTGCCCATAACTAGGGATTTTGGAAGATGGCTGGAAAAAAATAGTTTGGTTCCTATTCTAACCATCCCCATTCTTTTACAGGCATAGAAGAGATGGCTGGGTTGATTGTGATAGCTGCTGCTGTAACTCTGGCCTTCATCATTCTGGGACTCATTTTCATATACAAAAGAGCACTGCTAATCCAATGCCAGAGGTGTCATGTGCCTTTTACACTCTGTACAATGTAAAATAAATTCAGACTTGAGTCTGACCCATCTAATTTCTAGTAAGAGGCAAGGCTCTTCATTTGTAAGTGAGGGAGGGGTACAGAACAATGAATATATCTTGTCCACAGGATAGCTGGTGCATCTTAGTGTCCTGACTGTGCTTAAGTCTTTGCTCTTTTCTAGCTCTAAGCATTCATGCAAGATGTATCTTGCACTCCAGAGAATCTTTTTCTAAGCTAAGCTGTCTTGGTGACAGCTGAAAGCATGATGGGGGGCACTTAAGATTCCTCAATGTCAAGGTTTTTTAGCTGCCATTCACTTAAAAACAAAAAGGGTTCTCAAAGAGGGGAGAGATGAGCACTCCCAAGCAACATCTGCAAACTCAATGTTGTGCCCCAGTGGCTAGGACCAACTTGGCCTGGCCAACTGCAATGGGCTAAATCCCACACATCTGGTGCTTGCAGTAGATTATAGGAAGAGGAACCAGGGTTGGGCAGCAAATCTGGTTTTATGATGCTGAGGCCAAAAATATAGCAGCTAGCTTTCTCCAGTTGCCCTGTTTTGTTTTGTTTTTTCTTCTTGTATCATAATTCAGAGTGGAAAAATACTATTTACCAAGCCAAACACTTCACATGGTAACTTGGCTGTTCTGACTTGGTGCCCTCATTTGGTAGCTGCTCCTCCCAGATCTCTGCAGACCAGAGAATTTAAGTGTCTTTGTGTGTGTTTGGTGTTTCAGCAGCTCAAGGGAAGAAATATATGGTTTCCTAATTGAGGAGGAACTTGGGAACAAAAATGAGGCTGGGTTAGTCCAGGTTGAAAATGGATCATGGGGAGAAGAAATAAAATGGCTTGCAAGTTCTGTGTAGTGGTGGGTGGCTAAGTGAGCATCGAAGAGTCACAAGTTGATCTGATGCTAGGTTCCTGAGCGAGCGTGAGCTCTCAGCTCTGATTGGGGGTACGATAATGAATTATTTGCATGGTTTTCTAAGATGCCTTGCTTTTTTTTTGTCCTTACTCAACTATACAGTGAGTCAGGGCCTTCATACTATCACTTTACCTTCCAGTTTGTCTTCCTGCTGGACAAATGGCTAGCATCATAAGTTCTTATTATGTTATGAGGGAAGTGAGGAAGGAGCTAGTGCCTGTTTCTTACAGCATTTTAGGTAGTGAACTCCTTTTGCTCATGTACTCCCTGCAGCAGTAATGCAACTTGTACATCCTCCCTATGGAGTCTATTTGGCTTAAGGAGAAACCTTTTACCAGAAACCCTCTTTCACCTGCAAGCACTAACTTTAAGACTGAATAGCATTGGAATACTTCTGGCCATTGTATACTTTTCCTTTCTAAGTCTAGCTACTTTTTTTATGGTGTTACTATCTGCCTAGCATAATAGCAGGCCTGTTCTAGGGAGTTAAGGTATAAACGATTTTTAAAAAGGAAGGAAAAAAGCTATTGATTACTACTAGGTGCCTTTTTTTATATATATATCCTGGATACTTCTGTCCTTTTTAGTTGCTGTCTGAGCAAATACAAAGTACAGTAGAACTAGTATCACAACTGAAGTTGCAGTTCCTTCTTAAGAATAAAAAAAAAAAAAAAGTTTCAAAAGTCTTTGCCACTATTGCCCCAGGATTCCTTCTACCAGAGACACTGCTGTGTGTGCCCTGCCCCCAAGGACTGACATGGCCCCTCATCCAATCTGGTATCAAATTTTAATATTAATTATTTTTATTTTTTTTAATCAGTAACCCCCTAGGCTTATTGCAAGGATAACTATCTTGTAATACAACCTGGCAAGCAGTTCCTTGGACACTACAACAGTGACTTCAGGTGGTACTGGCCTCAGATCCTCTGCTGGGTGTATGGGGAAGCTTGTCTCTGGATTCCTTCTTGTTTGAACAAGAATTCCAAGGCTGGTGACAAAAATACACACTGCCTCTGCAGCAGTAGTAGACAATCTTGTCTCAAACTGTCCAATCCTCAAATTTCTTACCTCATCTTTTTAGATAAGGTACTCTAATCTTATTCTGTTCTTGATACAGTGGGCTAACCAGGTATAGTAATTTCCCTAAAAAAAGGAAAGAGCTAATCACAGCACTCACTTTCTTTTCCTAGTACTTTTTTTTTTTTTTTAATAAGGCACTCTGTACAACTTGACTTTTGGCCTTCTCAGAATTAAGCAATTATGTTATGAGCCTGAGCATAACCAAGGGAAGTGGTGATGATTCCTACCCTGGGGCTCTTTAAGAGGAGGCTCAATGTTTACCAGGCTGGGGTCACTTTGAGCAGTTTTTTCTCCCGCCCCCAACAAGGGGTTGGACTAAAAGATCTACAAGCTCCCTTCCAACCCTGCATCTATAACTCAGTTAGCCCATTATAGTGTTCAGCTGTTGACAGGCTAGTGAAGGGCTAGAGATGGTGATACTATCATGTGGAAGCTTAACATGCAGCTTAATATCCCCCTCTCCCTTATTCCCCTAGCTTGCCTGTTATCAGGTGTTCATATGGCTATATTTTAAAAAATGTACTTCACTGCTCTTGGGTCTGTTTGTCTTTCACCTGCTGCCAGTGCCAAGACAAACTGGGAGAGACTATCAGAGAAAGAGAAGATGAATGGACTTTTCCATGAGAAACACTACCCAAGCAACCTGCCTGGTGCTGGGGAAGGAGTGGAGGCTAGTGATTAGGGCACTGAACTAAAACTTGGATCATCTGGGTTCTCAGCTAGGGCTCTGGGCTGCTTTGTGATAGCTTCCACTGGAGCAAGGATTTATACACCACCCCTCTCACGGAGCCTGTATTAAAAAAGACATGGGAGAGCCTGAGCCCATAAAAGAATAGGCAATGCCAGAGATGAACTCCTGCCCTAGATGAAACAAGGAGTTTTGCTATTGACTCTGAAAGGATCATGATTTCACCGTATGAGATTCAAACCCCAATGTTATCATCTCATTCTTGGCAAATGATGGTAGGCCATGTTAGGGACCAGCGCCAGCTCCCCCACCGCCAGGCCTGGCACTAGATGAAAACGCCCGTGACCTCGAGACACCCGTGGGCTCCCAGTTTCCTGCCGCCTGGTCAAGGTCGCTTTTAGCAGTACGTGACCTAACTCCCCTCCCAGGAGCTAGAGGTGCGGAGCCGCGGCGTGGGCCGGCTGGACACAGGCGCGCAGGCCACGGTGTCCGGGTCGGCGTTTCTGCCGGAACCCGGGGGCGGGGAAGCCGGCTGCCTCACTTTCCAGAGAATTACCCCTCAGCGGCTGCTTTTACTTGGTAGCAAAGCCAGAGGCTGCTTGTTAAGAGGCCTCATTCAGATCCCTTTGCCACAAGCCTGGACAGCAGGCTTTCTATGAGACTATCGGCTTTTGTTTTCAGCAGGAATTACTTCGTGTCCGGCAGGAACCCGAAACAGGGATGTGAAGCCTAACG
>NW_017728996.1:48257853-48265196 GCF_001723915.1 Gavialis gangeticus | reverse complement strand
ATGGTGAGCGCGGGCTGCGGGCGCTGGGGCGGGGCGCGGGGCCGCCGGTGCACGTGTGCCTGGGGGCCGCCTCCAGCCTGGGCTTGAGGGGACGTGGGGTTAAGGACGCGGCCGCGCCCCTGCCTTCCTCTGCCTTGCGGCCTGCGGGGCCGGGGGAGACGCCAGCTTGTGTGAAGTGCAGAGGCATTAACCCGAGCCCGTCTGCAGAGATCCACCACGCGGATCCGCAGAGGCGGCGGCTGGGCGCAGGGCCCTAGGCTTCCTTGCGCAGCTGCAGCAGGTGCGAGGGGCTCCCTCCGTCCGGACCGCGCTCCCTGCTGGTGTTTGCTGGTTAAAGCCACCAAAGCGCCGTGACCCAACCGGTAAAGACAGAAAAGGGGGAGGGAGGCAAGTAGGGCTGCCAACCCTCCCAGATTGCCCAGGAGTCTCCTGGAATCAGCATCGGTCTCCCGGTGACTGTTGAAAGCAAGCCGGGAGACTTTAATAGGACATCATGTTGGAAAAAGAAATCTCCCAGAATAGCTTCGGTCAGAATTGGCAGCCCTAGGGGCAAGTCGCCTGTGCCTGTCCCTTCCTTACATAGTCTGCTGCTCTCAATCTTCCCCACCTCCTCCTTCTCCAGGAAGGACTCCAGCATGAACTCACTTACAGCTATTGCCTCAAAGCCCCCTGGAGATGTGCTCATTGTGCCAGGTCTGAGCATGGTTTTCCATCGCTGCCCCAGTAGCACGCTCCAAATGACGACTGTCTCAGCATGTGCCTGGTTGTGCCTAGTTCTCTGTAGAGTGAAAAGCTGGTGACTGGGGTTTTGCGGAAGAGAAGTACTTCTACTGCTCCTCCATGCCAGCACTTCCTATGGCTTAGTAGCTAACTCACCCAGGGGGGAACACTAGCAAAGTATCTAGAGAGGAGAGAAATCACGGGGCTGCCCCTTCTAGGGCAATGGGGAGAGGGCACAGCTAAAGGTGGGAAGTGGGAGGGGTTCCTTGCTCTGGTGAGAAGAGTTGAGGTGCTCTTCAAGGGGTACTTTGGCACTGGCTGACCTTCTGCTGGGTCCCAACAGTATCACAGATTTCATGTCCACACAATCTTCTCCTTCCAGAGGTTCCGGTTCTGTGGAGACTTGGACTGTCCTGACTGGGTCCTAGCAGAGATCAGCACCTTGTCTAAAATTGTTAAGTGGAAAAGGCATTTTCTTTTTAATGTTTATTTCTGTGGTTCTTACAGTTCTCATGCTATGCCTGTTGCCCACCAATCAAAGCATATTTTTACTCTTAAAAAAAAAAAGGGGGGGGATAGAAAGTCATGTACCGTGAACCAGTAGGTTGCATGTACAGTGGTGGGGAAGTGCCAGTGCTACACCTACAGTGGTGGGGAAGCCATGGGGACACTGACTTGATGGGTCTTAGCACTGGGTATCTGGGCAAGGAAGCTGTGATCCCTCCCAGTCACAAGAGCAAACAGCCCAGGCTGTGTCCTATGGCCAGAGTGGCTTTCCACAGGTCAGAGGCAGGAGGCTTTTGAACAGGTTTTGTTTAAGGGCTAGAGAGAGAAACTGATGCCACACAAGAGCTACCTAGGACTGTTTTAGACTGATTGTTGCCTATGGAAATCCAGGGCACTTCATGTTTTAGATTGCAAAAGGGGCAGTGGGGCACAAAATTGTTAAATGGTTTCCTGATGGGGCTCTGTGTATGTGTGTGTGTGTGCATGTGTACTCATACACTTTGAGGGGTGGTGCTTATATGCTCCTGCCAAGGGAGGCCTGAGGAGTAAAGTTCTCTTCTGTTGTTCTCTGTTCAAGTCCTCAGTGAAGCTGAAGCTGATCTGTGCCCAGGTGCTGAAGGACCTGCTGGGAGAGGGGATTGATGTAAGCGAATAACTTTCTTTTCAGTTGCTTTTAGAGTTATAGATCTCCTCTTAGCCTAACCCAGTCCCCAGCAAGAGGGAGTATAGGGTAGATACAACAGCCATCCCTAGGGTAGGCAGCCAGGTCTTGTGGGGAGGGTATTAGAGGGCCAAGAGCTCTGCCACCAACTAGCTGAGTGACCTCAAGCAAGTCATTTAAAACCTTTACCCCCTGTGTCCCTAACTGAGAAATAAGGCTAATGCCTTCCCCACCCAGCAGTGAGTAGGGCTGGATAATGGCCAAGTACTGCAATGCTAGAGCAAGGTTTATTATCTACTATCCTAAGGGCATGTTATGTCCTGGTTTTTTTTTTTCATGTCCTCACTAGAGGAGTGGTGTGTGGCTGCTAGCATGGGTTCCCTTGAGATCCCCCAGCAAGAATCCTGGCTGCTGGCACAGAAGGGTGCTGCCCACTGATCCTGAGCCTGCGCAGGGGAAGTGTGCAGTTAGACACGTGCCTGGTGCCCTTTGGGATTGACGAATCCTACCAGTTACGTGCACCATGAGTCTGTTGATTTTGCAGTGAGGTGGAGCAGGAGCTGAGGGGACTGGAAGTTCTAGTCCCAGGACATTTTTTGACTTCTTCTATGGCCTGGGGCTAGTTAGAAGAAATCTAGTAGCTTCTTGTATTTTGGGGGCTGACTTGAGATCTCCTAGCCCTGTGCTTGCATGTGCACTGCTGACTCTCAGTACTCTCAAAATCAAAGGACTGTTATGACAGCATTGGCCTTAACGTGGCACTGCCTGCCTCATTTCACTTGGAGGGTGTTTAGGATTTGCTCAGTTAATGCCCAGAGGTTGTTATAAACACTGCAGGTAGCAGGGTTTCCTGGGGACTGCTGAAGCCAAGTGTTGCTTTTCTCTTGCAGTATGAAAAGATCTTAAAGCTGACGTCAGATGCCAAATTTGGTGAGTGGCCCCCACCACCTCTTTCCCAGAGCTGTTGTGGGTCTGTGGCATAGACTTCTGCAGCACTGTTCTTAAACTGGGGTGGATTGGGTTTTTCCTGTCGGGGTTGTTCCTTTGTGCTTACAGCAAAGAGGGTTCTGCAGCTTGCCTGGGTGCAAACATGGGCTTTGGCTGCCTCTGAGTGTCCCCCTTGTTCATCATGGAATGAACCTAGAAAATGTAGAGCTGGAAGAGACCCTCAGCAGGTTTTCTAGTTCAGCCTCCTGCTTAAGGCAGAATCGCCTCTCTGTAAACTAAACTGCACCACAGGCACCTCTGAATAAAAACATTTCTCCTCTGGCTTTTAGGAGCCCCCAGGGTTTGTCAGGTGTATTTTCCTGAAGTGGTTCCCTCACGATCATGGAGAAATGCACTGAAGGCCTGGGGCAAAGGCATTAGAAACAAACTGTGCAGTCTTCTCCCTTGAGAGCAAGCCCAGGGTGTCTAGGATCTCCTCGGTGCCCTTGTTTTTCTCCTGGGTGGAAGATGCTATCAGTCATCAGTCTGATGAAGTGCTGCTTCTAACTCCAAAGACAGTCCTGGCTGTGGGGTTATGTAGGTTGTTCCTTGTGTAAAGAGGAATTGGCCTGTGCCTGCTTGTGATTATCACAGGAGCAGTCAACTTGTCAGGCCCTGTCCACACACCTGAGGATCTGTTATTCCAGTCTGGAGGACCTGGCAAAATTACTGGGGCAGTTTAGAAGAAAGGGGTATGGGAGAGTGAATACAAAATGTCTAGTTGGGGTTACATTAGGTACCTGCCTCTGTCTGGCTTCCAGTCCCTTGGGTTCTTTATGTTTACGGTCTCATCCCTTTTTTTTTTTTACCTGTTTTTACTGTTGGCTTGTATTACATCCTTAGTGGTTATGGGTTCATGTGCTAATTATGGACAAGGTGCCCAGTGCATTTTGCTTGTGTGCCTTTTCACTGTTGGCTCAGATGTCTGTTCATATATCCTCTCTAGTCTGGTGTAAATGAAATGGCCACGTCCATGGATATTGAATGATGCACTGGTGAGGCAGATCTTTGCTAGCATCTGAGAGCTGCTTCCCAGAATGGAAGAGCTCACAGTGTAAACAGTCCCTAAGACAGCTCCTTGTCCCTCCAGAGTCTGGGGATGTGAAGGCCACGATCGCAGTGCTCAGCTTCATCCTGTCCAGTGCAGCCAAGCACAACGTAGACAGTGAGTCTTTGTCCAGCGAGCTGCAGCAGCTGGGGCTGCCCAAAGGTAGGGGAGACATCTCTTGGGCGCGGTAGCTTGGAGATCAGTAGCAGAACCTCTACTGCCTGATGCAATATTAAGTAGAGGAGGCTGGGAAGTTCAGCTGGATGTGTTTCCCCCTGTGCAACCCACCCCCACACCTGCTGGATAACTATGTCCCTCCATTGCGTGCTGTGTCTCGTGCTGCTGGAGCAGCCAGTCCATTCCCCCCTGGGATGACTGCAGTTGGAGGAGGTGTCCCCCAACAAGGAGGAGATGGAGTTAGCTGCATCAACCAGTGTGAGGAGGCCTTGCAATAGTAACTGGGCCACCTTCTGATTAATATGTTCCTTATCAACACCTGTTGCTCTGTTATGGGCATCCTGCTGGATTCCCTCTGCTAAGCAGAGTTGAGCTGTTTGCAGTCAGGATGCCCATAGGAGCCCAAAGGAGCTGGGGCTGGGCTATGTGGGGGCTGAGCTGGTCTTCAGCAGGTGTCTGTCGTCTTGATTTCCCCACCCCCCAACTCCTCCTTGCCTTGTAGAACATGCCACAGGATTGTGCCGTTCCTATGAGGAGAAACAGAGTGCCCTGCAGGACAGCCTCCGCACACGTAGCCTGAGATGTGAGTGTGCCTGCTTTTGGCCAAGAGTGATGGGGCAGGCGCAGTTGTTCAGGAGGGAGATACATTGACATCCTGTGCCCCTTTGACTCTTTTGGTGAAACCCCAAGAGGAACTGCTTCAGCCTCTGGAACTCCCTGGGGAGGGTCTGCTCCTTTGCACTCCCTGAGGGAGGGTCAGTTTATTAAGGGCTGGAGCATGTGCTCCCTGGCACAGCTAGCTGGGTTTTCAGGGGTCTCTGGTCCAACACTTCTGTTGCTGATGTTGCCTCCTCATTGTGGGCTGAGACCTCATCAGCCCCATCCTGGTCCAGTTAACTTATAGGATGAGATCACAGAGTACAGCAGGAAATGGAGTCGGTGATCCACCTGGGGGCATCTTCTTCTCAGTCAGCATGGAGGGTGTTGGAAGCACTGTGTGTTCTCTCTCTTTGCCACAATGAGATTAGAGCTGGGGTCCTAAATGCTTGGACCCACAGGAAGCTTTGCAACAAGGTAGAAAGCAGGAGCAAGCAGCTTGCTAGCTGCATTACATCCATCTGACTTATTGGAGAGCTAACCTCTGCTGGCCTCAGTTCCCCTGATACTGCTGCTGGATGCTGCCATCTTTTTCTCCCAAGTCCAATGGTCTTGCTGTGTGCTGCCAAGACCATAGCTGTGTTCCACACTAGAGGAGGCTGCATTTTCTAGGGTGGAAGAATCCCCCTGACAACTTTTGACAGGCTTTGCTGGGCAGAGAATTGCCAGAGCAGCCTGTGGAACTGGCTTTGCCTCTGTTCTCAGTGAATCAGCTGGACTCTGTGTCCTGGAGGGTGGATTACACGCTCAGCTCCAGCGAACTCCAGGAAGTCAACGAGCCACTTGTGCACCTGAAATTCAGCATACGAGACCGGGACAGAGGAGTGACGGAGCCCATTGCCATGGCGGTGTCAGCAGAGAAGTTCCAAGTTCTGCTGGCAGGTGAGTAGGTGGCTGAGGCAGTAGAGAAGCACTTCCTTGCTGCATGGCATATTCCTTCCTGTTCTGTGATAGTAGGTGGGGCAGACATTCCGTGAGTTATTCCCTTGCTTTGAGAAGTCCCTCCAGATTCCCCTGCTGAGACCTGGGTGCTTGGACACCCCACTGCTATCGCCTCTCTGCTTTTCTGCTTTCAGAGCTGAAGCAGGCCCAAGCCCTGATGAAAACTCTCCATGGATGAGCTGGGAGAATATGAGCGAGCATGGAAGAACCCAGCTGATCCTGAAGCAGCCTGTAAAGCCTCTTGTGATGATGACTTGCCTGAGACAACCCCCTGCATCTCCTCAGCCAGATTGCATGAGCAGAGATGGGTGGGGGCACAGGGAGGGTCCTGGATTCTCTCCTTCTTTAGCAGGCTTTTGAAATGGGAAATTGTTGCTCTCGATGCTGATTACATTCTTCATGGCTCTTCTCACCCTACCCCTACTAGCACCCAGCCATCATCTCCATTTTGCCCACAAGGCCAAGCTCTCTTCCTACAGCAGCTCCTCTTGTACCTCCACCAGCCATACTCCAGATCCTTAACAGAGATCAGTTGCTTCCATAGTGGCTAATGTGGTGTCCACCTTAAGGCCAGCTTCAGGTTATGGTAACACCAGTGAGTTGCCACCACAGTCCTACCACCCTGTGAAGGGGTAGCCTTGCAATACCCACACTATGCTTGTGCCTGCTGGCTGGAGAGTGGGTTCAGAGCTTAAAAGCTCTGAAATCCCAGGCTTGGACCTTCATGGTGGTTCTGTTCCTGAAGAGCTGCAAGGGAAGGCTTTTAGTGCACTTGTCTGAACTACATCCTTTCAGTACTCCAGGTCAAGGACAGGGGCTGCTACTGTCTCCTTTGAGGCATGTGAGGTAACACTGGCTAAGCCAGTTCCCTGTCCCCTGAAGTCTGTGTGACCATCGGACTCTTGAGGGCAATGTGAGAGGCAGGGGCTGTACAAACCCCCCCTCATACCCTGCAGCTGTTGGCTCATCTCTACTGCCTCTCCAGTCTATTCTTGCTTCCCCTTCTCTCTCTGACAAACAGTTCATCTCTACCCTTTCTGCCTACCTTCAAAGCTGTCTCATCTTTCCACTCTCCACCATGCCCTCCACTTTGCCAAGGAAGCTGAAGGTACTGGGTAAAGGATCAGGAAGCATGTGCAGCCCTGGGCAACCTCTTACCATAGAGCCAGTTCTTTACATCATACTCCCTTGTTTTGCAATAAAATCGTGATGGGCCGGGCCTTGGCAGAGGGCCAGCAGTTTGCATTGCTGTCTTGTTGCCCCTCTGCTCCCTCTGAACGCTGCTCAGAAAGAAGAGACCCCTACTGAAATACCCCGGAGGGAGCGGTCGGACTCCTGTAGCACCAGCTCCCTTCAGGGGGGCAGCAGCTGCATGAATTACTCCCACCCTGCAGCTCCGCCAGCTCAGCTCCGCACCTGGCCCTGCCTGGACGGAGAGCCAGGGCTGACACCCGCTGTTGACTGCCTGTCATCGCCCCGTGCACAGCTGGGCACGGCCGCGTGGGACCCGTTTGCCCGGCCCCGGCCCTGCGGCGCCTGCCTGAGCTCGGGGGCCGGAGCCGCGCTGCGGGCGCCAGCAAGGGGGCTGGGAACAGGCTTCCCTAGCCGGGGCTCGCCAGGTCCTGGGAGGGGCGGGGCAAGGGG
>NW_017728996.1:48256930-48257842 GCF_001723915.1 Gavialis gangeticus | reverse complement strand
AGGGCCGCGGGGCTCCCTCCCCCCGCTGCGCCAGGCTTGGGGGGCAGCGCGGTCGCCCCACGCGGGTCTTGCCGCGGCTGGCGGGCGGGCGGGCACCTCCTGTCGGTCCCTGACACTCGGCCCCTGCCCTTGGGGAAGCCGGGGGATGGCGAAGGGTGTCCGCCCTCGGGGTCCCTGGGGGGATGTGGAGCTGGTGGGCGCAGCGGGCTGCGGGAGGTAGGATCCTGAGCCGGAAGCGGGGCGAGCTCCTGACGGCCGGGCCCGACCCCCTTCAGGCAGGTGTCCACGATGCCGGAGGGTCCGGAGCTGCACCTGGCCAGCCGCTACATCAACACGGTGTGCGCCGGGCTGCTCTTCTCGGGGAAGGTGGAGAAGTCTGCGGTGAGCAAGAACCCAGAGGTGCCATTCGAGAGCTGCACCTACGTGATCTCGGCCACCCCCCGCGGCAAGGAGGTGAAGCTGACTCTGATGCCAGTCAAAGAGGAGGAGGAGAGCCTGCAACTCGCTGAGGAGAGTAGCCCAGCTGGGCAGGATCCGGACAGCCCCCCCCAGCCTATGGACGTCGTCTTCCGTTTCGGGATGTCGGGCAGCTTCAAGCTGGTGCCAGAGGCTGAGCTGCCCAAGCACGCCCACCTGCGCTTCTACACCAGGGAGAGCCCGCGCCGCATCCTCTGCTTTGTGGATTTCAGGCGCTTTGGCAGGTGGGAGGTGCAGGGGACGTGGCAGCCAGACCGGGGCCCCTGCGTTATGCTGGAGTATGAGAAATTCAGGTGAGAGTCACCCTGGCCTTTCATCTCTGCTTCAGAAAGTGCCTGGGAGTGTAAGGTGAAAGCAGTGGCAGGGACCTGGGTCTCCTTTGCTAGACTCTTCTGTCCTTGGAGGGGGCCAGTAGCAGCACATGGAGCATCTCCC
>NW_017728996.1:48247559-48251930 GCF_001723915.1 Gavialis gangeticus | reverse complement strand
GGAGAGCCCGCGCCGCATCCTCTGCTTTGTGGATTTCAGGCGCTTTGGCAGGTGGGAGGTGCAGGGGACGTGGCAGCCAGACCGGGGCCCCTGCGTTATGCTGGAGTATGAGAAATTCAGGTGAGAGTCACCCTGGCCTTTCATCTCTGCTTCAGAAAGTGCCTGGGAGTGTAAGGTGAAAGCAGTGGCAGGGACCTGGGTCTCCTTTGCTAGACTCTTCTGTCCTTGGAGGGGGCCAGTAGCAGCACATGGAGCATCTCCCCTATCATGGAGATAAAAGTGCCTAGAAACCCTTTATCTTGGATTCAAGACTACTCTGTTTGTTTGGTCCTCTATTCTCGTAGATCTAGTTGGGAGCAGGCCTGCTTTACCCATGTGGCATTTGCCTATGTAAGCCAGTGTCCAGCCAGCACAGAAATCTGAAGGGTATGAGAGGGAGCGGTTGAGAGAGTGAGCATGACAGCGGTGGCTCTCCAGTGTCATCTGTTCCACAGTGCGCACCGGACAGGTCCTCCGCGTTCAATATGGGGTGAACCACACAGTGCGAGGAAGGCTGGGGAGTCTGTAGTCTACTTGTAAAAGCTGGAGGTTGCCCAGGGGAGAGGTGTTAACTTGACTACCCCAGGGACACCCAGCCTGGGACAGGCTTTGGTGGTGTTATTGGAGATTAGTATTTAAAGTTAAGCTCTCCCTGGTAATTCTCACTGTGTTGCATTTAAGAAGCAATGAAAGCTACCCCATAGCTCATTTAACCTGCATGTTGGAGGGCATTGAGCTGAGTGGATGCAGCACCTACATCTTGTTTCACAGACTGATTTTTAAATCTTACCAGTCCGCTATAAATCATGAGGGTGGGAGGGACCTCAAGAGTCATCTCATCCAACCCCCAAGTCAGAGAGCTTTGCAATGGAGAGGGCTGAGTATCTAAGTTTCTTTCCATTTGCCCATGCAAGTCTACCCCCCATGATATGCTAGCACACTTCCCAGGATAGGGTTAAATTGTCTGAGGCTTGGCAACTCCACCTACTCTCTCCCAGTCTCTTTTTCTTCCTATTTCTAAATCTTCCTTTTCCTGACAACGTCTTTCATAGTCAGTGAGTTGGAGGGGATGGAAGCCCCGGGGCGCTGCTGGCTAATTTTCTTACCACCCTGTTGAAGGCAGATGTTACCAAGGCTCCAGTGTCCGTCATTTTGAATCTCCTTCTGTTTCAGCCCCTTCCTTTTTAATGAATGGACTGGTTCCTCCTCCTTGCTGTTCCTCCCCAGGGGTTTGCAGAATGCCTCTTGTATTTCGTTTGGGCAGCATTCCCAGTGCCCGCCTCCTCCTTTCTGCCTGCTCCCCCCGCCTCTAAACATGCTTTCTCTCCTCCCATAAATGGTGGCTTTTTAACTCTGGATCTTCAAGGAACCCTAGTTCCTCCCTGTGTCCTTTAATCTGAAGACTGCGGTGCTGAGGCTTCCATTACTATTGCCCCAGCCTGCTCTTCCGAGTCTTTAATGCTCCCTCTCATTTCATAATGACACCTGTGGGACTTTTTTCAGTGCCTTTGTAACTGCTGTGTCAGTAAACCAGTTGCTTACAAAGCTGAGTCTGAATAGCTTGCAGTACTAGAAATGCTCTTGTCTCCCCTGCTTTTTATCAGCAGCATTTGGTAGGATGATTCTGGTATGTCTGGTTTTGTGCCTTGTGTGTGAGGGTTGGAAGCAGATAATTTTTAGGTCTGTGTAGGAGTCGCCAGCAGGCAGGCAACTGGACTTGATGGCTTAGATGGTCTCTTCTGGTTCTAATGTTCCTAAACACAAGTCCCCAACCCCTGTCCTGCAGAAGAAATGGAAGGACATCCTTGTGCCTTGTACACCCACTACAAGAAGGATGTCACTGCTGCCTCTTCTGGCATCGAATCAAACCTCTAATATCTTAAACTCTCTTGATGTATAAAGCTGCCTCCTGCTCTATGCAGGTTGTTCTCTTTTACATTTATTCTTGCTATAACATTTCACTTGTGCTCACTGGCCCATCACTCCCCATCCTTTAGTATCAGTTCCTCTTCCTGCTGGTTCTACAGACATGTGTCCTGATGAAGCTAATATTCAACGTGAGACAAACTCCCATCGTTTCTTGGCAGCCTTTCCCCTGCCTTCTCCCCAGTGCAAGGCTTGCCTAATGCATCCTGCTGTATTCCAGGGAGAATGTACTGAAGAACCTGTCTGACAAGGCCTTTGACAAGCCCATTTGTGAGGCCCTGTTAAATCAGAAGTTTTTCAATGGAATCGGCAACTATCTCCGAGCTGAGATTCTTTACAGGTGGGTGAGATGGTGGTGGCCAGCAGGGCACAGGAGAGGAAGCAGATGTGGGGGTCCACTCCCCCCACACCACAGACTCCCCGCATGACCTTGGGCAAGTCATTTGTCCTCTCTGTGCCTGTGTTAAATGCATTCAGGACAGTGAGGCCCTAAGATGGGTGGCCCCATTACCTGCATAAGTTAATAGCAAGACCTCATGATTCCTGACTGTATGCTGTGAGATCGGTACCGTGTAAGGGTCCCAAGTTGATGGGCCACTTGGTTCACAAGCTAAAATGAAGGCCCTTATCAATAACTTGCATGGTAATTCTAGCCCTAGGCCCCACATTCAGTTCTGCCTGTTCCCCTCCAGGTCTGGCTCCCAGCACAGCTGGTCTCAAGTGTCTGGAAATATCTCAGGCACCTCAGTTCTAACCTGCAGTGAGTTTTTCAGCCTTGGGCTTTGTAGTCAGTTGGATGCCACGCTGCCACAGCATAAAGGCATCAAAATCTGGCTGCCTGCCAAGCCCGGACTAGAATCCAACTCTTGAGAGGCCGGTGCGGTCACCCACCACATCGAAGATCTCACCACACTCATCTGCTCAGGGTCTTGGGCTCTACTGCAGTGGCAGGTGTTAGCATGGCTCTGTGCATCCTGTTTGCGTAACAGATGGATTTTCTAGGTTAAGGATCCCTCCCTTTGAGAAGGCCCGGACAGTGCTGGAAGCTCTGCAGCATCGGGAGCAGGTGAGCAGGGAGGGTGTCAGGCACAGCAGAGTCCGAGGTCAGCACCCAGGCCTGGAGGGAGTCAGAGCTTGCCCCATTATGGCTGGGGATCACAGCCCTGCAGACAGGGCAGGGCAGGGCAGGACAGAACAGTTGTGTATCACGCAGACCCTCTACAGTTCCCCCAACTAAGAGCCGTGGCTTTTGCCTTCAAATGCCCTTGCCTTTGATTGACGGCCACGTGGTTTTGGGTTCTTACTGTCATTGGCTGCCATTTTAGAGAGAAATCACCTGTTGAGCTCTTTTAGGATGGGAAATGGCACCAGGATCTGTGCTGTCAGGACCCACTTGATATCTCATGGAAAATGTTGGCAGAGTGGGGTGGAGGTTCTCTCCTCAATACTTAGTGCCCTCTCCCTGCCAGCAGTGCACAGCTGTGCTGCCTTGGCTCCCGCCAGTACAGCCAGGTGGTTCTTCGGATGAGGCACCTCCTGCAGTACAGCATTGGTGACTCAGTCACTGGCTCACTGTTGCTGAGCTTCTGGGGTGCTCCCCCATGTGTTTTATGCCACACACATGCAGGGGCTTTACAAAGCTCATTGATGTGAAGGCTGCTCTGTGAATGTCAGGTCCCCATCCGTTCCCTTTCACTAATCAGGGTGTCTCATCTGGGCCCCTGCACATGAGCTGTATTTGCAAATCACTAGCCAGGCAAACCGTGGCTCCTCACTGCAGTGAAAATCTCCCTGCCATGATTGTGCACTAGCCTCTGCTGAGGGGCAACACATTCTGCCATTGGACAGGAGCTGCTTTCCTATCTTGGCCACTTTAACCTGGGAAGAGCCTAGTTCACTACACACTGAAACACCAAGCAATCAGGAGGATGCCAGCGGCTGAGACCCCAGACCTGATGTGCTTTGAACCTATTCTGATCGGGTGACGAGTGGTGTCTGGAGGGGAAGTGGCAATTTAAAAAGTCAGAAAAAACAAGCCTGATTCTATGTGCGTGTGACATGGGCCATCTGCCTCTCTGCTCCTCCCACTTCCTGTTTTTGTAGCAGCAGTTAAGCATGCAGACACCTGGCACTGGGCCATGGGTGTCCCATCAGTGAGTGGTCATCAACCTGCAGATAAATCCAGTCCTGCAGTGGAAGGTGGGGTGGAAGCCTGTGAAGTTATCCCTGCTTACACGGGGATAGTGTTTGGCCCAGCCTTGGGGAGGTAGCTCCATTTAGCTAGTGGAGGGAGGGGAAAGCAGGTTGGAGGAGCTGATGTTATGCAGCATCAAGGAGCAAGTTAGGGGACCACAGGAAGGATTTGGTTGTTGAGTTGCCTTGTGGGGAAGGCTGATAGCTTGGAGG
>NW_017728996.1:48219783-48242559 GCF_001723915.1 Gavialis gangeticus | reverse complement strand
AAGTTATCCCTGCTTACACGGGGATAGTGTTTGGCCCAGCCTTGGGGAGGTAGCTCCATTTAGCTAGTGGAGGGAGGGGAAAGCAGGTTGGAGGAGCTGATGTTATGCAGCATCAAGGAGCAAGTTAGGGGACCACAGGAAGGATTTGGTTGTTGAGTTGCCTTGTGGGGAAGGCTGATAGCTTGGAGGGGGAGAGGTGTTTGCTGTCTGAGGGGGTCACCAAGTGCAGAAGGGGGTGCGGCACTCTGCAAGGAGCATGTTGGGCCTGAGGGTGCAGAGGGGGCTGGGCTAGGCACCAGGCACGGGCTGCTCCTCTTCTCCAACCCTGCAGGACCCTGCCCTGACCTTGAGCAAGAAAGTGAAGCTGAAGCGGGAGAACCCAGACCTGTTGGAGCTGTGTCACTCATTGCCCATGGAGGTCTTTCACCTAGGTGAGACACCGGCCAGGGAGGCAACCTGGGACACTGCGTCTCCTGGGGTAGGGGTAGGGGGCCTGCACTGGGAAGGGGATGTGTAGTGAGATCCTGGCTGGGCTGGCATTCCTGCAGCCAGCTGTGTTGTTGGGGTAGCCCAAGCCCCTCAGAGCCTGGGGCAGAGACACCATATAGAGATTCTCAGGGCAGCTAAAATGCCAATCTCGCCATCCTGGGGATAGGAGGGGCTCCCCTTTGGGAGGGAAGCAGGGCCATTCCCCTTTTGGATGATCCTGTACCTACCCTGTAGGCTCCATGGGGGACATTCCTATGTGGTCACTTCCACCGCCTGGCTTTCCTATTGATTGGTAAGGGCTGCTTCTGCCATGGGCTGTGGTAGATCTCCTTTGCTAGAGAGATCAGGTTTAGGTCTGATACCCCCTCCTCATCTGGATGCAAGTGCCAGCCACAGGAAGTTGTTCAGCTGGGGTGTGTCCCTGACCCCAGCACAGTGCTCATCCCTACCCTTGCCTTGCCTTGCCTTGCCTGCCTCCATTCACCATCTGGCTGTGCTCCTGTATTCCCCCAGACTCCCCGTGAGGAGTGTGCAGTGTCTCACTTGGACCAGTGTTAGGCAGGCAGGCAGTGACAGGCTTTGGTGAGGAAGCCTGTGAGTGAGACCAAGTCCAGAGTGACACCAACCACCCCTTGGTGTCTGAGATCGATCAGTGACTGCAGCTGCCTGGAGAAAGAGATGCCCCCTCTTGAAAGCTCCCAGGGGCAGAGTGGGATGCTCCTAGACTGGGTGTGATGGAGAGGGATGCCAAAGGAAAACTCATCTCCAGGCAGTCCCATGCTGTGGACGTGACGGGGTTATGGGAAGAGTTGACCGTAGCCTCCCGCAGGTATTGCTACAGCAGTGGGCAGTCTTCTCTGTCCACCAGCCACTCCTGGTGCAGGAAGACCTCTCCCTGACGCTCCCCTTCTTTCCCTCCAGGGGGGAAAGGCTATGACCCAGAGAGCTCGGATGATTTTACAGCCTTTCAGCAATGGCTGCGGTGCTACTATGTGGCTGGTATGAAGTCATTGCGAGACAGCAATGGCAGAACCATCTGGTTTCAGGTAGGACCTCAGGTGGCCAACAACAATGGGCATTTCATAGGAGGGACTTGATTTGACTGGTGTCTGCACCCTGCAGTGGGAGGAGGCCTGCAGATCATCTTCTCCACCCCACTCTGCCCTGCAAAGAGACATGGGCTAGGCCTGGAGCCAGGTCTCTGTGTAGGGCTGGAGCTTCAAAGACATCCCCAACTAGGGGGTAGAATATCTGCCCAGGAGACAAACTTCATCCCTCTGAGACTTCCCTCCAACTGACCTCGGTGGAGGAGTGGTGAACCCAAAGGAATGGAAGCTATGATGGGCAGCATTCAGATCGTGACCCACTTCTGAGCAAGCTCCTGCTGCCCCAGGACTGCTGGCAGGACTGGTGGTCTTTGTACCAGAACTGGCATGCTGCTGAGGGCACAGTTACCTGAGCGGGTACCGGTTGCATGCTGGTCTGTGTTCTAGGAGACTGTTTATAAGCCCTATTTCTTCCTTGCAGGGAGAGCCTGGACCAATGGCCCCAAAAGGTGAGCAAGCAGCTTTCTTCCTTCATACTTCATAGGCCCTAGTTAGGCTGAGAGGCAGGGCAAGCCTTCACCTACTGCAGGATTATTGAGATGAGAATGAGCAGAACTTGTCTGGCCGCTAGCACACTGCCCCAGTGCAGCAGGGTATACAAGTCATCACCAGGGCAGTGTGATGCAAGGGCCAGTCCAAAAGGAGATGGTGGGTGACTGTCATTGGCACATCATTGTTGGCAGTCATGTGTGGAGCAGCCCGTGTCAGTACACTACCCAAGTCAGGTCCTTGCAGATGAGTGCAGCGACACCATAGCAGGATGTCTGTGCTGTGGCTGCTTCTGAGAACCCTGTGTGTACTCGGTAGCATTCAGAGTCCTGCTCCCATTGACCTTTGGGCCAACTGCATCAGATGTTCCAGCCTGCACTATTGTCACCATGGGCGGCAGGGAGAGGGGGTTGCTAGGGTCAGAGACATGCCAGCTATTGAGTTTCTCTTGCTTTGCTTTTGGAGAACTGGGCTCAAGGCTCAGCTTAAGGATGACCTCCAGGGAAGGCAGTGTGGTTGTGTTTTGTGCATATGTGGTCTCTTGGGGTGGAAGGGGAGTTCCTTGAGCCACCTTTACCCTTCCCTGTATGCATGTTCCAGGTTGCATTTTGCCTGTAAACATGCCCTCCCGAGGTTCTCTTCCATGGATGTCTCCTGTGCACACAAGATTTTGCGACCTCCTGACTAAAAGAGGGCTTCTTCCACATTCCCTGAATGAATCTGACTTAGTTTATTTCATGTGTAGACCGGGCCAAAAGTCCACAAAACCAGTCTCTCAGAACCATCTCAGGGTGGGAGAGCTCTTTCCCCCTGGCAGGTCCCCAGGGATTCAGCCTCTGAAAAACCTATCTCATCTCCTGTGTTCTTACCCTTCTTTCATGCAGGAAAAAAGTCCCACAAGAAACACGCTCGGGGGAAAGCCGACTTGGATGCTCCAAGTTCAAAGGTACCCAAGACCTCTGCCGTAAGTTTCTCAGTCTCTCAATATCTACAGCTGTCCTCCCAACTCCCAGAGGTGTTTGCTGCCTAGGCAATCCCAGAGTCCCCATTTTACATTTCATCTGTGGACTTCTGCACTCTGGAGCTTGCAGACTGCCAGTGATGAGAGCAGAGGTTCTCTGTTGCTGCCTTGTACATCACCAGATGCTTACTTGGCACTTGCTGCCAGGCTGCGTTGCATTGATGGGAACAGCTGGTAAGACCCATTCCTGGGCTGGAGACCATTAGAGAAGTGAGGCCAAATTGGAAAACTTGGTGCCCCCCGTTAGAATCATAAAAAGGTGTGGCTAGAAGGGCCCTCAGGAAGTCTTTTAGTCCAGCTCCCTGCTCAATTCCTGTCTAAACTGTCCTCAACAGGGGTTTGTGAAATCCCTTAATTTCAGGAACAACCGTTGCATGCAACTGTAGGCATAATACTGAAAACATCACAAAATTCTCTCTTAACTTGTCACAGATCAGGCAGGGGGATGAGGGCTGTCAGTGTCCTATCTCCATTGTTCTTGCCAATCTGACCATGGGGTAAAATGCCCTCCTGATCCCAAATGTGAGAGATGGCCTGGCCCTGAGCAGAGGAGCAAGGCATTCTAGCCAGGAACCTCTGGGGTGTTTAAGTCTCAGTTTGGCTGATTAAGTTCTAAAGTTTGCCCTACAATGTAGGCTGGGACCTGCTTTGCCTACAAGATCTGTGGCAACACATGACTGTGGCCATGAGTGAAGCAAATTCCCTCAGGTAGATCCATAAGGCTGTGCATTGTGTCTGCCCTAGTACCATGGCAGCACTGCCTCCACTTGCCGTCATCCTCACTTCTGCAGCCTCCAGATTTCCTATTGAAACACTCAAACATACAGATAATGCTGAAGTCTCGTCTCTAAGTGAGTGCATGTTTCAATTATTTGCCCAGGAGACAAAGCCACCATCCAAGAGGAGTTCCAAAGACAGCAGCAGCCATGAGGAGCCTCAGGGAACTAAGAAACACAGCAGGAAGAAGGAGCTCATCCAGGGAGCTGAGAACAGCCCAGCAAATGGACCAAGGAAGCGACATGCCAGGTTGAGGCAGAAAGGCTCAACCTGCCAAGATTCTCCTGAAACCAAGGCTCCTGCTGAGGGGAAGACGAGGAGCAGGAGGCGGGCAGCTGCTTACAAAAGCACAGGTTAGGTTCCTGCTCTGCCTGTAAGGGTAGCTTGGGGGAGAGGTCTGGGGCAAGAGCTGGTGTTTTCTACCTACCTCCCGGTAAGAGAAGGGAGAAGCTCCATCCATTATCTTGGTCCAGCAGGGTCTGTGCTTCAGTCTCTGACCAGCTTGAGTGTGTGCGTGGAAGGGATATACAGCACCAAGTAACCTCCTGGTCGACCCTAGGCAGGGACCCCCTAGAGAGCCTCAGGGTGGGGAGAGGCGGGAGATGTCTCTTACACGAGCTCATGACCCTGTTTAGCTGCGTAGACAGTCCAAGCACCAGAATGCGGCTACTTTATTGTAAAATCACTGGCCGGGAAGAGGCAAGGTGTGACTGGGACAAGAAGAGTTAGCCAGCCTCAGCTGAGGAGCCCAATGTTGTAGGAGGGGGCTGGCCAGGCCTTGAGAGCTCAGTGGCTTTAGGAGGAAAACAAATGTTTGAGGGTGTGATTTGGGGGAGTCCTTCAGTTAACAAGCACAATGAGGGGTTGGGTGTCTTGGCCCAAGTGCCTTCCCATCCTTGGTACCAACCCTGCCCTTTCACTGCCTGGCTTTCTCACCCTTGTCTTTCAGAAGTGGCTGCTGCTGGCTCCAGACAGAGGCAGGCAAGGACTGACAGGCCTGTCACCACTGCTATTCCCCTCTCCAGCTTGTAGTAACCGGCATGGGGACTTGCTTGCCTGCTGCCGCCAAACACCCTGAGCAAAAGGTCATGCTGGGACAGCTGCTGGATAACTGCGATCTGAATGGCTGCACCTGCTGTAGTGCGCCTTTTTCAGGGGCAGCCCACCACAGGAACTCTGAGCTGCTGGTGTGAGCCCCTTGCTCTGTGAAATGAGCTGTTGGTTTGTCTTCCTGCTTGCTTACAGGATTTTAGCCTTTTTTAGATGCTGCTCAGTGGTTCCAGGACAAAGCGATTTTATCAACTTCATTTTGTATCCAGCCCCTTTGGAGGTGCAGTGGGTCCTGTTTGCACCTGCAGGTTCGGAGCTGGCACCACTGTGGGCTGGGTGCTGAGTGGGGAAGGCTGAGCTTTCTCCAGCCTCCTGTGGGTGGGCTGAGCAGTGCCAGCCCCAGGTCAGTGTCCCCTGCTGGGGGCCTGTGCTTCTTGCTCTCAGCTGGGCTTGACAACCTTCATGCTCCTGCATGCTGCCAGGAACGGGATGGTGAATTGCATTTGTCCTGAGCTAGCAGGACTCAGAGGCACTTGCTGACTTAAAATTCCTCTGCTGTATCTCCAGCCCCCCACAGCTCTGCCAGGGGCTCTGAGGTTTTAGACCTAGAGTATTTTAACTCAGAAGAAGGTGGCGAGAGCCTGTCCTTTCTGGAAAGTGCCTGGTTGAAGCAGAGGGGCTGGCTCCTCTCACACATGGGCATTACCAGCTATGGCAGTGCTGCAGTGCTCCCTTCTTGGGGTAGGCAGACTTTGTGGCCCATTCAAGCCTGCTTGCTACCAGATCTACGTGTAGACATATAGGGCCAGGTTTTTAAAGATACAGAAGTGCCTAATGCTCACTGATTTCAACAGGTATTAGACCCCCAGAATACCTTTAAAAATCAAGGGCATGGACCACCCCTTCCCCCAGATTCTGGCTTCCCATAACCTGAAGGTGAAGGTTCAGCATCTGCCTACTAGCCTGTTCGCCTCACACACAGGAGTTTTCTAACAACTGTTGGTGCTTTTAACTATTTGACTATGATAGCCGCAATAAAACCTTTATACAGAAAACCATCCCTGTCTGGCTGCTTTTCTGTGGCTGCGGGAAATTCTAATATAGTGGTTCAAGGGGACAGTTTTAGCAAGTGAGGCTTTGGGCCAAGCTGTGGACAGTATGCTAGTATTATGCTTCTCCAGATGTGCCAGCTTTCCACAGAGGAAGGACACTTGGGACCACAGCTGGGCATTGGCTGCACCCACAGCTGAGCCCTGTGGTTGAACAGAGTGTTGAGGAGGGGGGAGGTATTTCTGGGGATGAACAGAGTGAAGAAGGCTTTGTGCTATCTGGAAATTACTGGCACCTTCTCCTAGGCATGTCTCTTGCTGGCCCCTTGCAGCCTCTGCCAGCCAAGGGCCAGGAACTGCAAGAAGAGCCTGTGGCAATAGAAGTGACAGGCTGTAAGGAACCTCCCATGTCTGCTTCCACATGCTGTCATTAGCAGCTTCCCAGGCTCTATGTGCCCTGGCCATGGGCAAGCCGTTCACCACAGGAAACAGTAAGTTACTGTAGAAAACATGGCACCTCAGCCCAGCAAGGGATAGGATATCTCCTTTGTTCAATGGGAACAGGTAATGGCCTCTGCCCAGAGCTGTGCTCTTACAGAAACAGGTCCATAGTGCTGCTGCAGGGCTTGTCCCAGGGATAGGCATCCCATGCTATGGCCACAACAGGCTTGGCTCTGTCCTGGACTCCTTTCCCTGGCATGATTTGCCAGTGACAGCCCATGGCTCCCTCTGGTGGTGTCAGGCAGTGCTGCCTAATGAGCACTAGACTGGGAATTAGGATTCCTTCCCTGGCTTGGCCACTGGAGGACTTGGGTATAGCAGTTGACTTCCTGGTGCCTTAGCTCCCACCTGTACCATAGGGATGACACTAGTGCGCCCTTTATAAAGTGGATGTAAAGCTGTGGAGGAAGATCACCTGAGAGCAGATGGGCACTTGGCGTCTGCCTCATGCTCTGAAGGCTGGGGGGGGCATGGTGTTCCTCCACTGCAAGTGCAAGAGGTCAAAGATAAACAAACACAGCAACTTCATCCATCTTTAATGCTGTTTCTTTCCAGGCTCTTGGCTGGGCAGCTTTACAGAAAGAGAGGGTGCTTTGTCATCACCAGGGAAAGGACTGGAAAGCAAGTGCCCTGGAGGGAGCAAAGGACAAGCTGGGTTTGGGGGAGCAACAGGAACATCCTCGGGGAGAGGGGACATCCTTGGGGAGAGAACTCTAGAGACGCTCCCTCACATGCACCAGGATTCTGTGCTGAGGCTGGTCCCTGAGGATCTCAACCAGCCCAGCACCAGGCTTGTCATAGTCTCCCCACCCAACCCATATCTCTCCTTTGTCTATCACTATGAAAACACCCCGAGAAGATACTGACACTTGGCACTCGTGTCCTACCAAGATGGTGGTGTTCTACTATGATGTTCTGGGAAAAGGGGTTCTTTGTGCAGCTGTGCTTTGGGATGTCCATACGCCCATTAGCTGAGCTGCTGAAATTACCTGATGACGGCTGCCTGTGGCATTGGCTCAGGGATAGGATACTAGTGTAGCTCACTACCCCAAGACTAAGAGCACGGAGATCACTTGGAATGGCGTAAAGGAAAGCTCCACACCAAGCTCCTTCAGCGGCAGGTGGCTGGTTGGGTCTGCCCGTTCTAGGAGATCACATCTAGGAGAGGAAGAGACAGGGAAGAAAGCCCAGACTCACAAAGGTATTCAGGCCTACACACCACCTGATTTCAATGGCCAGTTAGGGGCATGGGTACCTTTGGGAATCTGGCTCTGTATTTCCTTGAGCTCCACCTCCTGCTTACTTACGTGATTGCTTCCTTCACAGGAAGGCAGGTCTGGAGCCAGGTGACTACAGTGCTGCCGTGAGACTCATACAGTCGGGCCACGAGGACACCTGGCCTGTCCTCAGCCTGAAAGGACAGAGAGGAAGGGTCTCCTTAAGAGTCGTGACAGGCAGGCAGCCCTGTGCCTTCTATCAGGGCATCAAATAAGCCCCCGCAGCTTTGCCTCACTATTTAAATGAGAGGAGCTGGAGGGACCTGCTTACCCACAAGCCATCCACCTGAGGGCAGGGAGGTCATGCACAAAACCTGGCTGAGGTACTTGGTTTGGAGCAGAGGCTGATTTCTGCTCCTCCCTGCAGGGATGCCTCAAGTTCTTACTCATCAAGAACAAAAGCAGTAGTTTTCACTTGTCCTGCCTAGGCTCATGTTCACATGAGGATGCCGCTTGGGTCTGATTTCCAGAGAAGCAGCAGCCCCTTTGTCCCACAGTGAACTGGGAAAGAAAGATGGGTGCTGCGCAGCTCTGAAATCAGGCCTAAAAAGTTTCAGAGTGAAACTTGCATCCCTCCAGCTTCCCAAAATAATTCCCTGAGCCTCATCCACAGGTCAGGTATCACCAAAGCTTCTCTCCAGCCATTTTTTTGAAGCTGGTGCCCTGGGCAACCACGAAAGGGAGATATTATGCCACCAGGAAGAACCAACCTGGATGAAGAACATGCAGATCAGTAAGATGGCTGCACAGGGGGTCAAGCCCAGACTATTCTCAGTGGAACTGAAGCATCCCCTTTGCAGTGCTCTTCATCCATATCATCCAATGAATATGAAATAAAAGGGGGCAGTGGCTGAGCTCCAAAAGGAGGAATGGATAAGAGTCATTAGAGCAGATTAAAGTGTGGACAAATAGGATGGAGTCACACTGAGAGTGGCATCACTGGGTCAGTCCCAAGTGTTCTCCTTGGGCTTGACCCCAGCACAAGAGCTGGCACGGCTCTGTATTCACATTCATCTTAGACAGCCTGGCTGTCCTCTCCTTGCTTCACTCCTTGGTGCACTTGCCTGTTTCACGGTTTCTAGCACGACAGCTGGGGAAGACACACAGAAGGCGCTCCAGGCTGGACATTGCACAGAGACAGCCGGCATTGTGTGGAGAGGAAAGTTCAAGCTGTAGGCATAACGGATCACACCAGCCTCCTGGAAGGAGCCTACACAGAGAAAAGAACCACCCTGCAGTGAGCAGACAGTGCCAGTACCTTCTATGCTAGGGGGAAGGCAACTTCCTTCACACCCAGCATCCCTCTGCCCCACACACAGAGGGGGACCTTTGCCTCATCACCACCCTAAGGGAGTAAGCAGACTCCCTGAGCGGGAGGGGGGAACAGAGTCAAGTTGTTCACCCTCCAAAACTCACCCAGATGAGGCATCACAGCATAAGTGAACTGATGGTGTCCCATATCTGCAGTGGTGTCAGGGGACTTAGGTGCTCTCAGGCTGAGAATGAAGGGGATTATGGCCATGGATTCTCTAAGTGGCAGCAGATAAATACAAGCACCCCTTCCCTTCCCCTCCCTCTGGCTCTCCTACAAAATAGCACACACATTCCTCACCTCATGCTCAGGTCCCCCACCTTCCCAATGACAAAGGCCCCTTGAACTCTCAACACAGTGCCAGGCTCTGTAACAATAACCCATTAAAGGAGGATTTCCACCTACAAGACAGCTAACTCCCTCTACTAAGAAACAGGAAGGGGCTTGGGCTCAGGCTCTGTTGTGCCTTGAGACCAAATGCCAACTGAGCCTGAGGAGCAAAGTACCAAAGGAGAAGAAAGAACCCATGAGCCAGGCCCTTGCCCATTTGGTGACAGGCTGCCATCTTGTGCCACCTCCCCTAAAGCAGCATCAGGTACTCAAACCTGCTGCAGGGATGCAGGAAAGGGTTAACCCTCATCTCAGCCCTCCCGCCTTCCAAGTTAAACCAGCAGGACAGGTGGGAGGCAGCTGTAGCCTCTAGGCCCAGGCAAAGCCCCCGCCCTTCTCCCCCACTCACAGCGAGAGGCTCATGGTGTTCCCATGCACTGAGGCACCATATTTGCTGTCATTCAGCAGCGCCACCCCAAAGCCGTGCTCTGACAGATCCATCCACTTCTGGCTCCACACCTGTGGCAGGAGGGAGGGGGTAGAATGAGTAGTCAGGCATTAGGGGGCTGGTGTCCAGGATGGCCCTTTCAGACCTGTGCAGCAAGGTGGGTGCTAGAGAAACTATGATAAAGCATGCAAGGACTGGGAGTGGGTGCTGGCCTGCAGAGATCTTTGGAGACAAATGGATCCTAGCCACTGTGAAGAGCCGGGATCTGGCAACGGGGGGCTGTGGCTGTCAATCCAGTCTCCATGAAGGACAAAGCTCTCATCCTCCCTCACCAAACTCCCTGGCAGCTGCAGCCCAGCTGGGGCTGCAACTGCTTCTTGCACAGCTTGAACTGGCCATGAAAGACCCAGCAGCTTCCCCTCCAGTGGGGAACCACAGCCCCAGAGGGCAGGCAGTTGGAAGCAGTTGCAGGAAAGCTCAGTGTCTCTGAGGCTGTTCCAAAACAGTCCAAGGGAAGGTGCTCTCCTATCAGCGTACCAGCCACAGCTACAACCTGGTGTGCATGAACAACAGGTGCCTCCCGAGACTGGAGGGGCACCATGGCAGCGAGCGGGGACTGCCCACAGCCCCCGGCATGTGTCAGTGAGCAAAGACCACCCACACCTGCTGCTGGCAGTGTCATTGTTGGTGAGTGGTGTCAGTGGCAGGGGGGCGAGCAGGGACTGCCTGCAGCTGCCACCGGATGCTTTGGCAGTGGTGTGGGGGGCAGGTGCAGGTGGAAACTGCCCGCAAAAGCCAGTGGCACCTTTGGCAGCAATCTCGGGGGGGCATATGCCCCACCATGCCCCCCTTACACGTCACCTATGCTGGTGTTGGTGACTTCAAACCATGCTGCAGTCAACTAAGGCAGTGGTTCTCAACCTTCTTTGTACCAGGACCCATTTGTAAACATCGATAGCCAGTCCCAACTCAGTACCCCTCACTCTTGACCCGCTGCCCCCAGACCCCAGTGTGTGAGGCAGGGGGTGGGTGTGTGGGGAAGGGGGGCCCTAAGTAGCCCTTGCGGGTTGTTATTCTGTCAGCCTGCAAAGGAAAAACCAGTTTCCCACAATTTTCCTCTTTAAAGGAGAATCCGTTTTTAAAGTTTGTTCGTGACCCTTTCATATATTCTTGCAACCCACTTTTGGGTCACCACCCCTGGGTTGAGAAACACTGAACTAGGGGACCCTGCCTAACAAAGAACTGCCTCCCCCGAGATGAGGGGAACCTGTTCCAGGCAGATATCCCTTAACAAGAAGGGACACCTCCTGAAGCAAGCCAGGCTCCAAGGAGACAGAGGAATTCTCAGAGTGCATGTGCAGCGTGGAGGGAAGGGATGGGTGAGCGAAGAGCTACCGGGGCTATTTTGATCTACAGGCCAGAGTTTGGAGCTGGGCTGCTCCCCCCTCACCTCGAATCGTGCCCAGTCCCAAGACGTGTTCCAGTGTGTTGGCCTCTGCAGGTGGCCAAACTGGATCTCGTAGGTGGCATTCATGCTCCGAGCCTGCACAGGGAACTCCACTTTCAAGAACTTGTGAGCCTCGTTCCACTCGACCTAAAGTCAAGGCAACAGCTGAAAGCAGGCTCAGCAGGGCAGGCAGGAGATGCTAGCTGTACCCTGCTGTGCTCTGCCTGGGGCAAAATCCGACTACATCAGAATCTATCCCACTGCAACCCTAATGCTCTGAGTAAATGCACACGGAGGCTGAATCGGCACCCAGGTGGGGCAGCAGTGGTGATAAGACTGTATATTACAGAAGTTTACTATCTTGGCTGCTGCCAGGCAGGGGCAGGCTGTTGGGTGGTCTAGGAGGTCCTGGCCATGGCCATCTGTGACATTTACCACCTCCAGGCACATCTCCATTTGTTTAGTGATGTTTATGGCATGGTGCCAACTGCACTTGGGTTCTGCAGACTGCACAGCCTTCTTGCTTGCTTGAGAGCACAATACAAGGGGTAAAGTTCACCCCATGAAGCTATGTGTACAAAAACAGTATTACTGAATGCCCGGGTTCTCTCCCCTCCCACCACCACAGACAGTGTCACAAGGATGCGGCCTCCACAGGCCTTTCCAAACCTGGGTCAGGAATCGAAGATAAGGGCACATGGCGTCCAGGATGACCTCTTGGGTGATGATGCTCTTCTCGCTGATCTGCAGAGAGAATCTGACACTTCCTCGCAGGGCCCCTGGCAAGATAATTTCCAGTGGCTTCACAAGGGTCGTGACTGGCTTCCTAAAAGTTTTTAACACACAAAGCTAAGAGCCCAGGGTGATGAAAGGCTCCTGCCAGATGCAAGAAAAGGGGAGAGCGCAGACACCTGCAGATTGTAGAGCTCTCACCAGAGATATGCACAGAAACACTCCAAGCTACAGTGATGCACACTACGCAGAAGCCTGGAAAGAACAAGCACACAGCTTCCCACTGCAACAGTTCTGTTCTCCCTCTGGGAAACTGGCCCCTTGCTACAACCCCAAGAGGCAAAGATCCTTGCTAAGTCCTAAAGAAGTGCCTATGCTCACAAGGCACCACTCACCTACCTGGTTTCTAGATGATAATCCATCACATCCCAGGCATCCCAGTACAAGGGAATGTCATCAAATATCACAAACTGGTTAGCACAGGAGCCCTCAGGGACTGCCTCTCTAAAACAAAGCAGCAGATGAACAGTAACTGAACAAGAAACTGTGAAAGATAAAGCAGTCCTGAAATGAGACTCCAACACCCTTACAACAGGTATGTACAGCTAGGGCAGTGACTCTCAACAAAGGTGAGATCCTGTCAAGGATGCTACAGGGTACAACACAATGTTAGCACTATTAGGAGTGCAATAAAGATTCACAAGATAAAGCTGGAGATTTCAATTAGGAAGCCACAGCATCAAAAACATTCTGACCTGCGGTAGTCTTTCTGAGTCCTTTGCAACAGAAGATTGTTATTCTTCTGTAGTCAAAAAACAAGTGACAACTAATAGCTGGCATTTCTTGGGGGTGCCTTTAGCCTAAGAAGGTTCAAAGCCACTGAGCTAGGGGCTCACAGGGGAGGTTCTCTAGGAGTAGACTTGGTGAGACAAGTGACCCAGAACTTCCTCTGAGGGGCTGAACTCCTGTCCCAGAGGAGGCCTGAGGTAAAATGAAACTCAGGGATGAAGGGGAAGCTTCTAGTGACTCCCTACCAGGCTTCATCTCACAATCTGTCCAGCATGGATGGACCCTCTGGAGGTCATCCAAGTGACAGAAAACCCACATTCTACTGGTGCAAAGAAAAATATAACGCACCTCCCAGAGCTCACTAAATGAAGCGATGTCACATGTCCCATTGAGTCCAGATGAGCTGCAATAACCCCATTCTCCATGGTAATGGACCCATCCAACTGGTGAATAAGGAAAGATATTAGAAGACAGCACAACACAGACTCCACACAAGCCATCGGGGCAGAGGCGGTCAGAGGGCCTAATCCAGAAGGGAACTCCCCCTAGGTTGGACCCTACAGGGCAGCTCACCTGTTTAACCACCCTTACAGGGTGAGGTGGTGTTAATGAGTCCTTCACCACAGAGTAGCCCATGCTACAGGCCTTCACGAGGGCTAAAAGAAATAGAGGCAAAGAAGTTCACTCACTTTCCCTTCAGTGGAGATACCCTCTCTAGCTCCATGTGAGCCTTCTCCCTCACTGCCCCCTTCTACACTAAAAACCTCCACCCAACCACTACTTTGAATGCAGGATCTATAGGATCCTTTTCCCCTCCCCGTGTGAAGATAAGCTTCCATGTGGTGCTGAGGGAAATTGAATCTTCTTCTATAAATCAAGAGAAATCCTGGTCATGCATAACCTTGAAGCCCTGAAGGCTGACACGTGCACCGCTGTCACAGGTGCGTCAGGAGCGACAGCTGTGTATCCTGCTGGGATATGCATCTTTCATAGCTGTATCAGTCCCATCTCCCCTCCTCTGCTATCCATGAAGAGGCATAGTGTGAATCACTGCTCCATGAAGGATGACCTAGAAGTCTTTAGGCAGGCAGTGCAGCGGTACCTAAGGTGTCTGCTCCGGTTGGTCTGGCCCTGGAGATAACTTCCGTCCGTTCCCAAGGCAACGTGTTCATGATCACAGTGCTTTCGGCTGCTTCCGAGCCAGTTGGCAAAAGTTTTCCAATCAAGGACTGCACAGCTTCCTTCAGGAGGAGAGTACCCACAGAACGGATTTCTGGGTGAAGAAAAGGCACTTCAGTGAAGAGGAGATTGATAGGGTTTGTAAAGCAAGAAAAAGCTTGCTAGGTCTTTCACAGACACACAAAGCAGCCAAGGAATGACATTGTGTTCCCCACATTCCTTATCCATCCCGTTCACCCAGCCATTGGCATTTGCACCCTGAAATTGGCACTGCACCCTGACAGAAGCGCTGCCAACACCTGCAGGTGGTTGCTGCTTGCCACCTCCCACCCTCGCCGCCACCACCACTGCTGCAGCTGTCTGTGGGTGGCCACCGTGCCCGCCGAGCCCCCAGGGGCACACGTCGTTCATGCACCCAGCAGTCCCATTCCTTGTACAAACTCTTTATTTGGCAGTTCCCCTATAGTTAGCACTAGTTCTTGCTCCCTTTCAGCCAGTGTTTTAATTGCTGGGTGTCATTCCCCTCAGTTAAATTACTCTCCCCTGGATCCTAACCTTCCTCCATCTTCCCAGGTAGCCACTCTTCATGCTTTCCTGACAGTCCTCCCCTTCTTGCTGCTCAGCCACAGGAGTTGTCACTCCTGATGTCACAGGGCTCCTGGGACCAGTGGGGACTCCACCTGCTGGGGCTTTCTATTTGTCATACCCTGGCTGTCAATCTCCAGTGACCAGACCTGATTTTCTCTGAGATCTCTGGGGATCTGCAAATGCTGTATATCCAGTGCATGCCTCAGTGCACAATGGTTGTTATTCATACAACCTGCTGCTACAGGAAGCAGGACACTCAATGCAGGAAAACAGGGGAGTTAGTTATTACCAATGCCTACAGCACGTCTTCCTAATGGAGTTATGCATGCCCCATGAGCTGCACCACAGGCAAATGTTTACAAATGGACCAAAAAGCAGGTACAAAACCTCTGAAGCCCCCCCCGGCAGAATGTCTTACAACCTGCTTGGGCCCTAACCCAGTGTTCTCCACTCACCTTCATAGTAACTCATGGCATCCTCTGCTACCAGCTGAATACAGGTGCCTGGCAACACATCATGGAACTGATTCAGAAGCAGAAGCCTAAACCCCAAGGAACAGGAGCTCAGGGTTAGATTCACTCTGCATGAACTACAACAACCTCCTTCCGAAGGATGAGTCTTGCCACACCCTACAGACTGCTGAGAGGAAATACCATCTAGCTAGGAAGATCTCACACCTGATTTTGGGCATTGGGCTTCACCTCCATATGACTGATGCTTGGCCTTGATCAATGGTTATAAGAAACAAGAAATTGTGACGTAGGCTCCCAGGCCAAGAGCTCTCCAAGCAATGAGTTCATTCAATCATTCTCTGGTCTTCTGAAAGGATTCCCAATGTATGGGAGAGCAGAAAGCACAGATCTGGGAAATCACTGAGACAAGTTCACTCTTCCCTGGGATAAATTCTTAGTATCATAAAAAGATAAGAATATGGCTAGAAGAGATGCCAGGAGGTCATCCAATCCAACCCTTTGGTCAAGGCAGGATCATCCCTGTCTAAACCATAGTGTCAAAGTATTATATCAATCAGGTATTATAAATGGGTGTGATTCTTGGGGCAACTTGACCCAGTTAGTGATAGCACTCAGATAAACTTGTTTACCTCCACAGATGCTGCAGTTTGGTGGCAGGATATGGGAAAGCACTTTTCTGTGCCACGGCCAAACTGCTCAGGACTTCAACATCATGCAGTATCCGCTCACATTCCCGATTGCTTTTCTTTATCTGATCCCAAAAATAAAATGGGATTTAGAATGATCATTCCTCAGAAGCAGGTTCAGCCATCTAAACTACATGTGGGAACATAGATAACTAATATCAGTTGACAATAAGACAATCTTTTGCCTGGGCGCACCTTCTCCACACAACCACCTCCCACTACAGCAGCAAATACTGCTGCCACTTGGGCATGAGCTCTGTTTTAGAAGATGGTTCTTCCCAAAATGCAGTGATTCACACTTGCATTATCAACAGTAAACAAGCACAACGAATCTAATTCTTTTCAGTATGTTACTGTGGAGCTAGGAAGCTCTTAGGGGAAGGGGTTAAAAGTACTCCTGCCTGCTGTAGAAAACAGAAGGGTGAGAAAACTCTCTGAATACAGGACAACTCCCCTGTGAAGAGGCATCATCCTGATCTCCAATGAGCAGCTTCAACTTGTGTTCCAAGCCAGGAGAGCACAGCTCTTTTGAAAAGTTCCACAGAACATGTTTAAATGTATCCTGTCAAAGTGCTTGTACCTGGGATGGAAGGTTTGAAAACAAAGAAAACCCTGACCCCACAAAACAACTGGTTTTCCTTTGGGCTTCCACCATTCCCCAATAGCACTGAAAAGCCAAACTCACCAACTTTGTGCCAGTGCATTAGACCTAGGAAGTGAAATAAGGTGTGCCTACACTTGAATTCATTGTCACACGGGTCTGCTGCTGGGAGTGTCTGAACACAGGTTGCAAGTGTTCCTTCTGTCTAACAGAGGTGTAGGTTGTAGCTGTGTTGGTCTAAGGACGTAGGCAGGCAAGGTTCTTTGCATAAATCTTATATCTTCTTTAGACCAACTAAACAGTTGGAAAAATTCTTCTTAGCAAGGGTTTCGGATTTAAAAACCCTTCGTCAGGCTGAGGAAGCATCTGCAGTTGGTGTGTGCTCTTCCTGGATGGAATTCCATTTACTATTCATTCCATCCAGGAAGAGCACACACCAACTGCAGATGCTTCCTCAGCCTGATGAAGGGTTTTTAAACCCAAAATCTTGCTCAGAAGATTTACCCAAAGAACTTTGTCTGCCTACTGTCTAACATGAACCCTGGGGTTACCTGAGCCTGGGTGGTGTATGTGCCATTATGCAGCTCCAGAAACAGCTCTCCTATCCAGGTGTACAGCTGTGACCCATCTCTTTCCAAGACAGAAAAAAACTGGTCAGGTGTAGACATCTGAACCCTTTGGATGAGAGATACAAGAAGGCAGTTTGTGAGCAGCTGTGAAACATCAGCAGACCCCCTCCCAATTTTTCAGCATGTGAAGACAAAAGGAGTTAGCTGATGCATCCTTGAGAGCCAGCTGTGATTCCACTGAGCCAGAACAGGGTATGGAACTTTCCTTTCACCTGGGTAGCCCATCCACGTCCTTCATTCTCTTCATCCTGTCCAGCATCTTCTGGGTTGGGCCACCTCCTCCATCTCCAAAGCCAAAGAGAGCAACACTGTGGTTCACACGGCCTTTGTCTTTGTTGTTATTCACAGTCTTCAGCATCTGGAAGGGATTGTACACATACATGCCACAGGCTCTCAGGGCCATCATGCACCACAAGACCAAGGAACCCTTTGCAGACTTCACCATCAGACATGTCGCTGAGGGCTCCCCACCATGGTTGTTTACTTTTCAGGCCTGGCTACCAGGTTATAACCAGCAGGGGGAGCTGGAAATGCAACGACTCATCCAAATGTGACCCGAGCAGGGTGCGGGGCCCCAGGGCAAATCAGCCCATGTGGGTCTTGACCCTGATCTGATCCCATAGGCCCCAGACCCAAAGAAGCTGCTGCCACCATCAGCGGCGGCAGGGGTGGGGGAGTAGCGAGCGGCTGAACATGGAGCCGCCACTCTGCCCAGCTTTGCACCACCGCTGCTCCACCTGGCTCCACAAAGCGTGGAGCCTGGGGCAGTCGCTCTGATTCGCGCCCCCTAGGGTCGGCCCTGGACCCATCCCTCAGTGACCCATCAACCCTCCACTCTCCTGTATGTTTCTCTCTAGAATGTAGCTGATTATCACAGTCCAAATCACACACACACACAGTCAGACTGCTCTTCAGAGTTACAACCCCTCCAAGCAGGACTTCCTCCTGCAGCTCAGGTGCGGGGTGACTGGCATTTCTCTGCATGCTGGATGTGCTGGAGCAGGGAGGCAGGGGTGAGCCCACCTGGTTGAGAGGTTGCTTCACTCACCTCTTCCACGAAGCCTTGCATTCCATAAGAGTCGCCAGGTGGGAAATGGGCCAGAACGCTGGAGCCATCAATGCCTTCCCAGAAAAAGGTGTGGTGCTAGAAGAGAGCAAGGCATCAACCAACTGAAGCTGTGGTATTTCCTGGAGGCTCCAGGGGGAGCCCTGCTAGGCTGAACCGAGTAAAGTAATACTACAGGGAGACGACTGCCCACCATTCATTTTTCGAAGCTGTTCAACACCTGGTCATCCATAGCCAAGATCACCTTGTCCTGGGCTTCAAGACTCCTGCTCACCAATATACACATACAAACACACCAGTGCATGGGGGATCTCACATGCACATAAACATACACTTGCCCCAATGGAGAGGGGGATCCTGCACTCACACGCACACCACACACTATAACAGACTGGCCATTGCACAACCCATGGATACACATGCACTCCTAACCTGACAGATATCTTGTGCCATTGACTAATGGTCTAACAGCCAGTTGTGCTCTACACATTCCCGGTTCTACACAGGACTGCATATAAACCAACTACCAAAGGCGGAACAAACAAAGGAATCAGCAGATGGGGGCAGATTACATCAGTGATATCCATGCCACTGCTCCTGCAGCCCCTACTGCTTCTCTTGTGTGCTGCGCTGCTCCCTACCCTGCCACACATGTTGGGTAGTGCAAGGAGCATCAAAGATCAACTGGGCTTGCACCTTAGGAGCTGCTACAGGATGGAATCAGAGGGTGACAACCAGAGGACTTTTTGTCTGCCAGGCCTGTGTTCAAATCACATCTCCCTTCAGAAGCTGGCTTTGGAGTATGCAACAGGAAGCCTGAAGGAAGCACATACTGACAGGCCAGAAACTGAGATATGGTCTCTGGGCTACTTCCCACTTTCCCCCAAGGACCCAAGAACAAACTGAGTGTGCTGGGATCAGCAAAGTGTGACTTCACTCAAGCCATGAACTAGGCCTGTTCCCAGCTCTACCTATGGGGCTGAGGGAGCTGTTCAGCCCGCATGAAGAACCAGAGCAGAGCCTACTAGACCCATGCCCATTCCCATGCCAGCATAGCCACTCACTGGAAAGGTGTTCACCAGGCTCCAGCTGAGTTTCTGAGTGAGGAACCGCCATATTCCACAGCCGCGCATCAACTGGGGCAGCTGGGCAGAGTATCCAAAGGTGTCTGGCAGCCAGAACTGGGAGCAGAAAGAGAAATACAGACAGTCCCATGCCCAGAGCTCTCTCAGGCTGTGTACCCAGGCAGGGATACATACATGACAAATGCATGACACTCCCCTCTCCCACTCCCAGCTTTGAGCAATATTAAAAATGAGCCAAACAAAGCCAAGTATCACCAGGATCCTCATGCCTAGCACAGAAACCCAGCACCTCATGGACACACTGCTGGGTACTGGGTCCTAGATGAACTGGACACTGAGGAGCTGGAGGGTACCCCTCTCAGAGTTATCTGGGACTCCAGGAAGCCAGGCTGGCTGGACTTTCCTGAGGGAGATTTCACCCCGTAGAAATGAAGCAGAGACCCTGAGAATACCAGCTCTAGAAAGGAAAGCACAGAGCACTCTGCCCACATGGAGCAAGAACGCAAGGGCTGCAGCAACGAATGCATACCTCTGTGCAGAGCTTCCCAAACTGCTCCTGGAAGAACCGCTGGCCCTGCAGGAACTGGCGCACCATCGACTCCCCATTGGGCAGGTTCCCATCCTGGGGTGGGGGAACCAAAGGCCTGATGAACACTGTGCAGAGTGAGGTGCCCTCCGCTCTCGCCCCCTGAACCACAGCCCTCCCAGGGCAGAGCAAAGCCTGACAGCTGCCAACCAAGGCATGGCAGCCACATGTGGACTTGATGTGCTCTCCAGACAAAGAAGGGCCTAGGGAAGGATAGAAGAGTTGCTGCCAGCACAGCTTGGCAACTGCCTTCATCAGGAGAGAAAGGGGGTTGGTTTGAGGGGAAATGGGCCCTAGCAGGACTGAACAACACACGTCAGTAACTGCTGTGTTCCACCCCCCTGAACTGACTGAATTCTGGTACTCCCTTTCCTGGGGAGCCTGGGGTGTCCTGGGCCTGCTCCTGCACAGGGGAGCTCATGAAGTGATGGGCCAGGGCTGCAATGTTCTTACCATTTCTACCCAGGTGCCTCCAACAGGTATGAACTGTCCTTTCCTGGCAAAGTCCTGAATCTGAGCATACAGCCCAGGGTACCAGTTCCTCACCCACTCCAACTGCTGTGCCTGGGGAGAAGACACACCCTGTCACCTGATGGAGGCTACTTCCAGGTCTCATAGGCCTGGGGAAGACAGCACACAGCTGAGCTTCTGGCTTTAGGCATCTGCAAGCCTGGATTTTTCAACAGGTATCAAAGAGCTCTGCAAGTACAACCAGGCAGACAGCTCTTGGCTAAAATACAGGAGGCCATGGGCACCTAGTTCCTGTGACTGAGTGTGCACTGGGCCCCATGCAAGAGAAGAAGCCCTGTGTAGAGGTCGCAGCAGCAGCCCCAACCAGCTCTGTCCAGAGAACAGGCACAGACTCTTAAGCAATTCCCATCTGTATTTCCCGAGGAAGTTTCATTGTCCACATGTGAGCAGGAGACAGCAACTCACCTGGGAACAGGTAAAGGTGAAGCCTGGGTTCTTTTCCATCAAGTGGACAACGGTCACCCAGCTGCGAGCACATTTCCGGATGGACTCCTCATACGGCCACAGCCAAGCTACGGGAACATGGGCAGCTTTGTGGCCTTTGTATCTCAAATAGCTGTGCATCATGAACAGGTCCAGGGAAGTGATCCTCCCACTCAGTGTGACATTGGTCAGGCTGCAGTTGGAGTACTGTGTCCAGTTCTGGGCGTCGCACTTCAGGAGGGATGTGGACAGCATTGAGAGGGTCCAGAGGAGGGCCATTCACATGATCGGGGGCAGCAAGGCAGGCCCTATGAGGGGAGGCTACAGGACCTGAAGCTGTTCAGCCTCCACAAGAGAAGGCTGAGAGGGAATCTGGTGGCCATCGACAAAATGACCAAGGGGGACCAGCACGCAATGGGAGAGTCCCTGCTCCCCCAAGCACTACCGGGAGTAACGAGGAATAACAGCCATAAGTTGATGGAGAGTAGATTCAGGCTAGATATCAGGAGGCACTACTTCACAGTCAGGGCGGCTAGGATCTGGAACCAACTTCCAAGGGAAGTGGTCCTCGCTCCTACCCTAGGGGTCTTCAAAAGGAGGATAGATAATCACCTAGCCAGGGTCATTTGACCCCAGCTTTCTTTCCTGCTCATGGCAGGGGGTTGGACTTGATGATCTGCTCAGGTCCCTTCCAACCCTACTAACTATGAAACTATGATGTCACACACATACACACACCCCAAGCTGCCTGTCAGAAGCCATTCTGTGCTATCTTCCCCAGGTGGCCAAGACAGAAGTGAGACTTGCCTGAGCTATGCTGCCTTTAACAAGAACTGAGTGCAGAGGAGCACCAAAGACATCAACAAAATATGGCTATTAGATGCACCTGCATTGCAAGAAGTGTGGTTACAAGTGCAAAGGCAAGAGGTCTTTCCTCATCTCCAGCCCCAGCAAGACTCTTGTCCAGCTCAGACGTGCTGGTGTCCCGGACTCTTCACTTCTATTCCCCTATAACAGCAAGGCCCAATCCATGCTGGAAATCTGAAATCCAAGTGAGGCAAGGTCCAGGCACAACAGGCTATCACAGGCTCCTCCATCAAAATGCCTTTTAACTCATGCTGATTCAAGCCAGATAAGGCTAACCACCTTTTGCAAAGGGTAACAGAGATAATCCTTATCCTGGAGGCTAAGACCATCACTTCCACCATGCACTCAGTGCCTCCTGGCCCACTATCTGCTTTGAACCAGGTTCCTCCCAAAGCCAAGGGCCAGGCCTACTAAATCTCAGGTCATTCAGCAGGTGCCTATGATAGCCAGGCCACGCTCTTACCTGAATCAATGTGGCAGTGGCCCATGGCATGGATTGTGTGCTGGCTCTCTCCATTCCTCTGGCTGAAGAAGGTGGAGGCGAGCTGGTGAGCTGCAGGGAAGGTGGATGGGTCTGTGACGTCACAGAGGTTCACCATCTGGTTGGCTGTGTACAGAGCCTGGAAGCTCCTCTGGTTTTTCTCCCCAAGGTGCTGAGGGAGGGGAGAAGCAAGGAGAGCTGAACCATGAGCTTAGCACCTCCCAGACTGGAGAGGCTAGTAGACCTCATCCTACAGAGACTGGGTCTGATGCCCTGCACATGTGAGCAGGACATCCATGGAGATCCCCCTTCCTGCCTTGTGTCCAGTCTCCACCCCCAACAGTGTCATACGCTTCCCAATTCTACACAGACACAAAAGGGGTACTCCCCTCAGCAAAGGGCCCTTGTGCTTCTGGGGCCTTCATGCCTCTGGCTGGCCCAATGGGAGATATTGCCAGGTAAATTCAAGCAACAATGGGTCGCAAAATGGTTGGAGGGCCACACCCAGAGTGGTGGTGGACGGATCGTTTTCTACCTGGAGGGATGTGGGCAGTGGGGTCCCCCAGGGCTCAGTCCTTGGGTCTGCACTGTTCAACATCTTCATCAGCGACTTGGACAAGGGGGTGAAAAGCACCTTGTTAAAGTTCGCAGATGACACTAAGATGTGGGGAGAAGTGGGTATGTTAGAACGGAGGGACAGGATACAGCTAGACCTGGACATGTTTCATAGTTGGCAGGGTTGGAAGGGACCTGAGCAGATCATC
>NW_017728996.1:48217548-48219243 GCF_001723915.1 Gavialis gangeticus | reverse complement strand
CCTGTTCAGCCTTCACAAGAGAAGGCTGAGAGGGGACTGGTGGCCATCTATAAACTTACCAAGGGGGACCAGCAGACAATGGGAGAGATCCTGTTTCCCTGAGCACTACCGGGAGTAAGTAGGAATAATGGCCATAAGTTGACTGAGAGTAGATTCAGGCTAGACATCAGGAGGCACTACTTCACAGTCAGGGAGGCTAGGATCTGGAACCAATTTCCAAGGGAAGTGGTGCTTGGTCCTACCCTGGGGGTCTTCAAAAGGAGGCTAAATAATCACCTTGCCAGGGTCGTTTGACCCCAGCATTCTTTCCTGCCCATGGCAGGGGGTCGGACTTGATGATCTGCTCAGGTCCCTTCTGACCCTACCAACTATGAAGCTATGAAACGATAGCCAATACTTACTCTTCCAGAGGAAGAGGAAAGGGCTGGAACACTGGGAGAGGAAGGGAAACAAAGGGGAAGTCTTAAGACAGAGGAGGAAAGGAGGTAAAGAAGGTGGAAAAGCAGAGACAGAGGAAAAGAGCAAGTACCTTGGCCATGTCCAACAGTATCTCAAAGTCTACCAGCAGCTCATGGACATCCCTATTGAAGACGATCAGCTCCGCTTTATTCAAAGTGAATTTCCTCTCAGGGTCCGGAGGTGCAATCATGGTGCCCTTCCCAGCCCCAAAGAGGCCGTTGCAGGCAACCTCCACGTAGAGGCTCAGACTGCAGAAACGAGAACAGAAAGGAAGCAAAGGGGCCACAGGTCCCGTCCCTCTGCCCTCACTGAGCCAGACAGCACCAGACGCATTCCACAGGCAGCGAATGACTAGGAAACAAGGCTCCTCAGTAGATACTAGACCAATGGCCTGTCAGAGCAGGGCCAACAGCTGCCTCTCCTGGTGGCCAATTTGGGTGCTTCTGAGTAAGGCATCCCATACCTGTCTTACTGTACAGCACTGTGTACTGGGTTGTGGACTGGAGGGAGAACCTCCCCAAGACCCCAGCAAGTGAATAACTTATGCCCTGATGCACAAGGATGGATAAGTCTTGCCCCTGTTATCCAGCCAGCTGCCATCTCCAGACCATGGGTGACAATGTGGCAACATGGCTCTCCTTGTGATTTGGCAAATGAAGCTGTAGGGAGTCATGGACACTTTCCTCCTCAGGCTGCTCACAAGCAGAGGGCGGGGGGCCGTAGAAGTGTAAGTTGGGCATGGGCTTCCCTGAATACTCACTTGTGAGGGTCTGTCTCCATGAGGCTGTCTGTCAGGATGTAGCTGGTCTTCTCACCTTCTCTAGTCAAGCCCTGTGTGGAAAAGTAGGAGAGTGGACATTTGAGTTTGAACCTTGTTGTCACGGCTCTGAGACAATACACATGAGAGAGGGGCTGCCAGAGGGCCTCAGGGCAGAATCAGTGATGTAAGGATTCTTGCAATGTGGCCATGCAGACATGCGGCAAGTCACTATGGAGCGCTGCACACCGAGGGCATTTACAAAGCCCTACTGGAAGATAGAGGGGCCTGAGCCATTATCTTTTTGACACTTCCTCCCAGCAGTACTGATCACCCACAAGGCATGTGTTTGAAAGGACTGGCTCTTCCTGGGCACTGCTCTTAGCTTTAATAAAACCCCAGGACAGTCCACATGCTGTGGGCAAAGAGCGGGAATGTCACTTTAGCCCCTGTCCCACTCTAAAAAAAAAAAAAAAAAA
>NW_017728996.1:48210861-48217342 GCF_001723915.1 Gavialis gangeticus | reverse complement strand
AAAAAAAAAAAAAAAAAGGAAGGTGTAGGGGGGACCAAGATCTGGCCCATGGAGCCATGCTACTTGGCCTATGGGGCTGGAAACTTGGTGGCAGGAGTAGTGGCTCCTGGAGCCACAACAAATAATGTGCTGCTACCAAAATCAAGCCCCTCAGGCTACATGAGGCAATGGGTTTGGATGACTTGGGCACTGCTGATTCAGAAGAAAGGAAAAACCCAGTATGATTCAGCTGGAGGGAATCCTGAAGTCCCTGTTATAAAAGGCCGAGGCACAAGAGAGGTCAAGGAAGTGGCTCAGGCTGCTGCAGTGGCCTGGCAGGTACTCAGAGCAAAGCTCCCAGGCTGATCCCTTCACCTCCTCTCACCTGGACTGGCTGTGAGTCCCTCCACACCATGGCCTCCCCGTCACTGTCCCAGAGGAGATGCACTTCCTTCCCTGCCCACTCCCGTGGGATGCTGAGCTCCACTTTAAACCAGCAGGTCCACCACCTGAGAAAGAACAGAGCCATGTCACTGCACTAAAGGCTGCACCTGCAAGCAAGGGATGTGTCATTACAGTTAAAGCTTCTAGGGATATCCATAGGAAAGCTGCTTAGGACATGCAAATCCACAGGAGACAGTTCCTCCAGGGCTTGCCTCTTACTGACAACAACAGCCCAAGGGAAAGGCACCACACTAAGAGTTCTGGACACTCAAGTCTGCTCTGTATAGAATGAGCACGGGCACTTGGACAGCAGCAGCACAAGCTTCCTATCACCACCAACACTCTTCAGGCTCTGTCAGCAGGAACATCCTGGGAGATCATTCTGGCCTCAGCTGATTTGTATGTTGGCCATAATGACAAAACTGTAGGCAGTCAGCTGCATCCTAAACATGGAACTGAAAGAATTCACAGCAGAGCAGGCAGGGATTTCAGAGCACCCGGCTCTCAGCTTAGTCCCATCTCCAACACTGACTTGATATGGAACCCTAGCAAGTGCCTTGATTTATCCATGCCTCAGTTTCTCTTCAACAAAGATAATCACATTTTTTTTGTCTTAGTTTATGGGGGGAGAGGAATAAGGGGGTTGTGAGGAATAGTATGTATACAAGCACAAGCAACCTTAAGATGCCAAGTAACAAGGTGGAGGGGAAAAATCAGCCATATATGTACCCTGCCACTGCAGACATTACTAGTCATTCATGGCTGTGGACCCTGGGAGTAGAAACTGATCGTCACCAGGGATCCGGGTTTTCCGTTTCCCACAGAAAAATGGAGAAAACCATGGATTCCCTGTTTTTATCAGAGAAAACACTTCTTTCTCTTTTTAGCACAGAAATCTGCAGATTTTCCATTTTTGCAAAGAGCTCTTGCAGGCTGGCACAGCTCCAGCCTGCAGGAGCCAATTGCAAAAAGGGCAGGAAACCCCTAGCCCTGCCCGGAGGAGGTGGGAGAGGGGAGAGGGTGGAGCCTGAGCCTCTGGGGCAGCCAAGGCTGGGCAAGGGCTCGCACCTGCCTTTCGCCCCAGGAGCATGGAGGTAAGTGGGGCTTGGGGCAGGGCTGGGTAAGATGGTTGGGGACTGAGGGAGCGAGGGGTGCTGCTGGCCCCAAGCAGCATATCACAGCTGGGAGCAGGGCCAGGGGGTGAGGTCAGGGGTGCCCCTCTGTGGGGGGCTTTGCGGGTAAGCGATGCGGTGCACAGTGTGCTGGTGGGGCTGGAAATGACTGAGTGCTGCCCGGCCACCACCACCCTGCACTGCGCCACTGCCTCTGGCTGCACAGCTCCAAGCATGGCTCTGCAGTAGCAGGAGGTTTTGTACACAGCAGCTGTCACTGCTGGCATGGGCAGCCCCACAGGCAAGCAGCAGCGGCCACCCATGCCAGTGGTGACTGCCTCTGCCTCCAAAACTTCCCGCTGCCGCCATGGAGCCATGGTCGGAGCTGTGTGGCTGCAGGCAGTGGCGTGGAGTGGTGGTGGTGATGGTTGTGTGCCACCCGGCTACCACCACGCTGCTGCTGCTGCTGCTGCTGCCGCTGCCCAGCGGCCAGCCGCACAGCTCCAGGCAGAGCTCCGTGGCGGCAACGGGAGGTTTTGGAGGCAGCCACCGTCACACCAGGTAAGCAGCAGCATTGCATGCAAGTGCAAGCCCAAGCCACCCCACCCCCACGCCCTCAACCCTCGTCGTGGCTGCAGAGTCAGCTAGAGAGCTGCGCTCCGGCAGCATGCCAGCCTCCATCTCCCCCTCCCTTGGGCAGCCGGCCAGGTGGCATGTGTGTGGCCTGCACATGGCGGGCACCACCACACTTGCCTGCAAAGGCCCCCACAGAAGGGCACCCCTGCCCTCACCCCCTGGCCCTGCCCCCAGCTGTGATGTGCTCCCTGGGGCTGGCAGCAACCCCCACTCCCTCAGCCCCCAACCATCTTCCCCAGCCCTGCCCCACAGTCCCCAAGCCCCTCTTACCTCTAGGATCTAGGGGTGAAGGGCACAGCTCTGCGGTGGCAGTGCCTGCCCACAAAGCCCCCCACCCTGCATGCAGATGCCACCACGGAGCCGTGCAGCTGGTTGTGGGGCATGCCGCTGAATGCAAGCCCCCTGTTTCACCCCCCAGCCAGATGGCACATATGTGGCCTGCACATGGTGGCTGCCACCACACTGCTGCTGCCACACCCTGCACCACTTGCCCACAAAGCCATTCAGGTGACTGTGGGATGGTAGCGCAGGGCGCACTGGCAGAGTTGCGGTGGCAGCTTCTGTGTGCACACTTCCTGTTAGGCTGGCCAGCATGTGTGTGGCCCACAGAATGGCACCCCTGCCCTCAACCCTCGGCCCTGCTCTTGGGAGTGGGCACAGGGGCACACTCCCTCCCCTTCTTGATCTACTCCCCCAGCACCTTCCCTTTCCCCTGCCCTGCCCTGCCCCTTCCCCCCACACACACTTACCTGCTGGGGTGGGTGTCAGTGTCTGTGTCTGCATGTCTGTGGGTCTGGGGGGCTGTTGCGAGGGGCATCAGGAGGGCTGTTGAGACTGTGGGGGGCAGTGCGGAGAACCAGCAGCACTGACAGGGGCTGTGGGGGGCCTTTAATTTTTATCATGGATTTTGGGTTTTTAATCAGAGAATTTGCAATTTTTAATCGGAGAAAACCAGGACCCTGATCATCACACACACTGCTCCACAGGGGACATGTCAATTTTATGAGACCACTATATTTTAAATACCATCTCCCCACACTGGCAGACTCCCCGAAGGCTGGTACTCACGTGGGCCCAAAGGCATCCCCGACTGCTGCAGGTCTGAATTCCTGTTGGACAGCTTCATTATATGGGATTCGCTGAGGAGTCTGGAAGCAGGAGAGAGAAACCAGGGGGCAGGTGTCCCCAAAAAGCCTATGGGACAAGGCAAGGAAATTAAATCTGTGACCCTTTGGAGCCAAATTCTGGCGTCAGGGGATCTGTCTTCCAGACTTCAGACCTAGTCTGGCACAACACAGTTTTTCCAAGTTTGTGACTGAAGAAATACTCAATTTAAGGAAAAAAACCCCCAAACAAATCAGTCTTTTAAAAATTAGTGATCCTCAATCTCATTAGCCTGACAATAATTTCAGCACTGGCCACATCAACAGCGGTATATCTGTTCTGCCTGACACATTCTCACGCCATCAAGTGCCAAGAGGTTGAGACTTTGCAGTTCCCACAAACTATGCTTTCTATGTAAGCAGCAGTGGGTGTTGACACAAGATGCATTAACAACTGGTGTAACTAATGTTGCTTTTGGCACTGGTATAATTCATACAGGAGCAGGTCCATGAGCAGCTCTGCCATGGCAGATTCCCACAGAAGGTGCCATTACAATAGTATTTCACTAGACAACTTGAGAGTCAGTCCTAGCCTGTTTGCCTTGAACATCTAGGAGTGAAGCCAACTAAAGCTGCAGCCCTACATGACATGTGTCAGTGTGCAGCTACTCCCAACCTTCTGAGGACCATCTGAGCATATTAACCAATAACATCTTTGCCACTGAAAAAGTAACCTGAAGATGACAAGTTCCAAGGCAGGGGGGGAAAAATTAGCTATATATGTACCTGCCACAGCAGACATGTCTACTTATTGGTATAGCAGAAATAGCAGAGCTGGAGCAGATCCCTTGTCTCCCCTCCATTTTACCTGTGACAGGCTGTAGGGTGTCTGGGGCTTTGTTTTCATGAGGTGCTTTGAGGCTGTGGTGTGTGAGAGGCTGGAGTACACAATATTTAGGACTTGCTGCATAAATGATTGCCTGTGAATGCAGGGAACTGACCTGATAACTCAGAGTCCTATTCCAGTCTATTTCTAGGGTAACTTTTTCCCTGCAAGTAGCGTGACTCAGAAACACAAAAATGTCTGGCTGGAAGGGACCTCAAGATGCCATCTAGTCCAACTCCCCTGCTCAAGGCAGGGACATCCCTGTCTGAGTCATCTCATCCAAGGGTTTGTCTAAACTGCTCTTAAAAATTCCCAAGGATGGAAATTCTACCGCCTCTGTAGGAGCTGGGCTGTATTTTGTGTTGCAGCTTCATTTCTGCCCTGGTGTAAATCTGTTGTGTGTCTCTACCCTAGAGTTGCTAAAGCTTTACAAATGGCTTTGCAAGGACATTGGAATGTGATACATCCTATGTTCAAAGTTCTGAGTATTATTAAAAACCTGAAGGGTGATTATAGAGAGGACAGAGATAGGCTCTTTCCTGTGGCTGTAGGGGACAGGACTAAAAGCAATGGCCTCAAGCAGCAGCAGGGAAAAATGTAGCCTGGAGATCAGGAGACATTTTCTCTGTAGGTGGTCAGTCATTAGAACAGGCCACCTTGAGAAGTTGTACAATTTCTAACTCTAGAAAATTTTAGAGCAGCTTAGAGACACTTGGCTGGGATGTTTAGACAGGAATGCTTCTGCCTTGAATAAGGGGCTGGACCTTGTGAGGTTTCTTTCAGTCTTATTTTCCCATGATCTGTATGTGTTATGCACCCTGAGAGTAGATGCTGCTCTTCCATGTCATGTTTCTCCCCCATTGATGCCTGCTGTGACACTTCAAAAGCATTCATACAAGCTTCTCTGCCAATAGTAGCAGAGCCAGACACCCTGCTGTTCCCCCCAAGATTGTTTTGGGACATAAACACCCTGCAATGCATAAAGCCTGGCGAAGAGGGTGAGACTGCAGTGAGCAGGATGAATCTAACACTTTACCCTAAACTGTACATGCCACATGTTACAAGGGAAAAGGGGGCCTGCACCAGCTGCGCAGAGCCCCAACTAGCAGTTTGTACCTATGGGGTGTTCAGTGAGGCCACTGTCCACCCTGGCTTCCTGTGTCCACATTGAGGAATCTGATATGTCCAGGCTGTGTCCTGGGACTCCTATACTGACTGGCTCATCTTCTACTCAGACACCAATTAGATCATGGATGCTAGCCAGAAACAAGGGCACTCAGTGCCTGAAAGTTTGTCTACATATCTCCTAACTATACAGTTGGCCCAATAAAAGGCATCACCAGAAAACCCTTGCTTCTCATTATGTTTGACAGCTTTTTGTTTAAGCTTCCTTGTGTGCATTAAAAAGCGGGAGGCCCTGTTGCTTCCTGAGCGACTGCACTGGCACACGAAAAGCCACATGCAATAGACAAAACCCTCAACCAAATGGCAAATCCCCAGATCCATGCAATGGGGCTCTGACAAGTTAAACCAGGGACTGTCCTTAAAGGTATTCACATGAACTAAATACAGGAGATGCTGTGCGTAGTTAGATGGAAATTTAAATCTGGCAAAGACACACAGTCCAGCAGTTTTAAACCCAACAGCTGGTTTGCTTATTTGAATTCTGAAAACTAAACATGAACTTTCAAAGGCCGGTGTGGTCACTGCCAGCAAAATAGCACTGAAGAGATTTTTTTATACAAAATACATTTTTCTTTGCATATATCTTCCTGGAGCAATGCTTGTGCCATGTTCCCACCAGGGTAGTCCAAGGGCAGTCCACTCCCAGCCCATGGGTGAGATCTGGCACACGCAGTTCTCCACACATCCAAAATTTGGCAACAGGGAAGCAGTGGCAATTAGTACTGCCACTTCTTCCCGCACTGCCAAATTTCCAAGCCCTTTCTGGCTGGATCGGGTCCTGGCTGGGCTGCTCCCGCACAGCTGGGATCAAGCCAGATTGGACCCATGGACCAAATCCAGTCCACAGACTGAGCTGGCACCCCTTCTCCAGGCCGTGGAGCAGAAAAGCTGGTGCAGCCTGCGATGAGGGTAACCGTGGCTTGGAGGGCACTCTGTGAATCCTGGTTTCTACCATACAATCTGCACCCTGTGGCAGGGGCGGCGGCACTGTCCAGTGCCACCTCGCACTTAGCGCGCTCTCACATCCCGCTTTCTGTGCGGCACTGTAAGGCTCCGCTCGCTGCAACACCACCTCGACCCGCCGCCTGCACACCCGGCAGGGCGGCCGCGCCGCCACCAGCCATGAGCCCGGCCCG
>NW_017728996.1:48195191-48210269 GCF_001723915.1 Gavialis gangeticus | reverse complement strand
GGCCGCAGGCCGCCCCCACCGCGCAGGCGCACTGACCCGCCAAGCCGCACCTCCGCCCCGGGAGGCGCCGGAAGCGCGCGCAGCCGCCTCGGCCCTGCCCGGCCTGCTGCCCCCTGCTGGTGCTCATCCCGCCCGTGACCGGCCTAGGAGCGGTCGCCATCCCAGCTCGGGCTGGGATCGAGCTCCTTGCACCAGAGGACTCCGGCCATTGCCTTCACAACGACACCGTGACAGCCACCTCCCACCGCAGACCTGGGCTCTGCGTTCTCTGTCGGCAGCAACGCGTCCAAAGGAAAGCAGCCGAGGCCTGGCTCCCGTGGGGTCCATGGACTAAGGGGCTGCTTAGCACGGGCAGGATGGCAATACTGCCCGGGCAAGGGGAAGCCTGGGGTGTGGTGAAACGAAGCCTCCAGGCACACACCTGCTCTCAGCGGATCAGATCCAATGCACGGGGATCCTCAAACTGTTCTGAAAGAAAAAGCAACATATTCCAGTCACAACAGGCCCCAATTCATTCAAAATCCACACGCTCCCCATTCTGAGAGACTCGGCTGCCTGAACGCACACCCTCAGGCAAGGCAAGTGAGGGTTTTCTGACTAATTTACATCGCTACCAAACACTAAATATCTTTAGGTTCTTTATTTGTACCATATAGACCAGCAGTGCTCAACTTTTCTGGCTGTGCAGGCTGCCGGTACATGGGCTAGATCCAACACACACAGCCATGATTCAAGTACTGAAGGCTGAAAGCTGTTGTGTGCACTTGCATGGACCCAGGGCTCAGGAGAAAAGGCAAGTAGCAGCTAGGCTTGGTGTGCCCAGCTCTGATGGGAGTTAGAAAAGTCTGCCCAGGAGTTTTGATCTATAGAGAAGTCACTTGGACAGAATTCTCCTGCTGCAGCAGCTGTACTGACAAGGAGGGAACAGAATGGGATGAGCACAGTAAAAGCAGCAGAACAGGGCAATTCACATCATGGTCAGCCACAAAACAACACTGCCCACCACATAATCACCCTTCCAGTTCAGCTTTTGGAAAGAAAGAGCTCTGCCTTCTCAACATTAAGCACCACAAGAGATGACTTGTAAAAACAGCTAATGAGATTATGCAATTTGGGCAGGATCAGGCACTTGGATACTGCAGTGATGAGAGCTGTTATAAATTAAGAGGACAGCATTGTTCAGCGATCTCTTGTATAAAAATGCACCAAAGCGGTTGGACTCCAAAGCACAAACTCCTCTTGTTCAGACTGCTGAATTCCCCAAGAATAGAAGTAACAGCTCGTATCGATTGGGCTCTTCAGCAGATGGCCCAATATGTCAGACTTCCAGCAGCAATACTGAGGAATTCATGGAGCATAGCATCTTCACATCCACTGCTCTAGAGAGGTAAATCTAGAAGGTAGCCCTTCAATAATGTACAAGCAACAGAAAGGCAGCTCTCACCCTGACCTATGATCTAGTGGCTGGTTGAGAAGACTGGTGTTTGTGATTGTGCTGCAAAAAGATCATTGACCTGCTACCCTCATATACATCCACTATCTGGAAGAATCCAGGGACTGGCCTTGGTTTTGGAAGTGCCTTCCACCAGGAAACAAGGGAAGGGGGTATTGCTGCTCACTTGTAAAGCATGCACTTTTAGCAGATTCTATACCACACTGCTGGAAAAATGACTCCATATGGGCCAGACTGGATAGTTTGAGGGGATCCCAGAAATTGAGGGTGAGAAATATTACAGCAGCCCACAATGCAACTGTTTTCATCACCAGAGTGCATGAGGGCTCTTCTTTAGTGGGTACAGTGCAAGGTGACTGCCTCCTGCTCCATGCTCATACAGCTCTCCAGGGATATCAAGGTGAATGGAGAGCAAGCTACCAGATATTTTACTTGTTTACTTGTCAAATCCCATTTTTCCTGGGAGTTAAGAACAGTGAATTCTTCAGAACCTTTGGAGAAGGTACAGAACAGGCAAATGCTTTACCCAGGTTTTCATCCTGCAATAGATGGCAGCCTTCTTGGCAGTTACAAGGACAGGCAAGAAAGTGCCTGGAAATGTAGGAAGTCACTAACCCTTGCTGGCCTATCACTAACTGCAGGGGAGACAGATTTGCCTGAGGAAAGCTCAACTTAGTAGTGCTTCTGATTTGGCCATAAATAATGCCCTTGGCAAATGTCACTGAAACAAGTCAGTTCTTACCAGATATTCCAGCTGTCTTGGAAACGTTCAAGTGATCCAGCTTTGCAACGATGCACTGTCAGGACACTGTCCCAGGAGAGGCAGGCCTGGAGACTCTACAACAGCTTCCAAGTCCCAGTAACTGGAGTTGGATGTATGGCTCCATTGAAGGGAACCCTGGGCAGACCATGCTTCCATAGACACAAGGATTGTGGGTGCCAGCAAGCAAAGGTAAAATTCATAGTACAAAAGGGGTGAAGCAAGCCCTTTCAAAGGAAGCCTGACACCCACTGTTGCCATCCAGAAAATCCATCGGCCTCTAAAATAACCCACTCAATAGCTTCATTGCCATATTCATTCTTTTCCAGTCATTGTTAATGAAAATAAAGGCTTATTAAAATACTCTTGTACACTACATGCTGGGCTTTCTTGGTAGCCTCGTGTATAATTCAAGTATAGTATTTACTATGCTGGGCTTCAAACAGCACAATATATGAAGAGTAAGAGCTACAGCACTGTTCCAGAAACTACGGAATCATACATTCCCATTTGGACTAAAAATATTCAGTGTTTATGTGAAAGACCCAAATTTGGAAGCATTGGATGCAGGTGTGAGCACCAAGCTAGGGAACCAAAGCTTCCTTATTTAATAGCTAAGCTACTTGCAGGAAATTAAGGCCGGGTCTACACTACAGACCACTTCCAACATAACTATCAGTCAAGGCTGCAGTTCCTTGACAGACGTAGATTTATCAGATGAATTCCCTTATAGATAGTCCAGAAGAACTGGCTTTGCTCACTGAGGTAGTTATAGCTATACTTGTACAAAGTGCAGCTTTGCTGGAACAGGAACTAGGAGTGCTTTAATGGTACAATATACTAGGATAGCATGCTCTTGTAATTACTTACAGCCTGAGATCACAATTCTTGTTGACATTTCCTCCTGATGGTTATATGGTATTACCTAATTTCCTAGAGCTACCAAGGATAAAACAATACTGCTCCCCCCACCTCAACAGCTTGAGTACTGCTTAAAACTTGTATGACTAATGACATCCTGGTTGGGTCAAAGCCAAAATTCACTATGAATTCCCCACAACTCTGTGGGAGGGTAAAGTATAAGAACTCACTACTGTCTCTAGACACCACAGTGTTGCAAGTGCTGTGACACTAAAGCATTTAATTTCCAGAAAGAAGATGGAAATTGCTTAAAAAAAAATCAGCACAGGGAATCCAGATACAATATCCTAACAAGTAAAACATCTATTGCCCGACACTGATCATCTGCACTCCAAATGTACATCCAATTCTCTCAACTGCTGGTCCTAAAGAGGCAGTTCTGCAAACCATCTCTTCCCTTTGCCCCCTTTCCCTGAGGAGCATGTTGACATTTCATTGTGTAGGATCAGGAAGGAAGAACAATCTGTACACAATGATTAGCCCTGATATTTTAATGGAAATACTGCACTACAGTCAAGTTTACAACATTTGTATAGAAATCATCACATGGATAGGTGGCCAAGGATCACATTACAGAATACAAAAAGCAATTTAAAATAAAAAGAAATCTTTGCTATTGTACAGGCTGGGATTGGAGCTTGGAGCTCGGATGTCAGACATCAGGAGGGATGAAAGCCATTTGTGAAAACCCTGCTGCAGGAGGATGACGACTCCCCATGGTTGGTTGGTTGGTTTTTTTTCCTGGGCACCTTTGACAGCAGGAATCCCGCCATGTTAACCCCATTCCGCTCAAATGACATGCAGGCACAGACTCTTGGGACAACACACCCACAAAGCAGCAGCAGCTGTTACTTCCAAGCTGGCAAAAGTCATCCAGACTTCCACTTCCAGATCAGCTTTAGCATACATAGAAAAGAAACACCCAAGGGTGGGGGAGGTAGGGTGAGGAGCATGTGTCAAACCTTTGAAATGGAAGAGGACACAAGAGAACCCCCCTTCCTATCTGAATACAGTGAAAGGAGGAGAAACTGGACAGGTAACTTATTGCTGGCAAACTCTGAATACTCCCTGGTGGGCTCTTTACTCTCTTTTCCTCTCTCCATAGGAGGCTTCCATTCATCACCGTGGCTGGAACCACTCTCCGTACATTGGCTGCCAATGACTAGTGACCCCTCTAGGCCATGCACTTTTGCCTCTCTGCTCCCCCACAGGCTTCAAGATTTGGAGCGATTCCCCTTCTCCAAACCTTTTGCGCACCCTGCTCCTCTCCATCTCTCTGCCTGAGGAAAGAACTCAGTTTCCAGAGGAGACAAGCATCCGTCTCAAAATCCCCATGGCAGATTTAATAAGTAGACTTCTGAAAAGTGCAAAGCTGCTTTTGTGGCTCTGCAGCTCGGAGGGTGGAAGCAGTCTGGGCGCTACAACTCCTGGCAGCATCACTTTGTGCAAGGAAAGGACACTTTCTCTGAGGAGGCGAGACAGTGCAGCTGTGTCTGTCGTGGCTTACGAAGTCCATGCTGACTTCTTTTAAAATCTGATTCGTCCACTGTTTAAATATCTGCCAGCACTAAACTTCTATACTTAAAAAAATATATATCCCATCTGAGGATTTCACTAGTGAAATGCACCAAAAAGCCCACCCATATGCCCTTCTCTCGTACACACGCACACTCACACACAAAGCAGCTTTATCAAATACTGGTTTGGTACTTAGGATGTTTTTCTCTAATACTGAGAGGGAAAAATACATAAGCACAATCAATCCCAGCTAAGTAGCTCAGTAACACTTCCCAAAAGTGAAGATCCTTGGAGCTGGAAGACAAGGTGGATAAAAATTACCCACCAGAAAAAAAATTTAAAAAAGTAAAAGTTATATAATATATATTTATATATCTTAACAGGCTGCTTATTACCTGGTCACATTATCCACAAGCCACACACGTTGCTTCTGCTTTTTCCCTTCAGATTGTAAAGCCAATAATAAAAGTGGTCAAATATCTCCCTCTCTCATGCCCTCCCACCCGCACAAACTGCATGCTGCATGGTGCCTTTCAGAACAGGAACAGGGCTGTGGGTGAGCGAGTTGTCTTCCTCAAGTAAGAACAAAGATGTATTTTTATTTACAAAAAAAGAAAAGAAAAAAGTTTTCACACAAAAGCACTACAATGATAACTCCCTTTGGTAAAAAGTGTAATAAATGTCTTCATAGGTCTGTCTGTAGGTACTAAGTCTCAAGCCACCTGGTACTATGGTACACAAGAAGCTAGTACAGTTATGCTAGCACATCAAGCATACTTTCTTTAATAAAAAACAAAAAAAAATTGACAATATGTACATTTATTTACAAAAAAGGAAGGGGAACATGTTAAAATTGTGTTGTTTCTCTCGTGTGTGTATACATGTGTGTGAACAGCTGGTGCATGGCACTAGGAGAGACTAGTAAACAAGCAGGTACAAAAACAGTTCCACTGGCACTAGAAAGGACAGACCAATCTGAACTGGTTAAGTCAGGAGTCCAGCATGGGAAGGAGTAGAGGGAAGGTGAAGGAGGCGGCAAGTGGCAGCTCCATGAGGTGGCTTTTGGCAGCTGGATTGCAGGGGTGATGACCCTGCGTGAGATCCTAGCAAGCCTGCTGCAGCGTAACAGGAAAATCCAGTTGCGACAGGCACCTCTGGGTTTCATGACACTTCTGAGCATGTAACTTAAATGCACTGATCCGATCAGGATGTGGATGGCATCCCGTTTTCTTCCCTTGACATTCAAGCCATTGGGGAAATCTGGTCTCAACACTGCTGGTGTGTACAAGCTAGTTGTGTTTCTCTAGGATTGCTCAGTTCCAAGAAGGGTCCTTCCCTCCACAGTACATGCTGAAGTCAAAGGCCTGTGGGTAACAGTTCCAGCACGTTTGTAGGGATCCACATTCCTAAAGAGAATCCTGCTGGTGACAGGTTGTACCAGCTGCGCACTAGTCAAGTGGCCATGTTACGGAGATACACAGTGAAGGGAGAAAGGCATCTTCCTCATTTCCTTGATGCGCGCGCGCACACACACACTCACACTCTGTGATCTTCCCTAGCCCAGGGAGCTTATGGTGTCTTGAATATTGTGCCGTATTTGACGCGGTACTTGTTAATGCTCACAAAGTGCAGGGTCTCTGTATCACAGGTGGTGGTACATGGCACCAAGCCTTCCAACCCTTCTCCCATTAGCCACTTGTTTGTTTCAGCTGCCATTTCACGGGTCACATGTTCCTTGGTCCATTTGTCCACCCAGGCCTGGAATCTCTGGTGCAGCCGCTTGCTCACTCTTTCATGGGACTAAAGAAATGGAAAGAGACGTTAAGAAAAGGCTACAGATCATTACATGCTTAGAGTGAACTACAGCAACTTCCTGGGCTAAAGGACTTAGGGAGCTCTTTTCTCTCTGGGGGAAACTTGGAATGCACACACTGTTCCTTGCTGGTTAAAGAAGATAGTGCTGATGGCTTCCAGACACAGTCCTCTTTATCAGTGGAAGAAAAAAAAACCTCATCTAGGTCTAAAAAGCCAACCACTGGTGAAAGTTGTATGGGGAAACTAAAGCCAGGAAGACTAAATTCCACAATGTTTGTAAAACTGCTACACAACTCTGCCACTTGGTATTTTCTACATATTTTCTGGGATAGCTAGACCACCCAATTAAAGGTTCAGATCTATGAACAAAGACAGTGGAAAATAAATTATACCAAATATTAGGCAGAATTAACTCTGAAGATTATTTCTGTTGTCAGCTTTCTAATGTGAACACTTAGATCCTACTTCCCTAACCATGTCCAATGCTAAGCTTTTCATGTAATTTCTCTGTTTAATAAATGTCAAATGAGGCAAAACTGTGGTCTTCCTTAAAATAAGAATGTTGATAAAAAAATTATAGAAACCAGGATGGACTGATTTAGAATCAGTGAGATGGACATCACTGATTTTAAAAATCAACAGGCAGGGAACCTTTATTTAAATCATAATTTTCACCTGTACTTTTTTGAAGTTATTTTCCTAAGAAAGAATAATTTTCCATGTCTGGCAGCTATTATAGCTAGCAGGTTTTGTGATTAATTAGAACTTCAAACTGAAAATTAGTATATATTTTATCCTGGTTAGGAAAAAGAAAACTACCTTCAAATGCTACTTTTATAAAATAAAGCTGTTTCATACACATTCTGAGTCTTACATTTTTTAATGACACTGAAAACAGCAAATGGCATTTCTTATTTACTAGATACTATTTTTACTTTCAATTTGTTTTGAAAAGAGTTTGGATGGAATTGTAATAAATATGCATGAAAGCAGCGTTTTAAAGTGTTTGTCAGACAACCAAAATTACCATAAAGACACTGGATACATAAGAAACGTGTCTCAAAACATGCTTCGTATTTTGAACCAATCTGTTAAACAAGGAAAGTATTATCTGCAGTTAGTGAACTGAACCGATTGTTCCTGGTCACCATGTTCTTCAGATCTCATCCTTTCACACCTCATTTTTATTCATAGATTGGAAGAGGAAAACAAGCCTTCCTGCTTTTTTCAGTTCCCAACTGATTTCTCTGCTTTGAACGAGCTAGTCATTGAATTGAACTGGCTGAAAAAATTACAATGAAGGAAATATTCTCTCTGCTCCAGCAGAAAAGGGTACTGCTGAGACAAGCTGGTTCAGCACTTCAACAGATTCTGGTTCCAGGTGCTTAGCCAGGGACTTCTACCACATCAGTAGTTAGACTCTAAAAATTCTGCAGCCAACACATATTATTTAATGCTTTAAGTGCTGTCATCATTTTGACAGAACCTGTGTTTAGGACTAAAATTACATTTTTAAATAGATATGTCTTCTAATACAGTTTTCATTTCAAGTTAAATGTAAAAAAAAAAAATGGATTATTAACTTATCCATTTTATCTACCCTGATATAAATATTCTAATGTGATGAGAAATCAACAATTTTAACCAGGTCTAACTTTAAAAAAATTGGAACACTAAACCAATTGTCTTTAGCCTTGGATATGTTACAGTCTCAGTGAAGAAGCAAGGTGAAGTCAAATACTTATAATTTAGTACATTCCAAGAGAAGAAGAGAAGTAGCCTCCTGTCAACCTCTCATAGCTTATGAGGGGCTGAAAAGTTTGAACTCTTCACACCTCACATCCAAAGTTTAGTTTTGGACTGAACAAAAAACCCACAGCCCCGCTGAGTAATTTAATAAAGGGTTACTGGGAAGTGCAACTCTCATTTAAAAACGGGTCATTCCTAGAAACTCCTATACATGTTGCCATAGTTTGGCTATTCTGTTGGCCTATGAATTTCTGAGACCGGAACACACACATTGGATGTTTCTGTAATTGTGACCTCACTTCATCTATCCTTGCCACAAATCCAGCACGTTGGAGCAGTGTGCATATACCTTTGCAGTGCTCTTTTGTGTGGCAGCAACCCTAGGACTCCTGCTCTCAGTGACTATGAGGATGAGACAGTGGATGTGGTTGGGGGCAGCTGAGTCAGAACAGAGGCACTTGAATTCATTGCACTCTGTATGCTCCCTCTTTGGGGAAGCCCTAGAGATCATGTACTCTTACTAGTGATTAAGTGGTCACAAAACAAACCCTCCCTAAAAATAAAAAAGAGGAAGTAGCCTATGGAAGGTGCCCCTAAGCAAGGAACCTGAAAGCTAAGGCCCCTAACAACTTCCCTATGAATTATATCTATCTGGAGAAAGGAGGGTGTTGAGAGATAGGAGAGTAGCATAAGGGTTACATCTCAAAGATATTCAGAGGATCTTTGCAGCCCCCTAGGAAGACTAAACCAATAGTGTATAATCCTCATGGGGACAGACTGCTACATGGCACAGAACAAGAGCCCAGTGGATACTTTATCTGAGTCTCGCCAGCTGCCTTTTGAGAGCAAAAGTTCCGGGGGGGGGGGGGGGGGAAAATCACACTGGCTGCTCTTCTCATTCTTTTGGCTTCCTCCTACCTGCTGAGCACGCAGCAGAGCGGTCCTCCTGTACATGTAATCCTCCGATTTGATCACGTACACCATCTTATAGGAGTTCAGTTTGAATTTACACTCCAGCTTGTCCAAGCTTTCCACATTCTCCATGGACTTCTTACTGTTTCCCTCCTTCCCTTCCTTCTCCTGCTGCTCCCGACCACGCTGACACTTACGGATCCGCCTCAGATTCCTGTAAACCAGAGAATCCCACCTGGAATTAGTGCTTTCCCTCTACAACTAGGCTGGATGTATCTGGGGGTGGTAAAGTAGTTCTGCACCCACCCTTTAAATAACACAAACTATTGCTTGGGGAGGAACTGCCACAACTATTTAGGCGTATGTGCCTACAAGTCAGCCTGCTGGTCCCCCTTCTTACAGAAACTGAAAGTCTGTCACGGCTACTTTATAGCCATCTCCCTGCACATGAAATGCACTGACTCAGCACCTTCTGTGGTCCAGTGGAGGGCTGTAAGCCAAGGCAAGACTGCCAAGAAAGGGTTGGTGATTCCCCAACACCTCTCAGCTCCCTGCTATTTGCAGACTATGCCATCTCTAAGTCACTGGAGAGCAGGAGCCCAGGGTGGACTTGCAGGGTTTTGAAATGAACAGCAGGCCAATACCTCTACCCAGCACTGCCAGGGCTATTGGTTTCTAAAGTGGTGTCATACTAACACACAAAAGACTGAAATATTTAAAAATCGCTGATCGAGGAAGATTTCTCCTCCCTTTACTGTCATGGGGACTTGTGGCCCATGTTAGGGTTCACAGCCATAGCTAGCTCACTTACCTCGGCAGGAAGACTGGCTTCTGTGCCAGGTGTTCCCGAAGCTCAGGGGAGGTAGAATCAGAGTTGACATACCGCTCTACATAATCTGACCAGCGCTGAAAGAGGGAGACAGAACATGTAATTAGCTAACACCTTCTAAATCGAGGCACTGAAACTGAAACCTGAAAAAGGTTATGCTACAAATCTTCGAAGACTTCACGTGTTCCACCCCCACCCAATTTAGCATCCCTGCAAGATAGAATACAGACATTCACTATTTTAGTTATCCATTTTAAAAATAAGCTGGTAAGTACTGTTTAGCCCAAATGTCTGGAGTTCTTGGTCTTATAGGACACTTCTGTTTGGCAAGAGGCAGGTCACATGCCCATGACATCTGGGACATCTGACAGCTCACCCAATACAGTACACTATTTAGATATACAACTTCAGGACTGCAAAGGCTAAGCATATACCCAAATTCAATGTAAACAATGTTCATTAACCATAATAACAACTTTTATTGAACTATCTGCACTTCATTAAGGCACATTACCTTATTTCTCACCAGTGCCTTACAAGGCCTCTAATAACAGCCTTGACAATGAAAAGGCCTAGACAGTCCAAAGTTACTTGAAGAGCTTTGAAATTAACGGTTTGTTAAATTTCCATGTCACCAGCAATGCAGTTAAAGTGGAACACAATTACTGTACAAACTAGTTAGTGGGGCTTAGGAGTTCCTATGCAGCAAGCACAGTTTATGCACTAAACATATTCAGATGTTTCATTTGTTGCAATATAAGCAATAAACAAAAAAGTCAGCATTATGTAGGTAAGCAAGTTATTCACATATCCAATATGCATATAAAGCAGAGTACAGTATAAAAGCATTTCCAGAAGAAGCCAAAACTCAGAAGAATGTGTTCTTACCTCCGCCTCTCTTACCTCCGCCTCCACAGGGTCATCTGAGTTCTCTTCTTCTGTGTCCAGAAGCTCAATGGTTAACTGGACTTGACCTCTACTCTGAATGAACATGAGCTAAAAAGCAAAATACCAAATGGAATTTAGAGACCTTCAAACAACCTCCTTCCCGGTCAGAATGAGAGAGAGAGAAAGAAATTAAAAATTAATTTCATGTAATGATCAGACATAACATCAAAGCTCTAGCAGGATGGGAGGCAAAGAGAATGTTCACCATGAGTTACACAACCAGAATACAGAAATGTAGAAGCAGATCTGATGAGCAGAGAAGTTCCAGCTTGCTAAGGGGCCCATCTAAGAGCAGGTAAAAACAAGAACATAAGGATAAAGACATTTTCTATGTATACCAGCAAAGGAGAACTGCTATAGCCAGAGCACCATGACACACAGTGATTTACAAGGAAAACTTAATGGCTGCAATAAATGGCAGGCAAGAAAGCTGCTTCATTTTGGTATTGGCAATTCAATACAAAAATTCACTCAGCTCACCCATTAACATTAGTTTCAAATTAGGAAGCTTATAGAGGCAGACCATCATGTTAGACAGCTTTTAGAAGGCATATTACTATCCAATCAAGCCCTGTAGTTTTAATTCTTTACCTCTTAGCTTATTTTGAAGCTCTCCGTAAGAGCAAGAGATAGTCCAAAATAACAGAAGCCTTGATCAATTAATTTTACTAGCTAAGGGTGGCTCTGACCATTTCCTATTTCACTGTAATGAGAAGTATGGATTTTTAAAATGATGCGTCAGATATATTTAGTGCACAGTCAGCAAATAAAAATGTAGTGCATAGTTAGTACATAATAGCCAGAGATTCCATGCTACAAAGGGTGAGGTAGAGAAAAAGTTGGAAAGCTTTTCTGACCCAGAAAAAGATTAATATCATAGCAAAAATGATGCATCAGTGTGAGACTGAGGTGCCGTGAAATACAAGGAAAATTCTGTTTTATTCAGAATCCATATTTGTCCTCAATCTGTCTTTTAAGGGTCTTGGTTCTAAAAAAAAAAAAATCCTATAGGAAGTGTTAATACGGTCTCTGTGTGCAAGTTCTACATTATTTGTCTGCATTAACACAGGTCCTACCAAGGATTGAATAAATAGTGCCATAGTGGGTCAGAACAATGGTCCATCTAGCCCAGTATCCCTGTCTCTGTCAGAGGCATAAGTGGTTGCTAACGGGAAAGCAACGTACCAGACAGATCTAGAGTGATCTATCCTCTATCTGTTACCCTCCCTTGTGTCCACAATTACTGGTTTAGACATGCCAAAGGAAACATCACCAACTGTTCTGTTCAACAGCTATCAATGAATCTATCTAGTCCCTTTTTGAAGCTGGCTGTTATCCGCCTCTACCACCTTGTGTGGCAATAAATTTCACAAGTTAACTACATGTGTAAAACAGTTACTAGTACCTCCCTAAGGAGATTCTCTGAAGTTGTAACAAGCTATAATGGGCCACAAAGATTTCCCTGTAACATTCTACAAGAGCTTCAGAGCAGGCAAATGTCCACAGGTCTTTGGGATATTTGGATCCTTTGCTCCTTTCTTATAAGGACATTGTAATCACCACTCCTTTCTTATGACACCTATCAGGGATTCCTCCCCTATGAATCAGTGAAGACACTGAAGGTCATTGTAATTCTTACCTTGAAACAGTTCTCATCAGACATAAGCTGCTCTGCTTTGCGTTGGTATGTAGCCTCCAAAAGGGTGCGAGATGATTGTGTGGTCAGCAGACCTCCAGTAGCTCCATTGTTATTCTCAGACAGGTAAAGATCTGTCACCTGCACACAGATCTCATCACTAACTATGTGCTGGAGCTGTGAATATGAAAAACGTGGAAGACTATTAGGTAAAAGAGTTTTAAAAATACTGGACAACAAATGCCTCTGGATTTGGTACACTGCCTACCACCAAACTCCCACACAGGTGTGGGGGAGGCCTTGCATAATTTATAGTCTGGCTGCCCTGTCTTTTAGAGTCAGGGTTTAGAAGAAAATAGAACACTAAGAATATTTTTTAATTGATACCATATATAAAAGTTTTAAAGTTTGACATTAAAGGAAACTAGTAAACAGAGCTGAACTTTCATCACTTCATCTTTCTGCTTTTTGTATGCAGACATTTTATATGTAAATACTCTAGAGTCACAAATGACATGTGGGAAGCCACTTTGGATCTCCCGAAACATGCGGTGACAGTCATTTGCAGATTTTCCACCCTACACACTATGCAAGCCTATACTGGCTGAAGGATTCCACATGTTCATCAGCATATATAACAGGAAAGCACACACTTAATTCCTAGTTTGGACTACTGTTTGCTCAGAGTTTTTAACTAAAATATCCAACAAAACAGGACAGGTTATAGACTTACTAAACCTTTTTCTACTGTGTAGTAATCACTACAGCTATTAGGAATGTGTCCTTTAAAATAAGTACTAGAAAGTTGCTATGGGGGAGGTACAAACTAGATGGCAGGGAGCAAATCCAGGCTGATTTGGACAGGCTGGGGAATGGGCTGAACAGAATAGGATGCTGTTTAACAAGGACAAGTGTCATGTGTTGCACCTGGGGAGGAAGAATCATCAACACTCCTACAGCCTGCGAGGTACCACTAAGTAGCAAAACTGCGGAAAGGGATCTCAGAGTTGTAGTCAACTCCAAAATGAACACGACTCACCAGTTTGATGAGGTAACAAGTAAAGCTAACCGCACCCTGTCATGCAGTACTGCCTCCCATTTTGGGTGCCACACTTCAGGAGGGATATGCATGGCCTGGAGTGGGTTCAGAGGAGGGTCACTCATCTGGTTAAGGCTTACAGGAAAAAACCTTATGTGGACCAATGGGAGACCTGAACCTCTTCAGCCTCCACAAGAGGAGGCTAAGAGGTGATTTCATGGCCACCTACAAACTCATCGGGGGGCCAGCAAGAAATAGGAGATACAATGTTTACCAGGGTGCCCATCAGGTAACTAGAAATAATGGCCACAAACTGGAAGACAGCAAGTTCTGATTGGACATCAGAAAAACTTTCTTTACAATAAGAGCTGCCAAAATATGGAATAAGCTTCCAAGGGAGGTGGCGCTGTCCCCTTCCTTGGAGACATTTAAAAGGAAACTGGATAGACACCTGGCTGGGGTCATCTGACTCCAGCACTCATTCCTGCCTAGGGCAGGGGGTCAGACTTGATGATCTAATAGGTCCCTTCCGATCCTAACATCTATGAAACTATGAAACCTTTTTTTCAGCGTCTGTCAGGAGCCTACTAAATATGAAACTCAATTATTTTTATGGTACTTGTTCTGGCTCTGCTTCGCTGCGGAGGAACTTGTAACATCCCTGGCCATTGAGATAAATATAATGTTTGAAGATGATTATAGTGTTGTTTCTTCAGGCGGTTTCTGATCACTACTAATATAATTAATATCCCTTTCTGTGAGGTGTTTTTGTCGATAGGATTTTGTGATCATTTCAGACACTAATAGGGGTCTAAAACAGAAATACTGATCGGAGACTGCTGATGGAAAACAAAAGAGATTTATGAAGCTCTGACAGTTCGTGAGATGCTACATAAAATACAGAGGAAGAAGTTCTTTGCTTCATGAAGGTTATAGTCTAAGGCCAACATTTTCAAAGGTAGGCTCCTAACTGTTTTTTCAGAAGTGTTGATCACACACACATCACCTCTGAAGCCAATAGCAATTCTCTTAAGTGGTGTGTTTAATATTGCTGAATTTAGCTACTCGGGTCCAAATACAGCAACATAAAAAAGTAATATGAGTGACCAAAAAAAGTTGATCAAAACATCACAATTATTGGTTTTAATGTACTAGACTGTAAAAGCACTTTTAAAGCACTTTTGTGGCAAGTGGGTTAATATTAATGTTAAAGAAAGTATTTTAATAGCAAATTAAGGAAGAACTGTAATTAATCCTGAATATGTCGGTGTTTATATTGTGACTAAATCCAAACCCATTATAAACAGGAAGTAAACACAGATTGTTGCAAGGAAAGGGTTTTTTTGTTTGCTTTAAATTTTCCCAAACACACACGTTGTTGGGAATTCACACATCTGTTGCCCTATTCAGGATCAAGCTATACGTCACTGTGTTACTTTTTACACATGCAAGCACCTGGCACTGCATGCAGTTGTATAAGTGGCAAAATGTGTGTCAG
>NW_017728996.1:48179049-48195180 GCF_001723915.1 Gavialis gangeticus | reverse complement strand
GTGGTGCTGTCCCCTTCCTTGGAGGTGTTTAAAAGGAGAGTGGACAGACACCTGGCTGGAGTCACCTGATCCCAGTACTCATCCCTGCCCAGGGCAGGGGGTCAGACTCGATCTAATAGATCCCTTCTGACCCTAACATCTATGAAACTATGAAATAGTTACCCTATAAATATCATTTAACAAGTTGTCATTTTATATAACCGATATGAAGGAAAGGTGCAGAGCACAGAGTTATGCAGCATGTAACCCAATAGGAAGGGCTTGCTAATCATCTGAAGGTGGCTGGTTGGAGGAATTAAAAAGAAGTCAAGTGCTAACTAATCAGGTCCCAGTTTAAAATCAAATGTTGGCTGCCTTTTCAATCCATTGTGTCAAAACAGACATTGATAAATTGTTTTTTACTTTAATTTTTACCAAACCAGGACCTAACCAGCCATTTTTAGATCAAAACTATTTTTTAACAAGTTTTGCATTGCCCTTCCAAGATTTTTTTAAACAAATGGCAATATTACTTTTGTACATTCAGTGTATCAACTTCTTTTGAAAAGGCAAAGCAAGCTCAGAGGAATGATATATGCATCTTTGAAGAAACTGAAGGGAACAAATAAAGCACCACAGGTACCCAAGGGCAGGATATACCTGTAAACACCTTGAAATACTGATCTATTTAAATACACTGTAACTTACCCTTTTTGTCATAAGCCTTGAAGAGCTAAACAGGGAAATGCCCACTGTCCCTCAACTAGCTTAAAACATCTAAGTAGACGCAACATTCTCAAAATTCTCTGTAATCATGGAGAATGCCCTCTCTTACAGGAAAGTCCAATCCCACCCACTCTCTTTGTACCCCAGGAATATATAATACAGGTCACCTGTCTAACAATGCTTTGGATCAGCTTGTCCATGGTAAAGGCGATGTAGGCATGAATAGTGAACATCTCACGCAGCGAGTCCTCATACTGAGATGAGTCCATGTTGCCATCTAGCAGATTCCGCACCATGTCCAGAAAAGCTGGGTAGTAATCCTCCACATCAATATCCACTACAGGGAGAGAGCATGCAAGATGAAACATGTTCCAACTCACCCGGGAAGGGCTGTTCCTACAAGCCTGCTCTGACTTCTAGGAATGACAGGGCCATATGTCTAGGGCCTGTCTTAGTTTGACCAGACAAGCCTGTGAACAACAAGAACGATCTACAAAGGAGGAATAGAACTGTCAAATATTCAAAATGATTACTTTTAAAATAAAGTTACTGACAATTTTGTCACCAGTTCTCTGTGCTGACCTCCTCTGAGGCCTCTTCCATAGTAACTCTCCAAACCAGGAGGTTCTCTCCTCAAAAAGCATTAAGCATATGTAGAGCAATGACTTCATTACAGCTATAGCTTGTGTGAACAACCTGTGGCTCTAATGAAGTCCTTACTACACACATTCCTTCTTTTGGAATTTCAGTAGTGACTAGAGGCTTCAACAGGTATTCAGGCCCACTGTGTTAGATGCTGTACAAGTACACAAGAGGCCATCCCTGCTTCAATGGGTTTAGTTTTAGCAGATTCTCCAAAGCCCTAGGAGACTGCTTAAACTTCACAACCACCATAATTCTTGCCCCAGCATCCCTTCCCCCACAAACCCATGCAAGAAGTGTGCTTACTGGGCTCCTTTAGTCGCAGCTGGATGGCAGGGCTGTCACTCTTGTCTCGTTTTATGCCTAGCACTTCCCGCTCCCACTCCCTTTCCCGGTTCTCTTCTTCAATTTGCCGCTCAGCTTGGGTGCAAATCCTCAGCAGCCGTAAGCACAGGATCTGATGCAGCCGCATGAATATGTACCAGTTGTTGTTGACGTAGAAGAGGTTATACACCTCATCCATGCCCCGCAGCTTCTGAGCCGTCGTGTTGTTGAACATCAGTTTGGTTTTTGGAGGACTGCCGCCAACACCATTGTGCTTTTTCGCAGCCCCTGTGGCTTCATCCACATCCATTTCCTCCTCCTCCTCCTCCTCCACATCTGAGAGCTCACCTCGCTGAGCAAACAGCAGGTCTGGAATGAAGTGATACATGATCTGCTTGATTTTGTACTTGTCCTCTTTCTGGATTCCTGTCTGCCGTTTTACATGGTGGATGATGAGGGAGGCAGCATCCTCCAAGATTTGCTTGTCTTCATAGGCCAGTGATAGGTGCGGGCCTGTGGGTACTCCGGCATTGTCTTCTGAAGCTTGTTCTTGCCTCTGAGGTAGAAAGTGCAAACAAACAGCACAAGTCATTTTCATACAAGCAATTTATCATGTTTCCACGAGCTTTTTGAAAAGCTTTCCCAAGGAGCTAGATTTCCTCTCTCATTACAATCCTTAGCCTGACTACCTACCCCAAGCAAACAAAAGCTGAGTCTAGAGAAGGGTTGAAAGTAACTGTTCAGAGCACAGGCAGTTGAAGGAAGGAGACTATCAGATAATCATTGCCTTACCTCATCATAGATACTCTCAATCTCATTGAGGAGACTCTTTGACCTCAGGACCTTGGTGTCGTTCTGTTTGAAGTTGATGCCCTGGTGATCCAATGATTTCAGGTAATATTTCTCATTCTGCTCCCGCCAGACTTTGTTGAATCCTCTCTGGGCTTCTCGCCACTCTTCTTCTTTCATCTTTAACCTTGCAGCAAAAAATAGCAAAAATAGGAGTTAAGAAGTGCACATATACCATACTGATGAATGCTTGACCAGGACAGAGTAGGTAACAAAGAAAACAAGTCTTCCACCCAAGATCCATTATCCACTGAAACACCACCACTTCTCAGAAGCTGTGGTTGTATGACCTCGTTAACTAGGCTAAAGAGGACATTCACCCCAGCCTTTCACTATTCCATACAGCCTTACCAGAGTTCTGAGAGAGGGTCTAGGTTTACTGTGATACTCCAGGATTCTACAGCACAGAATCAAGATGCAGCAGTCACAAATAGTTCTGCAGTCTTATAATCAGTTGGTCAAAAGGGTCCCAGGTATTTGAAACATGTTAGAAATAAGCACAATGCATGAGGATTTAGCCACATGCTGAGGACTGCAAAAGTCTCAAGCTTCTTGCTGATTCATCTTCATATATTCCTTTTACATGATCCTTCAGACATACAAACAACTCTGAACTGTCACCCAGCCTGTGTCTAGCATAAAAGTCAGTCAACCGTCACCTCAGAACACATGCACTGTAACCATCCTCATCCTATTTAAGAGAAAATAATCACAATGAAAATCCTCCATAGCCTCTGCTTCCCATGTGGAGCCAAACAAAAACCTCTCTCTCTCCTCACTGAGGATTAAACTACTGCATTTTTCATTTAGGTGACAGATTATTTTTCTGACAGACTAGAACTCTGCAAAAATGTAGGTCACTGAACACTCCAAGTGTCTGCACACACAGATGCATCTCACATGGCAATCACTTTTCAAAACAGTATCACTGGCTCAATCTAGCTTTTATACCACAACCATCATGCAGGTGTCTGAGAGGTTCCTTCCCATAACAATTTTCTCTTGTTTCGTTATATCTAGTTCTTGGAATATATCCCTCCTCAGTAGAGTCACTCTTTTATATGAGACTGCAAAAGTTTAAACATAAAGCTAGACTTTGTGAGGTAAAGTAGGAATCATCTGTGTTTAAACAATAGGATGATAATAGCAAATGGGACATTTTGATGCTATTATAACAAAGACTGACCACCTACTACTGCCCTGCTAAGAATAGTATTATTCTTGCTTCCAAATTATTAAAGGTACAACAGATAGCAAAAATACAGAGCACTGCGATTCCAGCAAAACACTGCTGTAGCATCTTGCTGAGTAAAACCAGAACTGGCCAGGATGACAGCAGATACGAAGGTTAGTTTATATTCATTCACAGATTGCACTCTTCAGCTAGTGTAGTTGGAACATTCAGCACTTACTTCACTGAATAGCTCAGTGCATGCATTTTCCTTTACAACTTCCTTATCCAGCTCACTGAGGACAGTAAAGGAAGAGGAACTCGGTGGCATGTCATGTCCAAAAGCAAGTGGCATGCAAAACCACTAGGGGACTTAGTTCTTATTCTGTTCTACTCTCACTGTCCTTTAGCATGAAACATAAAAGCCAGAGAAGTTTGGAAAGTCTGGTGTTCAGGGTTGGAGACATGGGTGCTAGTTCTGCACAGATGGTACTAGAGAACAGGTTTAGACATACTGCCTTTCATTTTCACTAACTGGCCCTTTGTTCATGAACAGAGATACAGGAACATCGGACATGTTTTTGTACAGTTCTGTAAAACCAACTTTTGTATACCCTCCCAAACCTATAATTTAAATATTAGTGATCACATCTCATATCAGTCTTTCCTTGCTCATTTATGAGCCCAGTTCTATTACCACTATGCCTTTCTTGCGATAGGCTGACCAGAATTGGAGATTTTCTTCTGTTCTGTTTAGCATCATTGATCCCCGCAATGTTTTCAGGATAATTTTATGGACCACATTTTTCCTCCCACAGAAAACCGTGCTTCTGCCTGTAGCTTACAAGCAACAGGTCAGCAACTTTCAATATAAGAATTTTACAATTGCAGGTTCTGACTTAGCTTCCCCTTCCCCAAATTTTCCCACAATGGTAATTTTTGGTACAATGCCTGTTCTACAAAGGTTTCCAGCTTAAGTTAATATATTAACATCACTATCACTCAACAGTTTGATTATAGTTATTTCATGACTTCATTTCTGAGGATTGCAGAGGAGTAAGTCAGTAACCTCTCTTGTTATGTAGTTTAACGCTACCTATTTTAGGAAGGAATCATCCAAAGTATTGACAAACTCCTTCTCCATGCCTGGCCCAGTTGCAACACTTTACAAATAGGTAGCTGAAGACACCTATTATGACTGGTCCAATTAATCATCCCTGATTCTACCCTCAATATTGTATATTTAGACCCTTTCCCCAACCAGGAACTTGTAACTTTGACTTGGAATCTACTTCCAACACAGACTATCATTTGAGTCCCTGATCAGTTTCAGAGATTAAATGTGTTAGGGGTCCAACTCAGTCCTGCCGATCTCATAGAAGTTGTCCTCATCAGAATAAAATGCAACTCCAGGATTGCAAAGGTTCTTGCACTTTCAGTGTGGTTGGTGTCATTTTTGCTTTCATATTTCTAATTGGTCATTATGAAATTACTATAACATTAGAAGTATCAGCACTCTGCAGATTGCCCCAAAGAGGCTGAGGTCCTGAAAAACAGAAACTATATGTTCTTACAAGTTTGAATAGTGCCTGGCCTGTTGTGAGCTTTACTAGAATACAAGTATATATGCCAGGATGCAGGAAGTACCTTTTCAGCACAATGGGAACTGCAACAGATGGATTCTTTCTCAGCCCATCTATGATGTCAGCTGCCTTGTCAGCATATATCCTCTGCAGGGCCTTGCGGTGGATCACCTCTGACGTGCCACCTAGAGTGTTGTCCAACCGGAATTTAGCTTGCTCCTCAGCAGACAAGCGAGAGAGTTTCTTCTGGATCGCCTCTAGGACTCTGATTGTTGCCAAGTTGGTCTCCAAGACAACATCCAGCTGAAAGATATGGCACATTACTCTATGAAAACCAATGTTTAAGGGATAGGAATTCTTGCTTCCCAACACCTCTGCAGTATTGTGAATTCAAAACAAGGCAAATTCAAAGCAATGGTTTAATATTTCTGTACTTGGTTGTTCTAACCTAGTTGTATTGCATGTTTTCTATATAATACTGCATCTATCCACAAGAAGTTGAAGACTATCAAAATGATACCTTTAGGAAATAAAAGACATTTTTTGTGTGGGTAGCACACAATTGACAGTTATACTACAAAGAGATGCAACAAACCTTAGCATACAGAAATAATTGCTGTACTGACTTTCACTCCAAGTAGTTGTCAATCATTTAACACTTCCACTGCAACAGTGTTCAAATTATTAAACACAGAAACTTAAATTCTTATGTACTATGTGGGTAGTAAATGGTAAAAAACATTAATGGTAAAAAACACTGACAGTCAAGACTTTCATTTGCAATGACCTGAGCAGAGGAGTGGTGACAAAGCTATTAAGATAGAAATCAGTGGGTAGGAGGTAGACGGTTGATCAGAAGTCATTCACATTTTACTTCTTGCATTTGAAAGGGTGGGTAGGGCTTAACTAGAAGCCATGTAAAACACCTATCCTCCAGAAGACCAGATTCTAAGCAGCAGCATTTAAGCAGTAATTGTGTCCATATGGCTCACTAGTTCACAGAACTCCAAACTTCAAGAAATGGAGAAGAATATCTACCTCAAAACGCTCATCTTCACATCTGTAGATGTGTTCTTCATATTGTGTTTTCTTGGAGCTAACAAAGGTGGAATCTTCAGACCATGAAGGGAAGGAGACCCAAGTATCATTCAAAACCTGGGAACAAAGGAGGCAAGGTGAATGAGTTTCTCTCTAAGGTATCATAGAAGACAGATACCCAAATTTCTATTACCTCATTCCTATGTTTAAGGCACCTAGATTCTTTACAGCCATTTACTGCCTCTTCCTTGGTAAAGAGGCTGCTCTGTGCATAAAATAACCCCTTAAGAAGGATTCTCAGGGTGCTAGAGCAGCTTGAAGTGCCATGAGAGTCTATTAAGGATCTTGTGGGGTGCCCCACTACATTAGGTGTGCTAACACCTACACACATCACAAGATAACTCATAGATTTTAAGTTGTAATCTATAGCGTCAAAAACATTCTGATATTCAGTGGCCTCTCCGAGTTCTTTGCAACAGAAGAATTGCTTTATTATTTTTCTGTAGTCAAGAAAAAGTTAAAACTAAAAGTTGGCATTTTCCAAGGGCTGCCTTAAGTATAAAAAGGTGGAGAACCACTGTCCTATGGGTCCTCAGGAAGGTTGGAGATCTCTCTTCTCTCAAGGGAAGTTGAAGAGAAAGATCAAAGAATCCTTTTAATATACTGGCTTTGGATTTATTTGGCTGGCTGAAATAAATCCACTATACATACAACTGTTTAATGATGCTAGGCAGTTACCATGTTATGGTAAGTATAATTCATTGTTAGAAACCCGATGGCTTTTTTTCTATTTAAAAAATGCCACCTCCCCAAAAAAAGTGTAGTTAGAAACTGAAAAAAAAAAAAAAATCAGCCCAAGGTGCTGAAATAAAAATTTAAACTTCTATCTGGTGACAAGCTCCTGCAGCTTCTATAAACACAAACAGAAGCAGTTTTTTCCCCAACCCCCTGAAAACCAGGCTACTAAGGCTGTGCAACAGTTCAGTTACTCATTCAATTCGGAGGAGATTCAGTGTGATTCGGCAGCTGAATCTCCATTAAATCGGGAGACCAATACAAAGTTCTGAATTGATTCAAAGCCTCTGAATCAATTCAGAAAAGATTTGGAGAGCTTTGGAGATTTGGGAAGTCCCCACTCGCCGCTGCAGAGAGCTGGACCCAGACTCTGTGCTGGTAGGTAAGGGGCAGGGGAGGTGGGAGGGGACCATGGAGGGACCCCTGCCAGGCCCCATTCTCTGCCTGCTCCCCCAGCCCCCCTGAGCACCCCCCCAATCCCCTCTCACTCTCCCAATCCCCCCTCCCCCCCATGGCTGCCCTACCCAGCCCCAAAGTCCTGGCTCTTAAAAAAAAATGCCCCACACTTACTAGTTGCTACAGCAGTCATCAGGGCCTTGTGGCACAGCCCCCCCCACAGTGGGGCAGAAGGGGGCAGCAGAGATTACCCCTTGCCTGGCAGGAACTGGTTAGTGCGGGGCTTTGTTTTTGTTTTGTTTTTTTTGAAGTGCCAGGATGGGCAGCCATTGATGGGACTGGCAGAGCAGGCAGGGGATGAGGCTTGTTCGATTTGGAGATTTGGCAGCAGCTGACTCTGAATCAAATTGCTGTCCCCCAAATCGGCTAAATCTGAACCCAAAACAAATACTAGCAGCTTTGCACAAGCCTACATATGGATTTGTGACCCCTGCTTTAAGGCAGGCAGGTTCAAGGAATCTGGTCCATCTTTATGGACTTGGCACCAGACCAACACATTAACTGTAGGCCAGCGTTTACAACTGCACCATGCAGCACATCCTTTAGAGACTTTATGGCACAGTTTGAAACCTTAATTGTTTTGAGGATGCTGTTTTAGCTATCTTACTATCTGCTACTCTTATAACATTTAAAAAAAGGAGGAAAACTCCTCTTTCCCACAATTCCATATAAACTACTTGCATTGACTAGTAACAACCCTCCTTCCATTCTTTGTGGTATCATTAGCAAACCTGAAACTTGCCCCTACAGTGTAATATAGCAAATGTATGTTGAGGTGCCCCAGAATTTTTACAACCCTCAAGGGAAGAGATTTAACTAAGCTCTGAGGTTTCCCTCATCCCCAACAAATGCTTTTATCCCTCTTGCGAGGCAAGAGAATCTTAACCAGTATGCACCACAAGTCCCTGCCCATCCACATGAGAACCACTGCCTTTCCAGGTCTAGAGGATGACAGTCACGGTCACCACAGAACACAGCAAGGACTGAGCCCAGACACTGACACTTCCTCTCAGGAGACCAGGATTTCAAGATAGCACACAGCTGTGCAGTTAATTCCCTTTATTACCCTCTTCTACACCACCTACTAGTTGTTCTGGCCCAGCTGCTTGCAGAGAGATTGCAAACAGGCTTCTCCCAACACACAAATTCCTCTGGTTCAAAGCTCCTTACCTCTTTACACAGCGGAGTCCGCCCTGTACATTTGGGCTGCTGGTAACTCTTAGGCAAGGCTCTGTAGCTGGAACCCAGTCGTTTACAGGAGGCATAGTCTATTTCCATGGCAATTCCCTCTGTAGCGCGCTCCTTGGGAAATGTCTCCATATGAACAGACTCTTTGTAACCCAAAAAGTTTTTAAACCAAGTGAACAGTTCTGGAAATTTCCTATAAAACACACATACATGAAAACTGTAGCTGCTTACAAGTCAAATCCCAGTACTCTAAAGTATGAAGTAGGGGCCGTGCTCAAGAGCGCTCCTAGAATTCAGTGTGGAGACAGAAGACCTTGGCCACTCAGTCCCACTAATTCTCTACACTTGTGCACATTCATCAAGACAAACCATTCTGCTTTTCCAGACTGCTCCTGCCTTAATTCACTTTGTGGAGTTTTTATGGTTCCTTTGCCTCTTTATTTGGTGATGGGAGGGAAGCTGCTAGAACACTCCTAACGTGCCTTATCAACAAGGCCTCATTCATCCATATATGAGATATGAAAGACTACTGAGATATGAGGGTATATCCATACCCTCTCACTTAAAATGAGCAGGAGCACACTGCAGTGTTATCTACAGGGAATCTCCCAGATTATTTAGGCAAAGAAGCAAAACCAATTTGGTGGGTGCTAATACTCAGCAGACAGAGGCATTGAGTAAAGAGAAGCTGTGAGAAACAAATCTAGGACTCTACTGAAAAAAAAACCCAGCTTTTAGGAATGAGTCTATCAGCACCAACGCTTCCACCAATACCATGACAACCAACTATAAATCTAAAGAGGACACAGGCCAACATGAAAACATATAAAGATATTTCACCCCTTAGATTCTGCTTGTGGAAAACATAATTTGACTTGATTAGAGACTAAAACATGCATCTGTTAGACTCCCATCTTCTCCTACAAAGGGGACCCTTCTATGCCTGTTATCAGTGCTAACTGAATAACTGCTCATTTAATGCATTTTTTGTTACATGAGAGAATGATAAAGTTCAACTCTAGGATAATAAAGTGATCTTTATTATACCTTTCCTGATATAGATACTCTCTTATAGCTCCAGATACATAAGATAGATGGGAGAAAACAATTTTTTAGAGTGTTTTCACTGATTTAGATCTACTATCTTACCTTTTTTGGCTAAAATTAATGTCTTAATGACACAACATTTGCCTAGTTTCACTGAAGACAAGGACTGCAACCTCTTCCAGGGAGTGTCTCTAGGCTGTACAGCAGTCCACACAATGGGGGCCCTGATCCTGGTCTTAATTTGGGATCTTCTTGTCTTTAGTTCCCTTTCTGACATGTACATTAATTCTATTTAAAGCAGTAAGGAATGTTAAACTTGCAGCCCCAAGCGGACGTAAAAATAGCTAGCATGTGTACTTTACACACAGGCCTTACTATAAACTGTTAGCATGGAATTATTTGGTACACTAGCAATGTCCCAAGAGGGGTCTGTAGCTTCTGCCTTTACACCTGAGTAACTTAAAGTTCTGGTCTCAGTTTCTGTATAAAACTTGACCTGTTCTCTCAATGACCTACTCCAAAAAAAGCTCTATTGCCAATTCTTTGATGAGAATGGTCAACATTCATTACCCTTGCTCAGGCTGGGCTAGAAGAGATAGGCATCTCAGAGAGGAGCAGCACTCTGTTCTCACAGCTGTAGGGTATTAGCTCACTGATGTACAAGTAACACCCTGCAAGCATTTAGTGGACAGGTGATTAAATGAACAGTAGTGAACACAGACGCATCAAACAATGCTAAGACTCCCTCTCAGTTACACATATATCATGCTGCAAGCAGCTCAGGAAATTAAATGCCCAGTTAGTTCCTAGAGCTATAGAGCTCTGGGAGCTAGTTGTACATACCATGCACAAGACATTCTTTTCCTTTAAACAGAACTTACTTCCCAATATACAAACAGATTAGATCCCCACAGACCCTCCCAACAATGATTACACAAACAATTGGACTTGCTCAACCTTCACTTACCCCAAGAATGGAGAAACTAGCTGCACAAGCTCAGCACGGGAGATGACCTCCTGGTTAAAAATAACCAGACAGCGAAGGAAATTTTCATATGCCTCTGTACTACGCAGAGCTTTTCGGACCTTACAAATACACAGGGAGGAGGAAGAAAATTAATACAGAGCTGGAAATGAGTGAGGTGTGCCATGCCTTCTTGGGCACAGTCTACTTAATAGTATGATCTCCAGCTACTGTTCTGCACAGATACTACACATTCAGGCAGGATGTGGCACTTTTAGACCTGGGGGATGGATACAGTTGCCTTCAAATGCCTCCATCTTGTTCAAGGACAACTGAAGGCTAGAGTCAAAGAGGACACAGGCTGGAGGAGCCTATATAAAACAAATCATAAATTAATATTGTGTCTCTGGCTCTCACTTATCTGTCCATAAAGTGAGAACAACATTTGATTGACTGATGCCATTATTCTACTGAGCAACCCATGTGAAGTGAATAATCAAGATCTCCAAGTAGGAACCCTGAAGAAAGAGTTAAGTAAAATAAGGGTCTACACAGAAAAACTTTGGCTAGAAGTAGTTTATGAAACACTGCAAGTAGAAACGAGACTGGCCTTCTACTCTTCTGCTTACAGAAGCAGAAAGAATAACGCAGCCTCCATTCTCTCTGGGAAGTCCAGGCAACACAACTATCTATTGCAGCTTAATTGAAAGCATTTCATACTACAGCTCCAGCACTGCTTTTCAGCTTGCATTAAAATCTCAAACTTAGTTTAGTAAGCCTCCTCCTCTCCTTTAGTAAGGGAGGGCTGAATCAGATTCATTTTAGCACCATTACCTTCCCCAGGAGAACAGTTTGCAACTACACATCACATGGAGATCTATCATGATCAGAGGTTATTCATCATTACAATTCAAATTCTATTATCAGGATTTCTACATTTACTCATGGTAACACCTACATGTTCTTCAAGTAGTACACTGGCTTTCAGTTACCATTAGCCAGCCTTCAGTTTGTTGCTATTTGTGCTACATCAGTACGGAAAAACAGGATGGTGTCACCATTGGTAAAAATGCCAATTTGCTTTGGGACAGACACTCCCTTCCAAACAGCATAAAAACTGAACATCTCAGGAAAGAAGCTGAAGTACTACTTACACACCCACACTGCCAAACTGCCTCTATCTAACCAGCAACAAGTAACTGCACAGCATAGCATGCGCCCCTCTTACAGAAATACTGCTTAGTCCACTGCATTGTAAACTAAGTTCCCCACACTGTACGGAGCTGGTCAGAGACTGAGAGTGCCAACCCAGCAATGCAGGCCCACTGTCTCATCAGTAACATGAGGGACCTGCGGGTATGGGGAGCTGTACTGCTATGGACAGATTACTGTTCCTTCATATTTCTGTATACTATTAGAATTGGCAGCTATAACCTCTGACAGTTACGCTCTGCTGCCAGGCCCATCTCCCAAAGGCTGTCAGAGGTAGACAAAGAGCCAGAGATAGACTGTAGGGGAGAAGACACGCACAGCTGCATGAGATTTAAAAAATTTTTAGAAGTTTACAATATCAGATTTAAAGACCAGTGGATGCACTTATAAAAGTTAAAGCCGAAAGAAATATTCTTGGGTAAAGGCCAGAGATGACTTTTCTGTTTATATTTTTACTGGAAACAGATTTGCAAGGGTCATGAATCAGACATTTGAAGGTTGGGAGCAGAGTGATGACAGGGGACCCACCAACCCAACTTTTCAAAAATTTGGCCCCTACCTTCTCAAAGAACAATGACTCTGTCCCCCCACCATGCTTGCTAGCTTCTGCCAATGACTGATCCTTTAGGCCAAGCAGCTTTGGTTTCTTCTGCAAAATGAAGAGCACAAAAAAAAAAAAAAGAGAGAAGAGGGAGAAAGAGAAATTCAGATGCATGGCATTTTATTTTGCCTGTCTATCGCACACGTTTCAGATTGCCTACCACATTACGGCCTTTCAAAGAGTACAGTGAAAGATTACATTCGAGTTGCTATCCATCTACCTGTCTCCTAAAATTGAACCATTCGTTTCCCCCAACACTTCCTCCTCTGGATTTTATCTGTTAGCCTTCCACACGCTTCAATTTTTTTGCCATTTTTATCATCAGAACCCCAAGTAATGTTTAATCCATGTAGTTAACTGCAACATTCACAGTATGTAGTATACCTCTTCACTGTAGTTACATGAAAAAGTTCAATGAAGACAAACATACCGTTATTTGTGCCAGCACTTTTCATCCAACTCCTATTTTGTACCTCCACAGATTTTCTGCATCTCTCTACCTTCCCTGGGTCCCTCCTTTTCCCACCCCACACCAGCCATTCTCATTCTCAAGGAACCAACCATCATTAGGTGAACACAGGTGAGATTAAATTGCTAAAGAGATGAGTGCTGTGCCTTTTCTTCCTAAAGCAAGACACCGTCTTCCAGACTTTTACAAGCCCAAACCTACATAAAAGGAGGAGAAGGAAGGGACGGCAAGCTTTTCCCTAAAACCCAAGCACTGAAATACTTTGCCATCTTTGCTCTACTGCAGCCTTAACGCTACAGAAATTTTGGTGCTTTTTGAAGAAAAGGCCTGACAGACAGCAAAATCCCTAGAGCTATCAAATTACAACAGTTATTGTAGAAAGATGAACAAACAAGAGTCCAATGTTTCTGCACCAACTTTTGATTTAACACAAGAACCCCCGGAAACGACTTGGTTTTTCCTCGTTTACTCTTATGCATAGCCTGAAAACAATACTCCATGTTAGGAGGAGATAGAGGCTGACGGAAAGCCTTGTCTACTTCAAAATTAAAATTTTTCAAGCCTTAGACAACGTATTTATTTTACAAGTTTACTGAGCCTTCTTCCCACTTAAGTGTTGATTTATTAAAAATACTAATAAACATATTCCTGTGAATTCTGTAGCAATAAAACCTGATAGAAGTGCTGTTCATCTTTCTGCAGTAGTAAGCACTGTCAATCTCTGGTTACAGCTTGTCCTTTGCGTGGATGCTTTTATGTCCTGCACTTAAAATTCAGGCTTGAAAAATTTTAATTTTGAAGTAGACAAGGCTTTCTGTCAGCCTCTATCTCCTCTTAACCTGGAATTTGTGCCTCAAAAACAAAACAGAATGTAAAACATTCAACTCTACTAAGTTTTCACAAGCTGCCACCACTTCTTAAAATAAAATCATCAGTGGGTGAACAGTGCATGTTCTCACCTTCACTGGAGGGGTTGCTCCAGTTCCCGAGTGCCGTCGGATTTGACAGCCATTTTGGTTGGGTCTTTGCTGCTTATTGTTGAGCTGGGGTTTCTTGACTGTGCCACCATGGTCATTTCTTACAGACTCAACTTTCTCTGCAGTTGTCTTACTTAACAGCTTATTTAAGAGAGAACCAAACAGACATGATTATCAATGATCTGATCTTGTGGTACCAAGAAGGTGCATGTGTATCCCTTAGCTCTAACAGACCAACACATTTTAAAAAGGGCAATTACAGTTCTAAAAAGAGATCTAGGAATCAAAGTTAAGGATTTATCAGCAGAGAATGTGTTCTCCCACCCTGGCCCTTTTCCCTTTTTTAACAGTGTACTTTTCTCAACTCCACTTCCTCGCAGAACCAGATTTTTAAGTATTTATGCTCCATCTACCTATTAGGGTAAAACTCACCACGGAGCTGTTAGCATCTGGCAGAAACTGCCCAAACTCTGAGAGCAAATCCTCCTGGTTCTTAAAGAGGCGTGCCACCTGCGCGTACACCTCCTGCTCTGTCAAAGCCGGCGTGTAGTTACCTCCTGCCTCCTTGGCATTCCGCTGCTCTTTCTGTCACAGAAAGGGGAAGTGTAAGAGCAAAAGAAACAAGAACTATTACAGCTACTCTCACTGGTTTCTGCTCTCCTTTCTCTGGGGAGCAATACTTAACGTGACTTAAAACATTCATCTTGTAGCCAAGGGAAGTCTGCATTTGTTACCCCCGCACTTCCAGCTGAAAAGAGACAGAAGAATAAAAGATAATATGGCTGATGACTCCTATAACAATGAAAAATCATTCCAAATGCTCATGGGCCAAATGTCATCAGACAGGCTTCAAACAGAGAAATGTTTCTTTCCCTCCTTCGCAGTACCTTAGCCATATTATACACATTACCCTTCTGCCCCATGTTCATGGGCATATGGGCCACGTAACATTACAAAAAATTATCCCTTATTTCAAATACTTGCAACTGCAATGACCGACCTAAAATGAGAAATCAGCATTAACTCATACAAAGTAAACTGATTTCAAATACAGAGAACCTTCTCACTGGCTGGTCGCCTTGTAAAATATACTTATTATGCTAATCACCTGTACATACCTCTCCCACAAAGCTCAAGCACAAGATAATTTTGTGCATCAAGGAAAGCTCAGAAGAATCTGTATGGTTAGAACATATTGACAACTATCCACTAACCTGATATGTGTGGAGGATCTCCAGGAAGGCCTTGTAGATGTCTGGTTGCCCCTGGAACCGATTCTTAATTTTGTTAACGTAGTTGATGGCATGATTAAACTCAACTGGCTGATTGTTCTGCAGGGATGGGGTGGTTCCAAGAGAGATTGTCACAGGTGTATGAGGCTGCACAGGTGGAGAGCGTGGCGATGCATATGGTGGGACTGGAGGAGTCTGCTGGCTGGCTGGAGTATGTGCCTGCAACTGTGATGGCTGAGAAGAAAAGACATACTTAGTTTGTCTGAGAGATCTGGGTCAGGGAAATTTATTCAGATACCTAATCCCATCTAATCCTAGGAAGAGGACAGAGTTTTAGAACTCACAAAAATTAGTTACATGCAATATCAAAAAGAAGACAATATGAGGCTAACAGGGAAGCACCTTACAAAGGGTCTTTTTCATCATCATGTCTCCAATCCAACCTTTCTGTATGGTCTGTTCCTAACATTCTATACAGGTCACTGCTTCTGGTATTGGTGTTCCCAGATCTTGTGGTGTGCATTGTAGTGAGTACCTCTGTGGGACAGAAGCTCTCATGCTTCTCCACAACATGCTTTCTCTTAACCAATGGAAAAGCCAAGTAGGGTGGAAAAATTCTGTTATTACTACATGTCCAGTGAAACAGTCTCCACCCACGTATTCTAACGTGGTATTCATGCTTCTTGTATTTAACAGAGCTGTTAAGACTTTTAGAGAATGTTTTTCTGATGATGAAAATTAAAAGAGACTGAAAGTATTCACTCCCTCACTTCCAAGTGCATCTTGATAAGCAGCTCTCTTAAGAGAACATTTTGTAATGGTCATCCCAGCAGGCATTGGGGGGGGGGGGGGGGGGTTTTTTTTTTTTTTTTTTTAAA
>NW_017728996.1:48167484-48178876 GCF_001723915.1 Gavialis gangeticus | reverse complement strand
GTTGTTTGTTTGTTTTTTAATCTAAAAGTCTTAATTTTCGGAAAATAAGTCAGAATATAATTGAAGGCATGGGCAAATGCATCCAACCAAAAGCACACCCTACAAACTACCATACTGTCTCATCTATAAACACTTGTGGGAATAGAATATACATCTTGTTTCTGAAAGGCAAATGAAGGATCTTTCCTTTTAGTATGCAGCTAAGCAGTAACAGCTAAAGAGCAGAGCCTGCTTATTGTTCTGCACCCTGTGTGTCCCTGCAGATTTTACTTTGTTTCACAGGTAAGTGGCAGAACCTGCTCTTACCATATGTCTAGCATTTAACGTGCACTTCAATTTTCAGCAGCTGTTTTTGGGAAATGGGTGCAAGTTGTACACAAGAAAATATGGTACATTTGGGTTTAAAAAAAGAAAATCCCAACCACATACCTTTCAAGTAGCAAGGAACAAAAAACATGTTGATAAGAGAACAACTTTAAGTTTTCATTTAGCCAGTTTTGTCTCATCATATTTCAAAAAAATTAGACTTGCTAGTAATATTACCAGTGATTTTCTCCATTATGGATGTGACCTGCATTGAACAAAGCCTAGGTTTCCCTTTCCCAGTACTTATCTAGATCACACAAAGCTAAAACAAATAAATATACAAATCAACTTAACATTAAGGGTGGCCACTAAAATTAAATGGGTGGCCCAATGCACTTACACAAGGACCTAGAGACTGTTTAGAGCTAGTAACTTCCAGCTGTAACAGAAGCATTTCAATCTTCCACTGCCTTTCAGGTTTCAGAGCTGTATCATGGAGTCTATTACTGGCATTGCTGGAAACTATCTGCCTTGTTAAGGCTGCCTAAAAATTCCCATTTTAAAGAGCCTGCTCTCAGCTGTTTATGGCTCCTTTTAATTAAAAGGCAGGAGGCAAGTACCAAAAGTACATCACACTTTCAGGGTCATTTAGTAAAAAAAGGCATTTATAGATGAGCTCCAGGAGCACTAATTAAAGCACCCGAAGTATCACGTGCACCAGCACCCGTGCTGAAAAATGGGAGCTTTAATTAAAGCTCTTTAGACAAGCTTTAGTTAAAGTGACCCTGCCACCATTTTTCAGCCTGCAGACACTGATGCATGTGACACTGGAGTCTGCTCCAACATGCTGTAATTATAGTGCGCTGGAGCAGCCTCTCTGCACATGTATAGGAGCTCTAAGAGTTCTTTCTGATATCAACTGCACATTTCCATATTTTATAGTTACATTATTAATTCTCTGCACACACTAGAGATCAACCTCCCTTAAAAAATTTTAGTGGGACACTACTAAAATTCTCCCTTGCCCCTTACAAGCTCTTTTAAGTCCTTTCACATTTTAAGACTAAAATACATGATGTTTCAAATGAAACAATCAGACCTAAAGCTCATTTTGTGCATTTTCTAGGTCCAATTTGAACTCAAGTCATTATTTTGCCTTAACATCCATTCTTCTGATCACATAATTGGCTGGTCAGTAACATGTGGATTATCTTGAGGGTGACAGGAAAGGGGGCATACCATCTTTGTTTTTGTGAAGTCCCAAATTTATAGCTTCACAAAATTTAAGGCCAGAAAGGAACATCACTGCCCACCTGGTCTGAACTCCTGCATAACACAAGCCATATGATTTTACCTGGATTCCTGTATCAAGCTGCTAACTGATGGTAGAGTTGCAGCACCTATTTCAGAAAGTCTTCCATCAAGACTTCAAGTGATGAAAAAACTGCTGCATTAGAAGTTGTTCCAAAAGCTAGTTACCCCAACTGTTAAAGTTCTATATGACAATTTTGTACTGACAACAACATTCTTACCTGGGTCTGTTTCTTTGTAGAAAACTAGAACAATCAGGGAGAACATCCAGAAGCCTACTCGGTTCAAGGAGTATCAAATGATTTATCAGGGACCATATGTACAAAGCCATCAAGTACAATTTGAGCTACTCCCTGACATCCCCTGTTTATATGTGTATATTGTTCTAATACCTGTATGTCCTACAGTCATTTCCAATGAAAGGATGTTGCAAGTTCCTTTCTTAAGTTAGTGTACTATGCCTAAAAAGGTTAGTTTGAAAGTGGTTAAAATAAGAGTTTCTAAAGCTTTGGACCCAATCCCAAACCCATTGCTTCAGAGTCCATAACATTTAACATGGTTTCCCAAAGCCAGCAATTTCCTGAACAACTCTGCAGAACCATTTCCATTAGCATAACATGCACTTCATTGTGCTAGCAAGGCCTGATTATTTTCATATTCATGCCGTCTATCAACTGGCAATAGAAATGCTCTCTAGAGTCTGCTGCCGTGAGGACTTATACTATCATTCACATACACATGCACTCCCAGCTGCTGCTGGGGAGCCAAGCTGTGACATGTATGCTGTCATTTTTATGAAGTAAGAAAACTGCAAAAATGCAACTTTACCAAAATTGAAATACCCAAAACATTTCTTTTATAAGAAGCTAAGGCTTTTGCCACCTCTAATACCAGACCATTTCCAGATAGGAATTATGTATTTTAATCTGTCTATTCCTTCTAGAGCCACTGACCTTACTGATTTTGGCAGGTGGTGGCTGTGGTGCAGGCTGTGCTGGGGTTGGGGTAGACTGTGCTGAGGGCTGGGACTGATGCTGGGACTGTGGCTGTGGCTGTGGCTGGAGACCATGAGTAGGGATTTGGTGAACTTGCCCTGGTGTTGTCACATTCACCATGTCATTTGTCTGCACCTCAATTTTATAACCAGGTGGCAAGAAAGTATTGAAGCCCATGATCAAGTCAGGGTGACCTTTGAAGAGCTGAGACACACGGCTGATCACTCCTGGAGTGTCAATACTGAAAAAGAACAAGACAAAAGATAGAGAGGTCCGAGTGCAAGCCAGGCATTGAACAAAATAACAATCTATAATGATTTTTACACAGTCATTGTGATAAACCCAGGAAACACCACCAAACTGATTTCCTTGCATACATTAATCAACTTGATTGTGACATGAGACTAAGTTTACTAGTACAATTAACACTAACTTAATGTCACCTGGTCTGAGCATTATCTGCTTGCTAACAGCCATACAACCAGATGAATCTGCCATAAGAACTGAACTTGTGAACTTTGACTCCCACTCTGTAAGCAGAGATTTGGCACAGGGAGATCCGCTTGCCATCCAGAATAGAAAATATTGGCCATCGCTGCACTCCCAAGCAATCGCCAACCATCATCCCTGATGGAAGACTTAGACCTTAATACATGAAGAAACAGAATCTCCAGAACACTAATAATTTCTTGTCCCCCCAGCTCCCAAACACACAAGTTCTCTCTAACCTAAAAGGCAATGCAAGTTGTTACCTTTGAGATTTGAATTCCTTCATTATATCCAAGAAGTCGTTGTAGACTTGGGGCTGACTACCAAACTGCAGCTTGACCTGGTCAAGATAAGACAGTGCATCCTCCACCTGAAGCCAAAAAATAAAACAATTAATCAGCAAGTTAAAATATGCCGGCAGAGAATGGTCATACACTGACTGTTACAAGCAAAACACGCCCCCAGAAAGGCAGCTGCAATGCACAAAAAAAATTGGGAGTAACAAATTAGTAGTCAGATTGTTGCCTATATTACATGACTATTTGAAGGCAGGACACTTGCATTTTATTTCTGTCTCCTACTAGAAAAAAAATCATACTTTTCTACAAAGATGCAATACGCATCAGCAAAAGTAGTCAGTGGGAACATACTCAGAAGTTACCATTTCACCACTGGCAAATTCACTGCTCATATAAAACCAGTTATGGATTAAGTATTTTTCCTGTGTACCTTTGTGGAAATTATTACGGCAATCAAGAATAAGCAGAACATGGAAATGACATATGCAGTGTCTTAGTGTCTGCCAGATACACTTGTGCTGCCTTTTTTTTTTTATGCCAGTCATTTCAAATCTAGCACATGACAATTTTGGAAACAGTAGCTGTGGATGTGCAAATCCACACACCTTGGATAGCACGAGAGAGTTTACAGACAGTTTATATACCAACAATCTGATTTTCTGAGGTGCTGAGTGAACAGCCATAGCTCTCAGCAGGTAGAGCTGCATGCTAGTTACCTCAGCAAGTCAGGCCACAAATGAATAAATTGCAGGAGCTTTCCAACCCTTTCCTTTCACAACTAATCTGCTCAGAGATACAAAAGATCTTGCATGTAATGCAATTTATCTGGAATAATATCTGAGGGCCTAAAGTCATTCTGGGTCTATTTTATGGGAAATAATGATATTAACTAAAAGACACCATAAGTTTTTCAACCAAAGTCCGAAGTCAGAAGTTTTGCTGTTGCTGTTGATTGCTGTAGAACAACAAAAACCCAAAACTCAAGGGTTAAAAATAGGCCCATTAGAAAGTACGTGTTCACTTTACTGTTTTTATATGGGAACTATGAAAAAGGTATTTTACTGTTTTTCTAAAAGAAAGGTAAAAGATAGGAATTGATTCATATATATGTTCTTACTACAGCCGATCTGAATTTAACGACTTCCATGGGTTATTTTTGGTGGGTTTTTTCTCTTCTTTTTAAAGACTTTATTGCATATAGTCCAAAAATAGAAGATTGCTCATTCCCAAGTATCTCCCACATAAAGCAATACATTCAAAAAAGCCACTGGATGCTTTGGTCTTAGCCCTTTTATATGAGAACTGGATTGACACTTCTCCTTTCTACCCTCAAAACCCACTGATGACAATTCCAGGTTTTGTTTTGTTTTTTACTTTGCCACAATATTTGAGAAGAAAATGTGTTCACTCTAAACAATAAAAGAAGGGAGTACTGGGTGTATGCAGCTAAATCCCTTTCTTAATTAACAGCATAGAGCTCCAGCCTCCACACTGGGAATTCCACAAGGCTAAGACGACCTCAGGATCTTAACTACGGAGTTTTCATCACACTGTCCAACAGGCTCTGCTGGGAGGCTGGGATCACATAAGCTAGGGGTGGGCAAAATGTGGCCCCGGGGGCCAAATGTGGCCCGCCAAGCCATTCTATCCGGCCCGCAGGGCCCCTAAAAAAATGTAGAAAATTAATATTAATCTGCCCTGGGCTGCTTGTCATACAGCCCTTGATGGCTTTCCGAAACCTCAGTAAGTGGCCCTCTGCCCAAAATAATTGCCTGCCCCTGACATAAGCAATAGTCAAAGACCATCAATTACCCCACAAACTTTGGGCACAGGCCTCAAACTGTTGCCTGATCTATAGCAGCATAAGACAGCAGTTCCCAAACTCTGACAGATTGAGCACCACCAGTTTAAAATTGTACAACCTTAACTACCACCAGCACATTTTTTCAATTCAATGTTAAGTACCACCAGCAAATTTTTGTCATAAAGTAATTATAATAAATATGTTAACATGTACCACTGACAGGTTGTCCGCATGCCACTGGTGGTACCTGTACCACAGATTGGGAACCACTGGCATACAACAAACAAGAAACTGTAGGTTAAAGACTGAACTGAAAGATTATAAAAAACTTCTGTACTTTAAGAATACATCTCATCCTGACTTTCCTATCCATGTGGGCTGCCATGTGAACTTACCGCAAAAGTGCACTGGGTCACAGAACTCTGGGGTTATGACGATAACAATAGGTACAGAATACAACATAGGGGAGTCTGTATTCTATACAAAGCCACTACCCTGCCCTCCTTGTGTACAGGTGTATGCCATCCCAGAAACTAAGGTTTTTAGTCGCACCAACTCATCTACATTTTTAGCATGGCTGCATTTTATTGCAAATGCAATGAACCATTAGCTATTGGGAAAGCTCTCTCATGTGGATACATCAGTCAACTGAGCAAAGAGAACACGAACCAAGAAGATACCTCCCTCCAAAACACCTTGTGTACAGAATGATAACTTGTATCCTGATGTTACCTTAAGTCTCTGGAACTGCTGTTGTCCCTGTACTGGTGCCGCTGGAGGGGTTGGGTGAGCATGACTCTGCACCACCTGACTTCCATGAGGTTGCACTGGTGTTGTATGATGATGTCCACTATGGACAGTTGCTATGGCAGGCCCATGACTGCCCGAGCTCTGTGGCACAGCTGACACCTGGAAAGCAGAGGAAAATATGCAGCTGGGGGTAGTAGCACTTTACCTGCTCTTGGAAATTCTGGAAAAACTGCATAAACCAAGTTCATTAACACAGACTGATGCAGTACTTTTCAAATAGAAGTGACCACACTTCAATACAGGGAGGGATACTGTTTGTGAAGCAAAGTAGTTGCTTACTGTGAAGCTAAATTAAAAGCAGCTTTGGGCTCTACACCTAACTGTTGACAATTTCCTGCACAGACTTGATCAGATCACTATTTGCAAAATGCATTTGTTAACCCTTCTGCTACTCTTTGAGCAGCTGTATGGCTGAGTGTAAGTAAATGCTTCAAATGTCTCAAGACAAAAGTGAAAAATATAAATTTTAGACAGGCAGAACATTAACCAGAGCATCAAGGCTAATAGACAAGGAATGGTTTTGAATCTGACCATTTCAAATACCAATCTGACCCAGGATCCTGAGCTGCAAATTCATAACCCAAGACAAAGCAACTGCAAGAAAACCTTGTGTTGCAGGAAAGGAATAAACCAGAACCCCATATGTTCTTGCCTGTTTTCTGACTAGGAAACAAGTTGCCACCAGAGTTCAATTGTACCCAAACCAAGCTTTGACTCAAAGAGGTATTTAAGTACCTCACTGCCTGTGATGGTTTAGAAAGGGACAATCCTACAGAGCAGGGGGTTGATTTAGATGATTTCCTGAGGTCCCCTCCACCCCTGTTTTTCTGATTCAATACTTACCCTTATGCTTGTGAGTAGCACCCATTGAAATAATAAAGACTTAAAGCATGTACTTAATCTTGAGCATATGCTTAACTATGTTGCTGAATTAACACCTTAATTTCAGAGACCATTACTGGTTTTAACAGATTTGCTCTCATATGCAGAACCCCACCATAGAGTAATAAACAAGAGACTTGGATTGTTTAGTTGACAGAGCAAGACTGTTCATTATTTCCTTGGATCCCATTAAAAGGGCAAGCAGGCATACCTGGTAGCTGGGAGTTACAGAGTACTGAATTCCAGTGGCAGACTGCATGGTCTCCGAAACCGCCTCATAAACAGGAGGTGCTGGAGCAAGCACACGATGCTGGTGCTGGAAAGTTTCAGTGTTGCTAGTAATACGTCTCTGCTGTGACGCATACACAGGTGACTCCTGCTCATCCAATCGCCGCTTCATTCTGAATTCATGCTCAGGGAAGCACTACCAGAACTGCTGAAACAGATCCATTGAGAAATGTAAGTGACCCATTCTCTCCCTAACTGAACAGAACACTGGCCTCATCAACAGGAGGCATAGGAGAAGTATAACAGGTTTAGGGATATTCCATTTAGCCTGCCACTATTTCTTCGAGCAGTGGCCAGAACCTTTAACAGCCCAGTTCTGGTTCAACTTGGGCCACAATGGTATCAGCAGCAAGGGGTTTCGCCTGCATCTGTGGTCCCGGTGCCACTCCCCTCCACCTGCCACTGCCCAGCTTTTCCCTCCAACTCTCCCTCTTTCCAGTTGTGGTGCAGCTCTCCACCAGCTAGAAGCTGTGCCCCAAGAAGCAAGGTGGGGCTGGGGAAAGGGGTAGCAGTATGGGTGTAGCTTCCAGGTGGCTGGAGCCAGTGTGGGCACAAACACAGGCAAAGCCCTCCTTGCTCTGCAGACCAGGTCCATTGGCTTGGCGGGCTTGATTCAGCCCACAGGCTGTATGCTGCCAACTTCCGTCTTAAAGAGTTTGAGAAAGCAAATGGCATTGGAATTTGGAGTAAAAGTTTTTCAGGAGATATATTTTTTAAAATACAAGCCTCATGTTTAGAATTAAAATATCAAGGTTGAGAATGGATTTCTTCAACTGACTAGACTAAATTGAAGCATATTTTAATTCAGAATATCTTTGATCCTGAACACAGGAAGGTCCCTTTTAAATAATATCAGCATGCAACAAAATGCTGCGGAAGCTTGTAGCGTTTCTGGCAAGAGCAAGCCACGTGGCTCTTTTAGAAACAGGGAATCTTCTGCAGAAAGCTAAAGGTCTTAACTGCCCTGCACTGAAAGTATGAGCTTTCAATTGTGACATCCTCAGTAACATCAGATAGGATGCTAGCCAAGCCTGCAGGAAGAACTTTTACAAAGTAAAGTTTGAGGAAGAATATGAAATAAGTGTAGTCTGAAGATAGAATCAGGTTCTCACAATTAAATTCACTAAGAAAAAAAAAATATTCCTAGCAAACTCATAGAGACTTGCTGTGAAGTTTAAGTTTGATTCCACATGCCGCTCCAGCCATTTCTTGCACAGCTCATAAGGTCACTGCAGTAGTCCATCAGCATCATGGTAACATAAGCACAAATTAGAGTGGCAAGAATGAGAGCCCAAAATGCCCCCAATGTGTGTACTGGGAACATCGAGAGGACAGTGAAGAGCATCCTTCCCACAACACACCCAAAATATCTTCCTTCAGTACACAACCAGAAGGCAGATGCTACTGCTCTAATTCAAATAGCCTCTGCATTTTCCCAATTAATTCTTGATTTGTTGTCACACTTTGCTATCCCACTCCTTAAAATACCATGAATTCTTCACTTTATTTGTATGACCTCCACTTTCATGCAAAAGTATTCAAGAACCGCTGTTTTCTGGGTGGTGATGATAGTTAATGTCACTCCTGATAAGTTAGTTACCATACAACCAAAAGCACTCACAAGCATACTCATTCTATCTAGTACAATGTCCTGTTTTCCCACCAGTCAAGCACCTAACCTTATTTTCTCCAAATCAACTACAGTCTATACAGGGTATAACCAAATTCATCATTAGCAATGAAATAGATGGAGGCTGTCCTCCAGAAGTAACTAGAGTCACAAAAATAAAGGAATCAACAATCTCTTCATAGATCATTTGGACACAGGAATTATGATCTGTAAATTATAAGATTAAACCCATTATTAACCAACTGGATAGCAAACAGACTCAGACTCCTCGATACCCCTACACAATGTGCATATATGCCTAACAAATTGTGCACCAGAATTGTCAAAATTAAAAAGGTTGATATCATAGGTCGTACACATCTTATTACTTTCTGCTTTAAGCCCTTTCCCACTCACTAGTCTTTAGCAAGATCCCACAAAAGGGGAGAGTTTTTTAATTGTACTATGACTCATTCCCTTTTGCACACTTCTTAGAGCAAGATCTCCCACGAAGAACCCACCACATCAATAAGACAAGGAGGATGACAGTACTAACTAGACCTTAAATATGGTGGACAAGTACTCATCGGAGTGACACCCAGAGAACAGAAAACTCTAGGGCAGACAAAGTCATTTTTTTCCTATTTTACCTCTGTCATCCATATCATCATTTGACTGATCTCTGCAAGTAGCTCCAGTCATTATACAAGTCTACTGTTAACCCCCTAAGAGTTGGGAACATTTTAGCTTTATAGTAAGTTTTACACTCAGCACAGCTGGGATCTAAATGAGTAAAACTAGCAGAATTTGGCTATGAAACTTCCACCTGGACAAAGTACCATTCACATCAAGATGGAGACTGCATTTGTGGGGGGAGAAGGAAGCAAGTTATGCTCATTTATAATGCGTGCTCAGCAACATGGAACAGCTGAGAGGCAAGTCTTTAAGTATCCACCTAATTTTTGTTCTGTCCCAACAGCCCTTCCATTATTTTAAGTGCTTTCTAGGCTTAATTCACACTTTAGAATTTTAACAGTTTAAAAGCATCCTGCTAGTATGACAACTTTCATAACATTTTTCCGGCCACTGGACAATAAATTCTATATCCCATCCCCAGAATAAGCAGGTCACAATGCTTCTGAATCCAAATCTGCAGAGTGTGAAGCAAAGTAGCAACTGCACAACTCTAGCAGACCTAGTATACAGCCTGCACTGGCATCAGATTTTGGGGAAACTGAATGGAAGGATTCAGTTGCAGGGCCCATCTAATAGCTCTGCTGTTCGTGTTCCATTCCCATAAAGACATGGTCCACTTGACACTTTTGTTGGACTAATCAAGGTTTAAAATAGATGCTGACCAGTAAAAGGGCTGTGAGAGGCCAGGCAACTGCTACAATGGTCACGCACCCTTATCATTTATGATGGTTAGAATGCCAACTTGGGCAAAAAGATCAGCATTTTCCTCTGATGAGCTACTCCCAAAGACTTCCCACAGGCTTAGACCTCAGCTAGAGTACTGCATCCAGTTCTGGGCACCACACTTCAAGAAGGATGTGGAAAAGCCTGAGAGTCCAGAGAAGAGCCATTCATATGATTAGAGGCTTGAAGAGCAAGCCATACGAGGAAACGCTGACAGATGTGGGACTGTTCAGTCTAGAAAAGACTTCGGAGGGGATTTGGTGACAGCTTACAAATGTGTCAGGGGAGAGCACCAGGAGCTAGTCGAACAACTATTCACCAAAACACCAGAGGAGAAAGCCAGGAGCAATGGTCATAAACTCCTAGAAGGTTTCAGACTGGATAAGGAAAAACTTCTTCATGGTTCCTGTGACCAGACTCTGGAACAGACTCGCAGCAGGGGTGGTGCAGGCACCTACCCTGGAGATCTTCAAATGGAGACTGGATGCACACCTTGCTGGGGTTATTTGACCCCAGCAGTCTTTCCTGCCCAGAGCACGGGGGCTGGCCCGATGATCTCACAAGGTCTCTTCCAGCCCTAGACTTCTGTGAATCAGTGAATGTCTGCCAGAGTTTCCAGATGCAAGCCAAAAACAGTTCAGTGACCAAAGCATTAAGTCTGGAATTCCTAGACTGACTGGTAGATCAGTGTAAAAAATTCTTACAAGCGCTTTTGCCTCTCAGAGGAGACAATGATGTTCCAGAGTTTGCTGCGTGTGGATGTTTTGAATTCAAATGCAAAAATGAAGTCTTGTCTGCTCTTAGAGAAAATTAAAGATGCCATGGCAATTTCTGTAGAATTCCTTTGGTCCCTCAACATATTTAGGCTACAAGCAATACGTTGGACAGCTGCCTAGACTCCAAAGGCTACCTACCATACTTTGCCAGGACTATATGTAGAAGAATGCTGTTCTCTCACTCACTGGGTACAATTTTCCTCCTAACCTGGAACAGTTTTCTCTTTGTCCCCTGGGTAACAGGTAATGGGTTGCTTCCGAGGCTAAATCTTGGGTACTTCTGCTTCCCTACCAGCACCGTAGCTGCCTCAGCTCTCTTGCTGAAGGCTCCCTCAGAATCCAGTGCTAATATGACAACCTTGGGAACCTGACCAAAAAAAAAAAAAAAAAAAAAAAAAAAAAAA
>NW_017728996.1:48160657-48167370 GCF_001723915.1 Gavialis gangeticus | reverse complement strand
AAAAAAAAAAAAAAAAAAATAGAAAAAAAAATAAAAATAAATAAATAAATAAAAAAATCAAGCAGAACTTAAACTAAGATAGGCTTCCAGAGCAACAACTCTCCAATACAAAAACTGAGTTTAACAAGACCGTACCAAAAGCCTCTTTCCGCAGTGAAAAAGAATCTGGAATAAAAGATGCAGCAGGCACGCTCACTACCTGACAGACCAAGATACCTTGCATCCAGAGCAGCTCTGTGCACTACATCTGAAGGCCATGTTCACAAATACTCCAATATTCAACTGCTCTCAATATCGAGTCTTAGGCTCCAGAAGCGACCTCTAACTCTGGACTCCGTTTACACCTTCCTACAATGTCAAGGACTTCCTGAAATCTGAGGGAATGTTAGAAGCTTATTTGCAAATCTCTATTCCTTTTGCCATCTCTGTAAAAGCAGGTGAGGGCAAAATATTTCTTGTCCTATTGGACTAGATCAATGGAAGATAACAGCAACTTAGCTCAGAGACTAGAGGATGCTCAAACCTGCTCTGATAGTCCGGTATTCCCTTCAGTGACCGGAGAACTGCTCCTTTCCCACAAGTAAAACAGCCTTTGACTTGGGATCCTTTTTTTCTCTTGTCATAGATCAAGCCACAGAAGTTTCAGATTCTTGACCACCTTTCCTGGCTTTTGGCCTTCTATGACCAGGTCACAAAATCCTTGGACACAGGTGTCGCGGTGGACATAGTCTTACTGGACTTTAGGAAGGCCTTCAACACTGTCTCTCACCCTATTTTTAAAAGAAAAAATAAATAAATGAAGCCAGCTTCTAACAAAGACAGATGTGGATTTTTTCTGTATGCGAGTTACTGCTTTCCCACTTAATTATAGGTGAGATCTGGAAGTTACAGATTCACACATCACATCAGCTATGTGATGCAGCTGTATCCCTAATCTGAGAGAGGCACTGAGTATTCAGTAGGACTCTAGAGACAACCCAAGAGCAGAAAGATATCCTTTTCCCCCACCCCCTTTACTTCATTAAAAAAATTAAGTCAGAAGAACTAGGAGAGCAGAACAGGTAATGAAATGGACTGTGAGCACCACTTTATCCAGTCCACTTGGCTACTGTTGATCAAGCAGAGGCTTCTTCCCTCAGCTCAGAGCCTATTCACACTCTCTCCTCTCCCCAAGAGCCAACAGCTTGTAAGCCTCGAGTTGAAGTATGTCATACTTTATTTAGCATTTACCTATGTGATAATGGAAATACCATGTTCCCTTCTCTTCTCCCTTCTCCAAAACTCCCCATGCAAGAAAAATTGTGTGTAGGAGCAGCACACTCTGCCATGCCTGCCGCAATGCTTCCCCAATGGGCCTGCCTTGTTTTGTGTTACTGATGGGACATGCTGGGGAATGTGCATATGCATCTTATGCTGGTAAAGTTAACATGAAAACCTGTCGTTCTTCCTCCTCCCTTCAGTAGCACTGTGAAACTCTACCACAGCATAGTGCAATGGGTAATGCTGCTGATTATGGGATTGGAAGGTTGTAGGTTCAACTCCTGCCTGACTTGTGCTGCTGTTTATCTGAGTCAAGTGCTCTGCTGCTTGCAGTTGCTTTTGCAGATTTAGGCTAGATATCAGGAAAAACTTCTTCACAGTAAGGGTGGCCAAGACTTGGAATTGGCTTCCAAGGGAGGTGGTGCTCTCCCCTACCTTGGGGGTCTTTAAGAGAAGTATGGATAGGCATCTGGCTGGGGTCATCTGACCCCAGCACTCTTTCCTGCCTAGGCAGGGGGGCAGACTCGACAATCTGTTGAGGTACCTTCCGACCCTAGCATCTATGAATCTATAGAGAGCAGGGTTCTTGGCACATTCACCCCTTCCCTTTCACAATAGCACCTCAGTAGGACCAGTAAAGTGACCACAATCATGTTAATTTGACTGTATTACTGCAAGCATCTCCTGGAAAGTATCATGAGCAGTGACAGCACTGATATGCAGTGAGGGAGTGAACAGCTCTCAGAGACTGTAACTAAATCACAGATCAGGAGCCTGAGTTCAACTAGTGAAGATCAGAAATAGGAAATGTGACTTCTAGCTATAGCTCCCTGTGGGAATGGAAAAAGGGTGAAAGACCAATTACCATTCTTCCTCCTCAAACTCTAATTTCAACGCCATCACCTAATCAGATGCATTCTCAAAAAAACTGCAGGGCTAGAAGTGAATATCGATCACTTATCCCAAGCTTTCAGATGATATAAACATTGGTTTCTGTCCCTAGAGATTACAGATAAATTGTTAAAACCATGTTGCAGTTGAAATGAAAGAAAGCAATATGGTAATAAGGCAGCAATTTTTTAAAGGTCTACTGCCTTGATACCGGCCAGGACTACAATGCTCTTTGCAGTCCACAATTTTTTTTCAAAAGAGTTGCAAATGAGTAATCAGAAGTGAGCCCCCTGAAATTGAAGATGCTTCTGACAAGAGAGACAAGACGTTCAACTTGTGCCTCTGGCATGTTTCTCCTTTTAAAGGTAAAGATCAGCATATCCCTTAAACACTAAGACACTTTGGCTAAAAAAATATTAAGGCCCAGGTCAAGTTATCCCTTGACCTTTACATACTACAGCACACTGCATGCAAAAGACATGTTCTCACAAACCATATCAAGTTTTAACATGTACTCCCCAACATTTCTAATGCTATAATTATGATACAACAATGATGCCTCTTCAGTTGTTACTTTGGCAGTTTAACATTAAAGACTGTATCAAACTGTGATGAGAAAGGTTCAGAATCATCATTTAAGCCTTGCTGCCCTCCTCATCCACAACTGCATACCCTGAAAGTGGGGGCCCTGAGTACTTCAGAACTGAAGAAACATTAAGTGAAGTTTCCTAAACATTCAGAAGAATTCACAGCTAGGTGAAGTGCTGACAGCCCACTGCTTATGAACAGGCCCCATACTGAATACAGTTAAGGCTCAAATCCCACACACCTCAATCCAGGTGTGAAAGGGTAAGCAACAGTGAGGCAATGTATTTATACTTTTTTGTAGCAGGAGGTGAAATGGATGGCCTCCAATGCTGAAAATGTCATGGTAACTTGTTGAGAGAGACAATAAATCAATCTTTAAGTTAAATTTGTTTCTAATTATCTTCATCATGCCCAATCCACCCCTGCAAGAACTCCCTGTTTGGTAGAGAAGGTAGGAATCAGAGTGAAGGAATTAGAAGTGTAGTATAAGAACATATCCCCAATCTAACAGAATAAAGTAACACAAGTAACACGTATTGCAGGTCTCCATTTTCTGTTCTGACTTAAACAGCCAGAAAAGTTTTCCAAAGCAGAAGACTACCAGAACTGCAATCTGGACAGAAAACGATTCATAACTTCTGGAAGCTACATTGATCCACATGCCAATTTCAACATGATGTTCCTCCATCCAAGACCTACACATTCCACAAGCACTGTATGGAGTGCTTCCTGATCGGCCTGACTTGGAAAATAGCAAATCACAAGGCAAAGGAAATTAAATAAGATCCATTCACTTCATAAAATAATCCAGTGTGAAAGATACCCTCTAAAACTTCTCATCCCGATTTGTGCTTTCAAGAATTTCAGTCAGCCTATGATTTTTTGAGTCCTTTCCAAAGTTTGGGGTCTGTATTATTTTGTTAAAATGACATTTTAACCATTTGCTCTGCATAGCAGGAACACTGCTTAGTGCCCAAGACTACCACCATCTAATAAAAATTTCCATTTCTTTTACTAGTCACCTCACTTGTTTAATATTTGTCTACCACTGACAGTCATACAAAACAGTCTCCCAACTATCTCACTGAAACCCAATATTGTTTGGTAAGTCAGATCTGTGGTTGTTCCAAATAGCATGAGATTACAGGCAGACAGGATTTTCCTTCCAGCTAATATACACACAGCATCTAATTTTTAGTGACAACAGGTTGCATGTTTCTGCCCCCTTATCTAGATGGAAGGAGTAATTTGCCTAATGCTCCTGTGAGGAAGGGAAATATCCACATTTGGCATGAAAGCATTGAGACAGAACTCTGCTGTGACCTTGGGCAAGTCACTTAGTATTTCTGAGGCACAGCCAGGAACTGAACACCAGTCTCCTAAGATCTAGTCCAACACTTTAACCATAAAAATCAATTAACAATGGCACTTCTTTGTGTGCCTATGATCATCAGTACAACTTTATCCTAGAATCTACGCTGTGAGATCCAAGAGGAGACTGAAGTGCTATCATCTTTGCTAACAGGCATTCTCAAAGACAGCCTCAGGTTCCCAGATTTAGGGCATGGGCAAGCAGGTGCATCTCCACCACTGGGCAAGCTACTTTTGCAAGTTTCTGAGAACTGATCAGTTCAACCAGAGGCAACGTTTTTGGTATTTTGGAGCACCTAAATTTCTTACCAAAATATTAATGCAAGGCAGCACTCAGCTAAATGCTTTATTGAGTTCTGGGGAAATATTACATTAATCGTCCCTTTATCATATCCTCTTCTACATTTTTAATATGATGAAAGTTTCTCTACACCCTCCCACGTGGAGTTAACTACAATCACTGCCTTCAGGATACAGTCCTTTTCTAACCATAACCTTCTGCCTCCCTGCCTACTATACGTCATGTTTCATCTGATACTAACTCTACAGGTCTCTCTAGTGCCAATCAAAGCCACTCTTTAATTAACCAGGGTGGAGGCTACCTTTGAAGACCAAGACACCCTCCTCCTACAGGAGTCCACTAGACTACCAAATAGCTGATTTAGTTCATGCAAAGAAGAACAGGCCCCAAACTACTTTGTCACCAGGTATTAATCAGATAATCATTTCAAAATGTTTCACTGTACGTGGTCTTATTTTAAGTGACAGTTCATCCCCTTAACCTGTGCTTATTGTTATAAGTGACAATCAGCTGCATAATGAAAATAAACAAGCCATTTTTGACAAATGCTGATTTGAGGAGATTAAGGCTTACTCTCCTGACCCCTTCCTCTTTGATAGTGCATTGACACAATTTTATTAGATAAATGTGATCTATTTTATGCTACTGTGCAGAGATAGTCTAAGACCACCTGATTTCTTAAAAGACTGCAATCTAGCTCATGTATTCTTCCTGACACTTTTGGTCACTGAAACACTGAAACAAAATATTTGCCAGTTTCTGTAAACCAAATATGTTTTTCTTACACTGATATAGTAACTGCATATCTCAAGATACCCCTTTACAGAAATACACTGTATCAATGTGATGATTTAAGAAGCAATGGGCTGAATCCTGGCCCAAACAACCCAGAATACAAGGAAGGGGAAGCATTTACAAAGACAGACTTTAGAAGCACTGATATGCTTTGTACAAGAACCACACTCCTGGTTACTTACCAACCTAGGTAAAGTCTTAATGCAGATTCTATTGATGTATGATAGTAAAAGGGGTAAAATCACTAGAGTGGAGTTGAAATACTAAGCGCACAAGCCACTGATAAGTTTAAAAGCCTAATGCCGTGAGGAAAGGGCAAAGAAGGATGCCAATTTGCTATTAAAATATTTAAAAATTAATGCCCATAGCAGAAGCTGACAAAAGCAAACTTGTGGACTCCTACACATCTATACATTACTCAATACAAAGTTCTTGTATGTAATAGAGCATTAATACCTAAACAAATGCAACAGCCACTTGATTGCTTTCAAAAAACCTAGCTATATAGTCTAAATAAAATCTGGCCTATTCTTGTCCATATTAAGCCACTCTTCTTGCTCAGTCCAGTTACTCATAGGCTGTACTGTGTCCAAGACTAAGAAAGAGTAGCAGCAGATGACAAAGCAGCCTAATCTGCATATTCACCACAAAATAAAAGGTCTTCAAATTGTAGAACACATCCTAATACGCATCTACTGTCACTTGACCATGGAGAAGGGATCTGAAGAAAGATACCTCAAGATTTCCACTGAGTTGATGAAAATCCTACTGAAGCCTCCCCGCATTGCCGTCAGCCTCACCTACACCAGGTCAGACTAGCTTCTTTCCCCACCCCACCAACACAGTGTTTTCTTCAGCAGTTTCTTTGCCTATGTAAAGAGCAACATGCAGCAAGGCGCTCAGGGACAGAAGCACTGCACTAAAAAAAACCCCAAACCCCCCAAAACCCCACCCACCACCATGTGCTGCCTTTTCTGTGGAACACCCTGAAGAAAAGCTCGTCTACTTCTCCTCTTGCTGCCAGAGGACTTTAGAAACGCTGCTCAGCATTAACAAGAGATTTGAATTCTCCGCGGTGTCTTTTCCAAGCCACCCAGGAGCGCAGGGCAGTGACGGTGCCCATTCTTCGGCAGCTCAGTGAGTTTGCTGCCTGCCTAATCGCCCCCTGCCTGGCTCCGCACAGATACGGAGCATCTGAGGACAGGCGAGGCCGGCGCGGGAGGCAAAGGATGGACCCCAGGCTGCGGCGGATGACTGGCCGCTGGCAAACGCTCTGCCACGTGCAGGGCCCCTGACCCTCTCGCTGGTTCTGCCCCAGAGCTAGCCCCGCTTCACCCCGTGCCCCGAGATGACCTCTGGGAAAGAACCGGCGGCAGGGGTAGCCCGGCAGGGCTGGACGTGCAGACGTGCCGGCCCCGGGAGGCACGTGGCAGCGAGGCCGACTCCGAGCCACGAGCCCCGCCGCCAGCTCGGATCGGGCGCTGCCGGGCGGGGCGGGGCGAGGCGG
>NW_017728996.1:48158758-48159892 GCF_001723915.1 Gavialis gangeticus | reverse complement strand
AGGCCCCGCCCCCCCTCCGGGGAGCCCTTTTGTGGAATGTTTACATCGGCGCCGCGGCCCCGGCTCTGCCCTGCGAGCGGGGGGGCGGGGCTGGGCTCCTTGTCCCGTTCCCCACCCCCCGCGGCACGTGCGCTCCCTGCCCCGCCGCGCGCCACAAGCTGCAGCTGCAGCCTCGAGCCCCGGTGCGCCCTCAGGCACCACGCGGTCCCCGCCCGCGGAGGGACCGTCCGGCTCCAGCCCAGCTGCGTCCGTGGCTGCGCTTCCTGTTCCGCGGTCCCCACGCGCTGCCCGGGGAGGGGGCAACAAGCGAGAGGGCCCCACTACAGCAGTTCACCCTGACTACAGAGCGCCCCGGGCCTCCCCCGCGAGCGCTGGCTCCCGCCGAGCCAGGGCTGGCATTGCTCAGCTCTCATGAGCCCGGGGACAGGCGTCGGGTTTCCCTCGCCCCCGGGAGGTGGGAGGGAAGCTGTACCCCGCTGCGTCTCCGCCGGGACCTCAAAGTCAAGGCGCCCCGGGGCCGGCTCTGCGCGGCGGGCTGTCCCCCGGCTGCCGTCCAGGGGCGCGGGCGTCCCAGCGAGCCCCTCCCAGATGCCGGCGAGCACGGATGCAAGACAGGGCCCAGGACCGAGCCTGGCCCGTGCCCCGCTCGCTGTCGCACGTGTCGGGCCGTGCAGGCGTTACGAGTGCCCGAGCCCGAACCCCCCCGCAGCCTCCGGCGCGGGCCAATAAAGGGAAAACAACCCGCCGCGCGCGGAGCCGGCTGGGGCTATTTTTAGCACCGGCCGGTCCTCCGCCGGGAGCCGCGGCTCCCAGCCCGTTGCACAGCGCGGGGAGCGCTCCCGCCTTCACCGCTCGCACTCCCGGACGCCGCCTGTTGCTGAAGTTTCCAGCGCCAAGGACTTCGCTGCACTCCCCGCCCCGCCGCTGCAACTACGGCGGCGGCACGTCGCGCCTCGCCAGAGCAGCCGCACAGGACAGGAGCGCTCCCCGGCAACCCCGCGCCCAGGGCGGAGCGAGGCGAGTAGCCGCGCGCCCGCTCCCCGCAGTCGGCCTGGGGAAGCCATGGTCCCGCCTCAGCAGCTTCTCCCTGGGCCAAAAAAGGGGGGTGGGGGGAAGAAAGACGCGGGCGATTTA
>NW_017728996.1:48157598-48158348 GCF_001723915.1 Gavialis gangeticus | reverse complement strand
CCGCCGGAGCCGAGCTGGGGAAGTGCCGCCACGTGACGGAGGCGGGCCGGAGGCAGGGCCGTGGGGACGCGAAGGAGGGGCCGGTACGTGACCGCGGTGCGGGCCTGGCGGGATGCCGTGAGAAAGCAGAGCTCCGCGGCCAGGGGTCCCCGGCGTGCCCCCCGCGCAGGACGGCCGGGCTGGGCCCAGGAGAACGGCTGCTCTGTTCCCTGTGCCTACCCCGCGCCACTGCCGCCAGTCCCTGGCTAGTGTGAACGCACGGCCCAGGAGCAGGGTAGGGCGCGGGAGAGCAGCCGGGCGCAGCCTTTTGTCCCTGAGCCCGCCCCGCCCCTCCCTTCCCGGGCAGCTTCACTTCCGGGATAGCGGCGCCCACGTGGGACGGATCCATTACACGCGTGGGGGGGAGACACCAGCTTTACCTCAACCCCCTTTCGCTGGGAGGCGGACCGACGCTTCCGCTCCAGCCAATCAGCGCCAAAGATAGGTAGCCTCCCTCCTCCCCCTTCCAGACAGAGCCTTGCCACATTCGGCCGGGAAGCGCAAGTTGAGAGGCGGCCGGGCCTTGTGATAGGGCAGGCCACGCTGGGATTCCACCCAATAGTGGGGGGGGCGGGGCGAACCCCTTGGGCCAGTAGGAGCGGGGCGAATCCCACCCAAGCCCGGCGGGGCGGGGGTGCCAGTGTCGCGTATCCGCGGCTGCGGCGGGAGCCCGCGCTGGGCTCCGGGGCTGCGGCCGCTGCACGCGGGGGG
>NW_017728996.1:48152299-48152598 GCF_001723915.1 Gavialis gangeticus | reverse complement strand
GTTCGGATCGCGCGGCCCCGCGCCCGCGGGCAGGCGCCCCACACAGCCCGACCCCGGCCTCCGCCTCCCTGCGAGCGCGGGCAGGGGCGCGGGATTGTGGGAGAAGGAGGGGGAGCTCCGCTCGGGGGCGGGCATCTCCCTCCCACCAGCGCGGAGGAGGCGGGGTGGGAGAGGCAGCTCCATGTTTGCGAGCGGATCAGCTGGGAGAGCGCAGCGCGGCTGTTGCCCGGCCCGGGGACGCCTGCAGCTGGGGCGCGTGGCGGTCGGGCCCGGGGATCCCCCCTCCCCTGGTCTGGGGG
>NW_017728996.1:48146383-48151757 GCF_001723915.1 Gavialis gangeticus | reverse complement strand
CCCGCCGCCCCGGCCCTGGTGCGGGCGGAGCTCGCTGCCGAGCGGCCATTTGCGAACGCGGAGCCGCGGCCGCTCCGGCAGCCTCGCCCCAGCCTGGGGAGCCGATGCCCTCCTGGGAGCTCCCTGTGGGAGGTGCCGGCTCTGGGGCGCTCGAGGAGCACGCCCCATTAAACTTTCCAACACGCCGGGTAGGTAGGAGTGTTTCTCCCCCACCTTCTACCAGGGAAACTGAGGCACGGGCTGGGGCAGAGGGGAGCTAGAGCTGCGGTGTCCTGGCTCCTGGGGCTGCGCTCGCGGGTGGGTGAGGAGAGCAGGGCTGTGGCTGAGGCGCCAGCAGATGTTGGGGATCCTGAGACCTGACTTGGTGTGTAAATGCTCCGACAATATCAGGGACCCTTCGGGCTTGAATGCAGAGCAGGCCACCTGCTGTGCGTTTCCAGTGGAGAGGGAAGGAAATAAAGCTAGATTTATTTCACATGCTGTCGATATTAGAGGATGGTGGGATGTAGGTAGATGATACCTTCAACCTTCCTTATCCACACCACGGGTGCAGTCAAAGTCATGTGCGGACTCACTGGCCAAGGGCTGTCCCGCAGGCCTTAAAGTCCATTTGGGGGATTTCAGGTGGCTCCCTGCAATGCACCTTTTGGAGGGGCAAGCAACCTCTTCCACCTGTGGGCCAGAACAACCCACTCTGGCTCAAAGGCAGCTGAGCCGACACTAAGACGTCTCCCACCACTCCTCATCCCCGCTATGCCACGGGCAGAGCGCCTGCAGACCAAGGCTCCTGCTGCCAAAGGTCACTGAAGTGTCGTGTCTGTGGGCTGGTCCAACTCACAGGCCATAGGTTGCTGACCCCTGGCCTACCTTGATTTTCTACACCAATGTTAGCAACAGTGTATCTGTCCACCTAGTTCAGGCTGGTGGTAAGGAAATCCACAAAGCCTGGCAGTGCAGGGTCACAACTAATATGCCATTGGTTACACTAGTATATTCTAATAGTCTAGTCCATGATACTGTTACAGTAGGGGTGGATCTGTAGCTGGTTTAGGGCACGATCCTGTAAGAAGAGGCTGAGTACCTTTGTCAGCCAGTGAACTTCCTGCCTCCAGTGGTGGCTCAGCATTTCTTGGGTACAAGCCCCTAACTGACATGCCTCTGTGCTTCGTACAGCTGTTTACAGTGTAAATTTAACCATCTGCTCTCTCTCTCTGTGGCCAGTCCTTTATTCCCTTCACTTTTCCCCGCTTCAGGTGCTCAGTACGAAGTGTTTTGAATATTACTCAGTTTAAAAATCAAGGACACGATGGAGCATCTCAGCACAGCGCACAGCTCTGAACTCAGGAGTCACAAACCCAGGGTCTTCTTAAACCCAGGGTCTGAAACAAGCAACACAGCAGTAACATCTGTGCTGTAGTTTCCCTGCCCATCAGGTTGAACTCTGTTTCACAGGGATGCTGCAAGTAGGACTGGACGAGCAGACCAAAAGTACTTTGAAAAGACTGATATCAGTGCTAATTAGTAATAATTAGCATTGTCAAATATTGAAAAAATTCAGTGGCTTTAATTTGCCAGGGGTAAACCTCACTCCAAGACTGGGGGCAAAGGTTACATCCCAGTGCTGCTGGCCATGCTCATGCCCTTTGTTTTTGCTTTCCAGAAACATGTGGTGTACACTCGTCAGCCTGGACAGACTGAATCTCAATTGCACACACAACTATTTGGAGAACAAAAAGTTTCAAAATGACTCTTTGCAAGTGTTGGCTGAACCTGACGCATTCATTCAATCAGAGAACAGAGGTGCTACCATGTGACTCGCCCAACCAATCATAACCAGTGAGCACATTATGAACTTGAAGAACAGTGAGAACTGTGGTTTGCTGTCGCATGCTGCACTGTGGGTGCTCCTCTCTGCCCCTCAGTTACCTGGAGCACTGCGGTGAGCTTGCTCGAAGTGTCCCTTTCTCATCACCAATTGCTGTGCCCCAGCAGGTGATTCATTCATGACCCCAGACTCCAAAGTGCATCTCTATAGCCCCTCTCCCATCTTGGGGATAGTACCCTACAGTCTTTCCTCTGATCTGTAGTGACTCCACCTCACTCCCACTCCTAGGTGCCAAACCACAACCCCTGCATAAAACTGCCAGAGCCAATTTTCCACCCGTGCCTTGTTGCTTCCTCAGGCCATCTCCTCACTCACCTCCTCTGGAACACATCTCTCCCTCCATTTCCTGAGTTCCTCAAAGGCACTGATGGCCCTCCTCAGTCTTCACCACAGGAGATTTCTTTCAGTATCATCTCGGCCTCTGAGACCAACCTGCAGCTCCCTTCTTTCCAGGCAAGGCCCAGCAGCACCAGCTTCCTTTGCTGCTTCTCCTGGACCAAGTGTCCTGGAAGGCAGCAGGTAGTTCCTGGTCTGCAGGCCACACACTCCCTAGAGGTCTCTGTGCTTTCTTCCCAGCCAGGGACCTTCCACTAGGACTTCTCCATCCTAAGTCAACAGACAAGGCTAACTGAACAGTGCTGACCAGTGTCAGGCCATTGAATGGGCAGGCTACCCTTTTATAGTCACAGAAAAAAAGCAGCAAATTAATCAAGCCAAGGGGAGATTTGCAGTAACACGAATGGAAATTAAGTGCCCAGCTCTCATTTTCACCTTTGACAATTCTCTTATCAATGATGAATGAATGATTTGTTCAGCCCTATCTATTAGTTTGGCCTTGCTAAGCAGGACAGCTTAGTACTTTTCATCCCCCTGGGCTGACCAGACCTAGTTTTTTGAGGGGCTGTGCCAGGTTCCCAGCTAGATACACTGAAGCAGCCTAGATTCAGCTACTGGAGTGAGTGGTGTGCTAGCTAACCCAAGTTAGAAATCCATCCATCCTTCCTTCCTTCCTACATGCTCTTCTCTCCACCTTGGGGGAGCATGGGGGCCAGTATCTGTTTCTGTGTTGGGCCCGGTAATGTACTGTGTCCCACTGAGTAGAACAGCTTCCCACCATAGTTAAACAGAAGGCAGGGCAGGGTGGTGCATTGGAGACAAAAATGAGTGACGCTTTTTTTCAACATCAAATCAAGCATGACCCAGCCAAAGAACCCTGAAGCAAATGAATCAACCAGTTGCCTTTCTTCCACAACACAACTTTTATTGCCAAAATTGAACAGGCGATAGAGACTCAAAGGAGTTTACTAGGGACTTTGTTCCTGCTGATTGAATTTACACAGAGGGTGTTGAGAGAGAGTGGTGATGGGCAACCATACAAGGCACTAATGTCTATGTCTGGATAGGGCACAGTGCAGCACAGGAGGCTGCAAATCCCCTGAGCACTACAGATATGTGCCCTGAGGAACTCCAGCTGTTCTGGTGATGCCTCGCTTTGTCTACTGCTCTGTGCACACACACTTACACTGGAGGCTGAAGGATATGCAAGTCTCAGCACGTAGGCAGCTTCTGAGCCACAAGCCAACCTGGTGGCTTAACTAACTTGATACATCCCATCACCTCCCCTGGGTCCAAGCAAACAGATCCCCTGCATGATCTGTTCCCAGCATAGGAATGGGAGCTGAGCCAATTTATAACACAAGCCAGCTCTGCCCCAGCTGGGGAGTCTTCAGGAACAAGGAGGCTGTTTACACTTACTTTCAGACCCCTTCATGCTGCCAGAGTGAGGGGAGAAATCATCCAACTAAGGGACAGGCCCTAAGTGAGTGTGTGACAGTCATACAAAAGCAGGGCTGGAAGGCAACTGGAGGAGGTCATCTAGTCCAACCCTATGCTCAATCCAGGATCATTCCTATCCAAATTGTCCCATACAAGTGCTTGTATAACCTATTCCTAAAATTACACAAACTCCTCTGTCATACAATTACAAGGCACATTGGCCCACGACACCAAGAAAACCCTACCCTGCCACAGGTAAAGCAGGGGGATGAGGGCACTGTCAATGTCCTGCCCCTGCAAGGATTTTTAAAATACACTCAAGATCCAAGGAAGAGGGCCCTGCTCCCATAGTGCAGACATGTTTGGCTACACCTTGCCTTAGGTATGTTTCTGCAATTATGATACCCCTGTATCACACACAGGTAAAGGTGACCTGAAGAAGGGCAGAAATGGGGGTTCTGGTTTTTCAGTTTCTTCATAGTGTTTTAACAAAATCTGAAAGGTGATTTGATTGCTACATCACTAATGGAAACATCTGGCATGTCAAGTTTTATCCTCCCTATTTTGCTGGAGGTCTCTCAGACTCCTGAGATACAGACTGGGGGCTCTTGCAACCCATACCAGCATGGACAGGGTGTCAAATATTTTTCCATATAACCCTTTTTCCCAGATGCAAAAGGAAATGGCCTGAGTTTCGGAGGTGCCAAGCACCCACAGCTTCCACCAAATTTAGTGAGAGAGCTGGTGCTAGGGCACCTCCGATATCTCAGCCCAAAGACCTTGAATGAAAACCATGTCCTTATTCATAGATGTTTGGGATGAAAGTGACCTTAGCAGATCATCAAGTTCAACCCCCTGCCCTGGGCAGGAAAGAGCACTGGGGTCAGATGACCCCAGCCAGGTGCACGTCTAGCCTCCTCTTAAAGATCCCCAGGGTAAGGGAGAGCACTACCTCCCTTGGAAGCCCATTCCAGATTCTGGCAACCCTTACCGTAAAAAAGTTCTTCCTGATGTCTAAACTAAATCTGTTCTCTGCCAGTCTGTGGTCGTTGTTCCTAGTTACCCTAAGGGGTGCCCTGGTAAATAGGGAATCTCCTATTCCATGCTGTCCTCCCCTGATGAATTTGTAAGTGGCCATAAGATCACCTCTCACCCTTCTCTTGCAGCGGCTGAAGAGATCCAGGACCCTCAGTCTCTCCTTGTGAGGTTTTGCCTGCAGCCCCCTAACCATATAATTGACCCTCCTCTGAACCCTCTTGAGGTTGTCCACATCCCTCTTGAAGTGCAGTGCCCAAAACTGCATGCAGTACTCCAACTACAGCCTGACTAATGCTGCATAGAGGGGAAGTATCACCTCCCTGAACCTGTTTGTCAGGCACCTGCTAACGCATGATAAAATATGGTTAGCTTTACTGATGGCTTTGTCACATTGTCATGTTCATCTTGGTATCAACAATGACTCCAAGATCCCTTTCCTCTGCCATGCTGCTGAGAAGGTCCTCCCCCAGCCTGTAAGCATGCTGGTGATTCCTTCTTCCTAAGCGCAGCACTTGCATTTGTCCTTATTGAACCACATCCTGTTCTGTTCCACCCATTTTCCCAACCTGTCCAGATCTGCCTGGATTAGTCCCCTACCCTCTGGTGTGTTAACTTTACCCCATAAGGTAAAGTTAAGGAATATCTTGAGAAGCTGGATACCTTCAAGTCAGCCGG
>NW_017728996.1:48143475-48145007 GCF_001723915.1 Gavialis gangeticus | reverse complement strand
CCCTTCCAGCCCTAATGTCTGTGAAATCTATGAAATCTATAATATGGTATCATCTGTGAATTTGGACAGTGTGCTTTCCACACCCTCATCCAAGTTGCTAATGAAGACGTTGAACAGCACTGGTCCAAGGACCGAGCCTTGTGGAACTCCCCTGCCCACATCTTTCCAGCTTGATACTGACCCATCCACCACCACCCTCTGGGTGCAGCCCCTAGGCCAATCTGCCATCCACCTGACCATGTAATCATCTACGTCACAGTCACTCAGTTTATCTATGAGACTATAATGAGATAGCATATTGAAAGCCTTCTTAAAATCCAAGTAGATGACATCCACCTCAGTTCCTGTGTCTAAGTATTTTGTGACCTGGTCATAAAAAGAAAGAAGGATAGTCTGGCAGGATCTGCTTGTTATGAATCTGTGCTGGTTGCCCGTTAGTATTGCTTTCCCCACTGGACTCCCACAAATGTGATCCTTAATAACTTTTTTGAAGTTTTTTCCAAGGATAAAGGTGAGATCCTTCACCAGATCAATTTCACTTCCTTGGCATCTGTGATGTCATAAACCTGTCCACTCATTCAGACAGACTTCTGGGAAAAAGGTGGGCAGATCTGAATTTATTCTGTTTAAAAAAAAATTAAATGGGGGAGGAGGGTATTCTTAGTCTCTTTATTCAGCACAAACACCCCTAATATTTTGCTCCTTTACAGGTCACCTTTCAGGAGAAATTATGTCATCTCTTTTCCCAGATACACCCTTCAACCTGGTGTCGTCGGAGATTACCAACAGACATGCAATTATAAGACACAAAAGTGGAGTTTCCACATCTGAGAATCAATGCATGAATCCAAAGGCCCCATGGGAAACTAACAAAACACAAGTAATTGGGACAGAAAGGATCGGGAACTGACTTGCCTCCAAGAAAATTAGTTTTACTGCAAGATCTGGAGGCTCTATTTGCAACAGGAGCCAGAAAGTTCTCAAGAAAGGGTGATAAATATAAAAGGATATTAATGTAATGGGGTTATTATTACTCATGTGGAAGTTAGGGAGAGGCCATGACACCAGGATCAGATCTTAAAGGCAACCCTCCCCCCTCAAGCCCTCAAAAAAAAACAGGTCCCCCCCACCCCCAAACAACAACAAGTAATTTTGCAGGAATGTAACCTTAAGATTGAGAAATTAAGACTTCCAAAGTCAGAATATTTCAAAACTCCCAAGATTTAACTCTGCTGCCATGTGCAAACTGTACCTTATACCTTATCTGCTAATAGGACAGAAATATGTACATTTAATAAGGAAAAGGCAGAAGAAGAAGAATACCACTGTACAAGGTGGCTGGGATAGCATGGTGAGTGCAGCCTTCTCTATAGAAATCTCCTGTTTGACACACTACTATTCAGCTTTGACCTGACATTAACACAGGGGCGGGCAATTATTTCAGGCGGAGTGCTGCTTACTGAGTTTTGGCAAGGCATCGAGGGCCGCATGACAGGCAGCCAGGGGCAGATAAATATTAACTATATGAATTT